>NC_061805.1:28875106-29180750 GCF_021462225.1 Girardinichthys multiradiatus
GAGCTGGAGGTAAGTTTATTGTGTGTTGTAAATAAGCATTGGGTTGCAAGTAATACATCAGATTGCTCCACTGATAGCTAATAACTTTATGATCTTGCATATATCCCGCTTACACTTTGTTTGCCATCTTAGCTGTTGTACTGTGAGTTTCAGTTGAACTCTATAAAGATTTTTCTGAAATTTCCAATAGTTTTGCTGAAGTGATAATAAAAGCAAAACTGTCTTGAAAAGGAGCTTTTTCTTTGTATATTCAAAATAAGAAATTCGTGCCAGAAAAACGTTGAAATCTTGTTTTATTCTTTCAGCACCAGCATTGTCTGGCACTTTTCAACAGAATCAAGTTTACACGTCTGCTGCTGACTGCTCTGGTTGCTTTCACCAAGAAAGAGGTAAGGCGCAAACAAGAAAACACGCAAGATTAGAAAATTGGCCACGTTAAAAGCTGAAACACAGAGATCTGAATGTAAAACATGTACAAATGTGTCAGTGTTTTAACAAAAACAGGGTTCCTACGCAGACTTGAAAAGTCTGGAAAAATACTGAATTACTTTCATCATTTTAACGGTCTCAATAAGTATGGAAAAAAAAAAAGGCAACCAATATGGAAACATTTGTTTTAGTTGTATTCCTTAAAAGATAAAAATATTATGAGCTTTTTACATATATCTTTAAACATTAATATGCAACTTGAGTTTAGTTGTTTTAGTTTTTAAAAGGGTAGTATGACCACTTTCTTGGCTTCTGGAAAACTTTATTTAAGGTTTTTTAACTGGATCAGTTGGTCTTAAACCGAGTCTGGTTTAGATTTCAAGCAGCGACCATTGAAACTGCTATGTTGTTATTATTTTGTAGAGAATAAAGGGACTAAAGATGAAAAATTGTGCTGTAAAAAAGGGTGTATTCAGTGTTGGATAAGCAATTTATGATTTGAAACGAGAGATTATTATTTTAGATGCTGAAAAAGTAATGGAATAGCCCTGATGTACACAAGTGCAGTGAAAACCATTTTTTTGTGTAATGCTTTTTGGGACATACAGATAAAAAAAACCTGAGCCGATGGAGCGCAGCGGTGGTGCGTGACCCATGTACAGTGGCCTTAATCGTTGAACCCACGCTGTTTCAGGTCCGAGTCCCGGCCCATTGACGTTTACTGAATGTCCTCCCCTCTCTCTCCATCCTATTTCTTGTCAGTTCACTATTGGAATAAAAAATTTGAAGAAGGCCAATGGTGCCTAAATAAAATAAAACAAAAACCTGAGCAGAGTGAAATAAAAACTGATGGAAAGATCTAAAAACTAAACAGAATCTGAGTATAAACTTTAAAAAAATGGAAAAACGTTAGAAATAATTCAGATAGAAATCAGGAAGCGTGTTTAGGTTGAAAACTTGCACTGTCTGGTGGTGCTTGGTGCAGTCAGATGTGAATGAAAGAGATTGATTGTATTTGTGTGTTTACCAGACCAGCTCAGTAACTGAGGCCCAGAAGCTTGTAGCTCAGGCAGCTGACCTGTTGCCCCCCATTCATTCCAGTATCCAGTATGGCATCCAGTCCCAAAATGACACAACTAAAGGAGGTAACACAAACTTTGCAACCACCAAGTCAAGCTCAAGGTTTGACATTGGATTAGTTTACAAGGAAGCTGCGCATTAAATGGTGTATAAATTATTAGCATTTTCTGTTCTAGGTATTTCATTTACTCATGATTGTTTTTACCGTGATCCATTCTACTAGATTCGGCCTACGCAAGCATATTACAAAGGTTAGCTTAAAATAATATAATGTACCTTTTTTGTCTGTGAAAATGACAGACCACCCTATCATGATGGGCTTTGAGCCTCTGGTTAACCAGCGACTGCTGCCACCTACCTTTCCTCGCTATGCCAAGATCATCAAGAGGGAGGACATGGTGGCTTACTTCAGCAGGCTAATAGAACGCATCAAGACGGTTTGTGATGTGGTCAATACCACAAACCTACATGGCATACTGGTAAACACTGTATAATAAGTTACTTAGTAATGCAAAATGTTCTTTTTCATGATGTTTACGTCTTTCTGCCAGGAAAAAAAACCATAGATGATGAATTTGTTTCTGTTAGTATATTTGTTAAATGCTCTGATTCTTGTTTTGTCAGGACTTCTTCTGTGAATTCAGTGAGCAGTCGCCCTGTGTGCTCTCTAGATCTCTTCTCCAGGTGTGTCACTGTTACTCTCTTCTAATGTTCTCACATTAGGAGGTAGAATATAATTCATATACAACACGCTCCACAATTAGTGGTACGACTTGTTAATATGTGATAAATGTCTTGAAATATATCGTTTGTTATTGCAGTAGAATAATCTAAAACAGTAAAATTAGGGAGTAAAATCTTGATTCTATGCTGGTGCACTTATTTAATGAGAAAATTTCACACTGTGAAATGTTTGTTTGGAACAAAATTCCTAGCTCCACAATAGGTGGCAGCGCAACAAAACTCCTTTAAAATAAATGTCATGGATTTGTAATTTGTTAATCACATTCCAAGTTAACATGAGTACCTAGGAATATTTTATTTTCATCTTATGGATTGTCTGTTGCTCCTTAAATACAGCATGACCCAGAGAGCCACTTCAATTAATCACTCCTCAAAATGGGAAAGACAACTGCATGCCAATCAAGTCAGGCAGTGTTGATCTTCATAAGTCATGAAATGGCCACAAGAAAATAGCCACTTGTTTTTGTTGGGAGAAGACACAGCATTGGGAATGACACTGGAGGAGAAACATTAACCAATGGTTGCAGCGAGCTGTGCTTTAAAACTGGTGCATCAATCATTCCTGCAGCAAAACACCCCCACATGTTGCTTCCACCTCTGTGCTTCACCGCTAGTATGGAGTCCTAAAGCTTGCAAACTTCTCCCATTGTAACAATAATCAATATGGCCAAACATTTCAATTTTAGTTTCATCAGATCACTGGATGTGTGTACAAAAAAAAAAAGGTTTTTGTCCCTGAGTGCAAACTTTAATCTGGCCTTTTTATGTTGGTTTTGTAGCAATGGCTTTTTCTTCTCTGAATGTCCTTACAAAACACGTTTATCTCTGGGACACAGAATCTCCTTACTGAACAGCATGACGGCTTGACATCCTCCTGCCGTTTATACTGCAATATAACTGGTTGAACAGATGAACGTGACACATTCAGGCATCATGAAATGTAACCCTAGGATGAACCACAGTGCTTCTGATATTTTGGCTGATTTGCTATGACTTTTTAAATGATGGTCTGCAAGAAACGGTCCGTTTGAGATGATGCCCTAAAATCTGAGCTTTTCCAAATGATTTAAAGGCATAGTAATCTTAGTGTAAATAAACTTTAAATTTTAAAGAAAGAAACAAAAAAAATCTCTAAAACATTCACAGGATGTTTACATTTAGCAAAGAGAAATAATATTGACAGTCTTTACTGACCTGAAACAGGTTATTTTTACTCTGATTTCATGTCGGACTGTGTACACTGCATGTAAACCTCTGCTTGTGACAAAATGTTACTATATTGACTATACTTAATAAAGCAAACTTGTTGATGTATAATTTACTTCATTTAGCTTAACTGAATCTGATATAAAACCCTCTTTGTTTGCCTGCAAATTCAGACGACGTTCCTGATAGATAATAAGAAAGTGTTCGGCACTCACCTGATGCAGGACATGATTAAAGATGCACTAAGATACTTTGTTAGTCCACCTGTCCTCTCCTACAAGTAAGTATACAATAATTTTGGGATACTATGACTATTATAATATTATCAGTAGATTTGAAGCTGTGTACATAGACTTAGCTCTTTCCTCTGTTTCTGTCAAAAGTTTAGCTGCATTTTAAGGTTAGTATTAGTGTTGTCTTCTATGAATAACATGTTTCTTGCATGTAGATGTTGTCTCTTCAACAACCACCAGGCCAAGGACTACATTGACTCCTTTGTTACTCACTGCTCCAGGGTACGTTCATTTCACCGTTCATATTCTGTACTTTCATTTATTTTAAAATCATTCCTTGGATTTATGCACATTTGTTTTGGTCATTAGTGGGGTTACAGGGTGTGTTGTGCGTTTTTTCTGTACAGCCTTTCTGCAATCTCATCCAGATCCACGGACACAACCGAGCTCGACAGAGAGACAAACTGGGACACATTCTTGAAGAGTTTACTACATTGCAGGATGAGGTAAGATTCAGCTGAATGTATGGCCAGGCCCATAGTTTCCTCTGTTTAAGTTGTCTACATATTTGACAGAACATTCCTAAAGAAAAGAACTCTAAAATGTTATTTATTCATCTTCTACCTACTGTATTTATATAATTTCTATATCTCTTTTTTCTTCATCTTTTTTAACTGTCTTTCTATCATTCGTATTTCTCCATCTTTCTGTCTCTCTCTTATCTGTTTCCTTCTCTTTCAATGTCTTTCTGTCTGTCTGTCTTCCTTCTTATAGATGTAGGATATAATTCATATACAGCGCACTCCACAATTATTGGTACCACTAGTTAATATGGTTTTGATCATTCTTGTGTAGGTCGAGTACTAATGACAACAAAGTCACTCGTGATCCACCAGTGATCCACGTGAGTCTATATAGTCACATGACACCGAAAGCTCAGTCCTTCTGACTTCTCGTGAGCATGAGGTTTCCAAGTGACCAAGCACTCTGTCATCCAGGATTCATAGAACCGTAGTTACAGTCGTAACTTTCGTTCTATGTCATCCCTACTGACCGCCAGAAGCGGTGCTTCAAGCACTGGATGACGTATACCAACAAGGTCACGAGGAACCCAAATCTGCAGAACAACAGTAATGACCACACTCACCTCAGTGGGACACCGAATGTCCTTGTTACAGAATGCCCTGCAGTGGGTGGGGCGCAGCCACATTCACCCTGTGGAACGAGGCAAAGGTGTCCAGAGTGCCCAGGAGGCAGATAACATCCAAAGGCACCCTGTGCATGGCAGCCCACGAGGTAGTCACGCCCCTCCTGGAGTAGCACTGTGCTCCAGTAGGCAGAGGCCAATCCTGCAAAGCATAAGCCACAGTGATCACATCAATGATCCAATGCGAGACCGGCTGTTTAGAGAGGCCCAGACCTTTCTGTGAGCCAGCATAGCAAACGAACAGGGAGTCTGTCAGTTGCAGAGGGGCTGTTGCACAGACATGCCTCGAGCTCCCGGACAGGGCGAGCTGTAACTGCTGGGCCTGGCCCGAAGTCCATAGCCTACTTAGGAATTAAGTAGTCATCCGCCCACAGCGGACACCTCCCACTCATGGATAAGGCGTGAAGTTCCCCACCCGTTTGGCAGAAGCCATCGCCAAAATGAATGCTGTCTTCAGGGAAAGCCACTTAAGGCCCTCCCCTGGCAAGGGCTCAAACTGGGGGGACCGAATGGTTGCCAGCACAAAGGAAAGGCCCCATGTCAGGGCCACAGGCGCGCAGGTGGACTCTGGCGCCTGGCACCCTTCAGGAACAGAGAAACATCCTTATATTGTCCCACTGAACAACCATTAAGCCCATAATGCCCACGGCAGATGGCGGCTACATAGATTTTCATGGAGGTCCCAGTCCCAGTCCCTCCTGAACCAGAGCAAAGGCAGTGCACCAGATGAAACCAAGTCCTCGCTGGCCAGAAGGTGGCCACCAAGAAGACCCTGTGCCCCTCCTGAAGAACCCTCAGGAGACTTTAAAAGATCAAGCCGAACGGGGGAAAAGCATAAAGGAGAGCCCAGGGACAATCGTGTGCCAATGCATCGCGGCACCAGAGGTCTGTTGCTGTCTGTCAGAAAGCACTAAAGGGGACATTGAACCGCCTCCCTGGAGGCAAAGAGGTCTACTTCATCTCTGCCAAAGGTCTGCCAGTTGCAAAATACCACCTCCAGATGAATCATCCATTCTTCTGAAATCTGTTTCTGATGGGACAGAAAATCTGCAGGCGCATTTTGCAGGCCTGGAATGTATGCCACCCTGAGTCTGGCAAAGCGCGGGGCCGCCCAAGTTAAGAGCTGGTGAATCGAGGACAACACCCTCCATGATGATTGACATAACAGACAACCGTGGTGTTGTCTGACCTCATCGGGACATGCCTACCCTGCAACCTTGGCCCCTTTCCAGGGGGACCACGTCCCCTATACCATTTGGCCCTGCCAGTTCACTCCCCAGCCAGAAGTGCCTCCCCTACTATGCAAAGCGCGGAGAAACTGCCAGTGATGTGGAGCATTGGGGACATGAAAGTACAATTTCATGATTTCAAACCAGTCGCTGAAGATATCATCTGCAACACTTCCTTGGTGGTCAGCATAAACATTCAGGCCCCTGAGAACCAGGACCGGACCAGATTCCGAACAAGAAAATAAGTGGAATAAAAACCTCCCAGTTCCTGCCAGGAGTCAACCAGAACAATTGCAACCTTGGCCAGCAAGGCACAGATCTCCTGTTCCAAAAAGGGCTCTTGTACAACATGCATGCAGTTCCTGGATGTATTTGCCGAGGGAGGAACCACAAAGGCAACCTCGGCATTATGATACCCGGAAGAAGTCGCTAGAAGGAGCAGACCGTGCTGGCGGAGCGTCCAGCTGCGAGTGACACAGAGCCGTCCTGATAGCCGAAGACACTGGCACTTCCGTTGGAGTATTAACCAGAGGCCCAGGAGCTCAACTCCGGAAAAACCTTGACGAAAAAGGTCACCGGGGCTGCAACCAAAATAGCATCGTCCTCCCAGGTCGAGGCCCCACATTGCTCAGGAGGGGAAGCCCTGCAGCCATCATCTGCCTGGACAGACTGAAGTAGGGCCTTCGTCTGCTCCGTGGTAAGCTGATTCACCAGTCCCAGTAGTTCGCGCTGCCTGGCCCTTTTCCCAGAGGCTGACAGCGCAGCAGGCTGCTGCCTACATGCCGCCTGTCCCAGCGGTAACGGACTGTGCTGCGCGACAGCCGCCCAGTCAGTAGGCTGCTCCAATTCAGCCAGCTGAGCCACCCTAACTGCCTGGGGCATGATGCAACAATTTGGGCAAGCGTCCTCCGAGAGTGCCTCCCATAGGTGTTCAACTCCGAGGCAGGAAGCAGAGCCAAACAGGATGGACTGCACAAACTGTCGTGTATCTTAATGAATTGCCTCGAATACAGCCAAAGCATTCAGAGTCAGGTTGAGCAGAAAACGTCACTGTGGACTTCGTTGTACATCCACTTTGCTTATGTATATAAACGCAGGGGTGACAAAGAGACTCAGCGCGAGCAGAACACTCTACTGGGCAGTCAATTAAATCAAACAAACTTACAACTTTGGGCAAACAGCAACCACAGTTGGTAACCAAAAATGAAATAAGGCTTACCAGACTGGGAGCAGCAATCAAGTGTAACGAGGAAAATTAAGAATACAAGATGGCACCTGTACTCAACCAACCTGCATGCGAGAAGAAAGCAGGGACTGAGCTTCCGGTGTTATGTGGCTATATAGATTCATGTGGATCATTGGTAGGTCATTGGTGACTTTGTTGTCAGTACCTGCACATGCGCAACAATGATCATTCGGTGCTTGAAGCAACGTCTCTGGCGGTCTGTAGGGATGACATAGAACGCTGACTTATATAAGAAGTAATTTCTTTATGTGCTCTGCAGGCTGAGAAGGTGGATGCAGCGCTGCACAGCTTACTGATGAAATTGGAGCCTCAACGCCAGCATTTGGCCTGTCTTGGCACTTGGATCCTCTATCATAACCTGAGAATCATGATCCAGTATCTGTTGAGTGGTTTTGAACTGGAGCTTTACAGCATGCATGAATACTATTACATCTACTGGTAAGAGCTCATGCATTTTTTTATTCTGGCTCTATCCTAAAACTTCAAATATAATAAATCCATCTGCATGAACATACATTAACTAATGTGTAGTTTTTTATTCTTTCTTTCTTTTTCTGTTGTAGGTACTTGTCAGAGTTCCTCTATGCATGGCTGATGTCGACGCTAAGCAGAGCTGACTCCTCTCAGATGGCAGAGGAGCGGATTCTGGAGGAGCAGCTGAAAGGACGGAGTAGCAAAAAGACCAAAAAGAAGAAGAAAGGTGGAGTTTTGTTTTATGATCAGCCTAACCTGAGTGTCTTGAGAATGTTGCTTGTTCATGTGGATGTGAGGACCTCATGTACGGTGTCTTGCAAAATTATTTACACCTCTTGAACATTTTCAGTTTTTGATGCATTACAGCCATAAACATAAAAGTATTTTATAGGGATTCTGTGTGATTGAATAGAAATCTTTTATTGTCCTACAGTTGGTAAAATCAGGTGTGCCAGCAGCAAAGTGAAAGGCAAATGGAAGCATGCAGATACATACAGGGGCAAACAACATAAAAACACAAAAATGAGAGACTGTACAGTAAGAGCACATTACAACATAAGAAAAAAATATAATGTATAGTTATTAAAAATGGCATACTCAGATTAAAAGAAATGAGTAGCATAATTAATAAAAAGTCTAAAATGTGCAAGATAGACTAACAGAAAGCAATACAT
This sequence comes from Girardinichthys multiradiatus, assembly GCF_021462225.1. Classification (NCBI taxonomy): domain Eukaryota; kingdom Metazoa; phylum Chordata; class Actinopteri; order Cyprinodontiformes; family Goodeidae; genus Girardinichthys; species Girardinichthys multiradiatus. Next base: position 28,883,629 of record NC_061805.1, read on the forward strand.
CACTATAGAAAGGAAGGAAATGTTTTGAAAAGGTTTGACAAAAATCTGAAAAGTATAAAGTGCATTTTCATATTCAGCCCACAGGTCAATACATTGTAGAACTACTGTTTGCTGCAGTGACAACCGCAGGTCATGTAGGGTTATGTCCCTACCAGCTTTGCACGCCTAGACCTGGAAACGTTTTTAATTCGAATCAATTCAAAAATACTTTGTTAATCCCAAAGATAAATTAAATGTTTTTGTAGCTCATAATAGACAGGTTTCTTCAAAGAGCCGTTGTAGATGCTGATGGCTGTGGTCAGGAAGGATCTCCTGTAGCGCTCCGTCTTACAGCAGATCTGAAGAAGCCTCTGACTGAAGACACTGTTGTTGTAGGACAGTCTCATGAAGAGGATGCTCAGGGTTCTCGATAATGTTCTTCATTTTATGAAGAATCCGTCTTTGTATAATGATCTCCAGAGGTTCCAGAGGAGTCCCCGGAGCAGAGCCAGCCATCTTTATTAGCTTGTTGAGCATTTAAGTCCCTGGTTCTGATGCTGCTTCCCCAGCAGATGATGGCAGAAGAGATTACACTTTCCACAACAGACTTATAGAAGATATGCAGCATCTTGCTGCAAACACAGAAGGTCCTAAGCTTCCTCAAGAAGTACAGCCTGCTCTGTCCTTTCTTGTAGATGGCTTCACAGTTCCATCTTCACTCCAGTCTGTTGTCCAGGTGAACACCACGACATTTATACTCCTCCACCACCTCCACTTCTTCTCCCATGATGGAAATAGTGTTTGACCTATTCCTGTTTCTCTTAAAAATCTACAATCATCTCCTTTGTTTTATTGACGTGCAAGATGAGATGATTGTTTCTACACAATGCGGTCCACCAGTTCACTGTACTCAGCTTCTTGTCCATCTTTGATCCAACCCACGACTGTAGAATCATCCGAGTATTTCTGCAGTTGGCAGGAGTCTTGTCTTTTACTGGAAATCTGATGTATACAGAGTGCAAAGGAATGGTGAGATTACAGTCACCTGTGGTGCTCCTGTGCTGCTGACGACCTGGTTAGATGCACACCCCTTCACTCTCACAAACTGTGGTCGGTATGTCAGGTAGTATTTTCCACCTGACTCTTCTGGAGTTTCTGACAAAGCAGGTTAGGATGCTGAGCTGGTTTCTGACCAGAACCTATTGAAGAATTTGTTTAGTTAATTGGCTCTATGCAGAATCTACTGGTCCAGTCGTCCTTCTGCTTGAAGCCTGTGATCTTCATCCCTAACCATACATCTCTGATATTATTTTACTGGAGCTTGCTCTCCAGTTTCTTCCTGTACACATCCTTGGTGTCTCTTATCTTGAATTTTGGTTGCTTCTGTATACTCCTCAATAATTCCCTGTCTCTTCCTCTTGAAGGCCCTTTTTTTCTGTTAAGCAGGTCCTTCAGGTCACTGGTGATCCAGGGTTGGTTATTGGGGAAGCATCTCGCCGTTCTGGTGGGGGTGGTGTTATCCACACAGAATTTTATATAGTCGGTCACACACTGAGTCATGGCTGTGATGTCCTCTCCATGTGGCTGGCACAGTGCATCCCAGTCTGTAGCCTCAAAGCAACCTCGCAGGGCTTCTTCAGCTTCCTGTGACCATCTCACAGTTCTCTTTACTACATTTGGCCTCCGAACAAGGGGCTTATATTTTGAACAGAGAAAAATAAGATTGGGATCTGATTTGCCTAGAGGAGGTCTTGCTTTAGAGATCCATGAGTCCTTGACATTTACATATTAAAAATCTAACAATTTGTTTTCTCTAGTAAAGCAGCCGACAAACTATTGAAACATTGGAAGTGTAGAAGAGAGCATGGTTAAAATCACCAGATATTGCCACAGATGCATTGGGGTGTTGTGTCTGTAGTTTAGCAACAACTGAACTGATGACATCACATGTAGTGTTGGCAACAGCTAAAGGTATACTGCTGAACTCTCTGGGTAAATAATATGGATGAAAACTTACTGCTAACAGTTAAATGTCTGGACTGCAGAGACAACACTTCACAGTAGCATGTCCTGGATTACACCATCTGATGTTCACAAGTACTGCTAATCCACCTCCTTTGCGTTTTCTGCTCCTCTTAAAATGTCTGTTTGCATGTCTGGTCAGAAAGAGTGGCTAAAAGACGCTGGAGTCAGGGATATGATCCTGCAGCCATGTCTCAGTGAAAAACCTAATACTGCATTCCTGATACTCTGGCTGGGTCCTTTGTAGGGCCTGGAGTTCATCCAACTTGTTTCCCAACAATCTCACGTTGCCCATCATGATCGATGGAAGACATGGTTAGAACTTCCTTCTTCTTTCTCATCTCTTTGCTCCTGCTCTGCATCCACTGCGCCTCCTTTTCAACTTATCAGGGATTTGGGGTTGCAGTTGTTTTATTTGAGCTTTTGAGATATTAATCAGCTGCTCCTAGTTGTAAAGAACCACCCCGCTGCCAGGGTGACACATCATAACACATGTCCAATACTAAAAAAGTGTCAGCAAAAATCCTTCCAGCTGCACAACATCCGATACCACAGAGGATATTCATCCAAAAATGTATTTTTATCCGCCACAAGAGGAAATCAAGTTCTTAAAAAGAATTAATCAGAATTAAATGTAACAGAGCCACTCCAACCTGCTGCCACCTTGAGTAGCACAATTCAAGAATGCTAATTCTTGTACACCAAATAGCACAAGTTCGGTCATTTTGGATAGAGGGCACCTGTGAACAGTTAATTTGAAGTCTTTGCACTGGTTCCCATTTGGATTTAGATCAGGACTTTAACTGGTCATTCTAACGTGATTTGATCTTAACCATTCCATTTAGCTCTGGCTGTATGTTTTTAGCTTCATTGTCCTGCTAGAATGTGTACCTCTATTTCAAATTGCAAATATGACTTCATATGGCCTCTTTGCTCTTGAGACTTCTCCATATGGCTGTATTGGTGGAGTTCGTGACTATTCAGGTGACAAATTCTCCACCTGAGCTGTGAATGCAGCTCTTGCACAGTGCATGCCAAACTGAAAATTAATTGTGTAAAATATTGAAAATCCTTCCACTTTACAATTATGCACCAGCCTTTGTTGGTCACATAACAGCCAAACAAAAACATTAAAGTTAGTGGTTTAAACGTGACAAAGGTATGTGAATAATTTTTCAAGGACCTTGATATCTTTTGCTCCAGATCACTGATGGTATTGATTTTGCTTTGCAGCTCGCCCTCTTGGCAAAGAGATCACCATGAGTCAAGCGTACCAGAATATGTGTGCTGGCATGTACAAGGTAGGCAAAAGTAAATGATCTTTCACACCATTTTCTGACATGCAACAGTTTTTCCATGGCCTTCCTACTTTCCTCTCGTCAGACCATGGTAGCTTTGGATATGGACGGAAAGGTGCGAAAGCCCCAGTTTGAGCTGGACAGTGAACAAGTCCGCTATGAGCATCGTTTTGCTCCCTTCAATAGTGTGGTCACTCCCCCACCTGTGCACTACATCCAGTTCAAGGTACCGTTCATGTGCAACTTATCTTTTTCCTATCATCCCACCCTAACCTTTTCTCTTACCGGCCCCTCTGATTTTATTTTTCTTCCCTATTCCAGGAGATGTCTGATCTGAAGAAGTATAATCCTCCACCAGGTTCTGCAGACCTCTACCTGGCCGCCAGCAAACACTTTCAGCAGGCCAAGCTCATCCTAGAAAGTGTGCCAAACCCAGACGCTGAGGTCAGGAAGTCAATCTGTTTTTAAAACTATTTGATTCTTTCATGGGGGAACATTCTCAAGTTTTACAAGTAAAAAAAAAAAGTAAAAAGTTTAAAGAGCGAATAAAGAATGCATTTCCTGATATAATGAAATTGCTTAACATTTAAGAATGTTATTGAAGATTAAACATCTACCCCTACCCCATCTATTAGTGCTCCTATTATCATGTTGAAAACACAGGTCAAATTTATTTCTTCTCCAATATTTATGACTATTAATAACAACAAATAAATTATTCATGGCAGGTGAACCGCATACTGAAGGTGGCTAAGCCCAACATTGTAGTGATGAAGCTCCTAGCTGGAGGTCACAAGAAGGAAACCAAGGTAACACAATTTAATTATGATGATTTTCTCTGTGTACTGTTTCAAAATCTAGAGTAGTTTATGTTTTTAATAAGTAAGCAGTCTGTTTGCAGTACAGTGCTTCTTTTAGCTGTTGTTTTATGCCAACGCTATGTTATTGAGGTATGATGGACTTTACTCTCCTGTATCTTCAGGTGCTGCCAGAGTTTGACTTCTCCGCTCACAAATATTTCCCTATTGTCAAGATAATTTGATTCCTGCAGCCCCTCATCTGAAGTGTGCAAATGCCCTGACCCAGTCCACTTTGGAACAATAATAAAAACACCCATCTGTAATATCATGTAGACTAATTTCTTGTTTTTATTTTTCACTTTAATGAGGTGAAATCAGACCAGAAAACTGATGTGGGCCTGAATCAGAAACATCCACATTTGGATTGGTAGTCATGGTTGTTTTTTTGTTGTTTTATTTTTTTATATGTGGGGAAATGCTTTTAACTGTGTTAAGAACTGATGGATGGAAAGGAAAGCACCTTCTGAACCGTCTTGTAAAGAATGCTGTGACAATAATGTTTGCATATCATTAAATCAAATATATCAAATAATATCATCTTGACGACTGTGAGTTTGAAAAAACGAAAGCATACCTTTTTAAACTTTGAAATAAAAACTTTCTGTAGGTCTGTCACAGATGAGCAGATGTGGACTGGAGAAGTTTGATTTTATGTCTGCAAAAAAATGCTGTATTGTGCATATTGTTAGGTCTGGTTGACCCATTGTTAATGTATTAAAAATGTTAAATTTTTTAAATAAAGTGAATACATTAGAAATAATAAATTAATATTTAGCTCCAATTGGGTCCATTTCTGGTAATATCGTGTAAAAGGAGATATTTTTACATAGAGCCAGGGCTCACCAAAGGTATTATTTCATGGCTGCTTAGGGCCCCTGTTGGCTTCAAATTTAAATTAAAATTCAAAAGAAAAACTGATTACTTATACAATGCGGATAATTAGTATTTGATACACTGCATATTCTGCAGGTTTTCCCACTCCCATGCATTTAGAAGTCTTTAATTTTTATCATAGCTACTCTTCAACTGTGAGTGACTGAATCTAAAACTAAAATCCAGAAAATCACATTTTGTGATGTTTAAGTAATTAATTTGCATTTTATTGCATGACATAAGTATTTGATCACCTAACAACCAGTAAGAATCCCAGCTCTCACAGATCTAGTTCTTTAAGAAGCCCTCCTGTTCTCCACTCATTACCTGTATTAACTGCACCTGTTTGAACTCATTATCTGTATAAAAGACACCTGTGCACACACTCAATCAAACATACTGTCCTCTTCACAAAGGTCAAAACCTGGGAGCTGTGTGAGGACATCAGGGATAAAATAGTAGACCTGCACAAGGCTGGGATGGGCTAAAGGAAAATAGTCACGTTCAGATGGGGCGCAATTATAAGAAAATGGAAGGATTCAAGATGATGGACAATCTCCCTCGGTCTGGGGATCCATGCAAGATCTCACCTCGTGAGGCATCAATGATGAGTGGTGGCCTAGTGGTTAGAACAGGAGGTTTGTGTTCCAGAGGGGACACAAGGGGCCAGGTTCATATCCCACAGATTACCACTCTGGGTCCCTGAGCAAGACCCTTAGCCCCAGAATTCTCCTTGGGCGCCGCACAATGGCAGCCCACTGCTCCCTGTAAGGGATGGGTTAAATGCAGAGGGATCAGCCTAGAACTACACAACAGGACTTAGTCAATGACCTGAAGAAAGCTGGGACCACAGACTCAAAGAACACCATTAGTAATACACTACACAGCCATGGATTAAAATCCAGCAGCGCATGCAAGGTCCCCCTGCTCAAGCCAAAGCATGTCCAGGCCTGTCTGAAGTTTGCCAGTGAGCATCTGGATGATCCAGAGGAGGAATGGGAGAAGGACATGTGATCTGGTGAGACACAATTGAGCTTTTTGGTCTAAACTCCACTCGCAGTGTTTGGAAGAAGGATGAGTAAAACTCCAATAACACCATCCCTACCGTGAAGTATGGAGGTGGAAGCATCATTTATTTAAGGATGCTTTTCTGCAAAGGGGACAGGACGACGGCACCGTATTGAGGAGAAGATTGATTGGGCCATGTATCGGGAGATCTTAGCCAACAACCTCCCTCCCTCATTGAGGGCATTGAAGATTGGTTGTGGCTGGGTCTTCCAGCATGACAACGACCCGAAGCACAGAGCCAGGGCAACTAAGGAGTGGCTCTGTAAGAAGAATCTTAAGGTCCCAATCGGAAATCTTTGGAGGTACCTGAAAGTCTGTACTGCCCAGCGGCAGCCCCGAAACTTGGAGAAGATCTGCATGGAGGAGTAGTCCAAAATCCTTGCTGCAGTGTGTGCAAACCTTGTCAAGAACTACAGGAAATGTCTGATATCTGTAATTGCAAAGAAAGGTTTCTGTACCAAATTTAAAGTTTTGTTTTTCTAATGTATCAAATACTTATGCAATAAAATGCAAATGAATTACTTGAATATCACACAATGGGATTTTCTGGATTTTTGTTTTAGATTCTGTCACTCACTGTCAAAGAGTACCTATGATAAAAATTAAAGACTTCTACATGCTTTGCAGATGGGAAAAGCTGCAAAATTGGCAGTGTGTCAAATACTTGTTCTCCCCACTGTATACAGAGTAATATATTCCATATCAGTTTCCCTTTTTAATTTAGATGTTTTCGGCTTACGGCTATTAAAATGAATAGATTTCTCAGAAAGGAATACATAAACCCAATAAAAAGGCTGATTGTGTACTTTTATCCTCCACTCAACTTTTCATTAGCACTCTTGGATACATTACTGTCTTAAAAGTTTTTTTTAGCAGTGACCTTGAATGGCTCACCCTCCCTGTGACTGTACTGGACAACTGGCAATTTAGTCTTTAATCTTCAAAAAAACTGAGGTTATACTTTTTTTGAGAAACAGAATGTGTTTTTTCATTAGCTGCAAGTTATAATTGTCAAACTTAACAGAAATACGTGACCCTGTGTGTATAATATATGATAATCCTGTATATGCAATGCAGTGAAAAACGTTTGCCCCCTTACATGTTTGTTTCTTTGCTTTTTTTTGGGTCACACTTAAATGTTTTAGATCATCAAAATGATTTTATTATTGGACAAAGATAACATGAGTAAATACAAAAATATTTTAAAATGATGGGAAAAAAGCTATCCAAACTAACCTGGCCTTTTGGGGAAGAAGTAAATGCCCCTTCACCTAAGAACTAGTTGTCCTTGATCCGACCCTGTTTGAGTATGAACAGTGTGTTTAAGGTCATAATATGGAATCTGAACTGGATTTAACTCCAGACTTTGGCTAGGCCACTCCAAAATTTCATTTTTTGTGAGTCATTTAGAGGTGGCCCTGCTACTGTGCAGGGCCACCTGTGCTACTGTGCTCCTGTTGTAGAACAAAGTGTGGTTGGGCTGTACTTCCAGAATATATGGCTGGACATTCTCCAGCAGGATAGCCTGGTAAAACGCAAAATTCATATTCCATCAATTGTGGCAAGTTGTTCAGGTCTTGAGGAAGCACAGCAGCCCCAAAAATTTCACTACCACCACCATGTTTAACTGTCAGTATGATGGGCTATTTATGAAATGCTGTGTCAGTTTTAGATCAGATGTTTCATGACAGACAATTTTGAGAAATGTGAGATGGGACTTTGTGTTCGTTTGTGGTCAATAGTGGTTTTGGAATTGGAACTCTCTTATGGAGGCCATTTTTGCCCAGTCTCCATTATTGTTGAATCATGACCTTAACTGATGGTTCACTGTCGTCCCAAAGTCTCAGAAACGGCTTCGTAACCCTTTTCTGGACTGATAGATTTCAACGACTTTGTTTCTCTACTGTTTTTGAATTATTTTTTTTTTGATGATGTGTTGCCCTTTGAGATCCCTCAGTCATTAGAGATGTTCAATTTAAATTAATTAATATCTGCAGCTCAGGTAATAATCAGACCTGGATTTGGCTAATAAAGTTAAGCTTAGCTTTGTAAAAGAAGAGTTTAATCACAATTAATTCATGTTTATACAAGGGATCACTTACATTTTTCCATTGTTTAGATAGCTTTTTTCACCATAATAAATGAAATCAGCATTTAAAAACTCTTTTGCGTATTTAATTAAATTATCTTTATCCCATATTAAAATTCGTTTGATGATCTGAAACATTTAGGTGTGACTAAAAAGCAAAATTGTCAAACATCTGTGAGGGGGCAAACACAGCTCTGTATTATGCTGAGATAGAAGTGGGCCCCCAAAATAAATTATCTTCCGGGCCTCCTACAACTTTGGACCAGCTCTGCAGAGGACACACTTTTCACCACATTCACAAATGAACTGAGGAATTTAAATGTAGCGTTTCGATTTAAATAAACATTTAGCACAAAATTTTCAGAATAGGACAAAATAAGTAGACATGTATGTTTAAAGGCTTGTGTTGAATTTAACATAGAACGTGTTTATTGTTCTCTGTCTCTGAGCCCATCAACTGAGGCGTATCAGTTCTATGAAAATGGCCACCTTGATGTAAAGTCTGCCACATCAGAGTTTAAAGTACAGCTTAAACACCCAGATATGGAAATAACAAGGCTGTTATTCAAGTATAACTGACAACATGCATCTGAAACAGTTGTATCATTCTTTTCTATGGAAAGGAGGGGTTGCATAAAGAGTTGCTAAGTACAAACTATTCAAATGGTTTCAGTGGGAGTATCTAGATGGTACTTTGACTGAATAAACTTAGACTTACAAAGAAAAGAAGCAAAAGGAAGCGGTAGTCTCTTCCCCTTCAAAAACTGAGGTGAGAATGTAAGAATTTGACTTGGTGAATAGTTTTTGAAACAGTATCACAAGCCAAAGCGAACACAGAGGTCTTTGCCTTTAAATGCCTTAAACAGACATTTCAACACTTTTCTTTTATTATATCCTTTATTTATACAGGTAAAAAAAAAACTCATTATGAATAAAATAAAATAGAAAACTCAGCAGACATCTGGACAAGAAGGCAGTATGATTTACAGCAAATAAAACACAAAATATCTTGTTAGAAAAGAAATAAAACTGATATTCAGGATAAGCTAGCGAACAGTCGAACCATGTGCAGAAACAGTCACACTGACTCGTTTCTACATCCCTATGGAAATCTGTTTCATCATTTGGATACTTTAGAAAATTATTAAGGGGTTTGTTAAAAATTCAGCAGTCTTCCTGAAAGCAGCAGTAAATGCAAGACGCAAGGATTTAGCAAAAACTTGTCATTAGTTGAAGTATGAAAAAAATAATACTACAACATTCGGGATGGGTGCACAGTGGAGCAGTTGTTAGCAATGTTTTTTCATTGTAGAAATTTTGCATGTTTGCCAGCATGCTTGGGTTCTGTCCGGGTATTCCAGCTACCTATTATATGCTGTCCAGTGTGCACTGTGTCCCTGAGCCGCTGACTGCAGTAGGTACACATGATCTTCCTGCAGTCCTGCAAAGAATTAAGCAGTCAATGAACCCATATTTATTTATTTATGCATTTTAAGCATTAACTATTAGTACCTTAAATTTCATGAACTGAATCTGAGTAAACAGTTGTAATTAAACATCCCCAAGCTTTAAATTGTAATAAATAAATAAAAAATTATTACTTCTGTGTCATTAGTTGTACTGTTGACCAACTGTTACTCCAAAAGACTTTATTGCTGAAAGATTTACTCAATGTAAGCCAGAAACTACAGTTAACAAATTCAATAAAATGTGACTATTGTTTTTTATTTAAACTTTTACCTGTAGGCAAATGAAGGCAAATTTACAGTAAGAAAAGACATCAAAGGGCTCTAGTAGAACATAAGTAACAGAAAAATAGAAAACTTGAGATTTTATTTTTTATAAATACAAAATAAAGAGACCTTTTTATATAGCTCTTTTACATCAAAGAAGGAACATGTTGCTGCTTCTCCTCCAGAGTAATTCATCATAATTATTCCTCCCACCTCAGTTATCCCTACCCCTCACTGGCTGCCTATAGGTTTAAACCAATGAAAAACGTCTTCCTACCTCTGATAGGCTCTATAAACACTGAAAACATTAGTGAAACATTGTTCAAGTGATCCACCTTTAGAGGGACCACAATGAAGCTGTGCTTTTACTTTGTCTTGCTGAATGCTGGTAAGATTTTTTTCTGTGTTTAATTCGTTAATTTTATGTATTGCAAAATGTAACTTCATAGTTAAAACCTTAACACTTAAGGCCTATACATACTCTGCAAGAAGAGAGAAATGTGTTATCTCATCCAGATATGCACAAACAAAATTACATCATTTTGTTATTGCAGCAAAAGGTCTGGTTCAGGAGTTCTTGCAGTTTGATCTTGATGCATATTCTAGGAAGAACTTTTTTTCTTGTGTGGTGTTTAAGAAATATTAAGTGGGTGTGCTTCAGTGGGAGACACCTATGAAGACTTACTAAGAGTTGCAGATTGTTTCTTGAGGAATTTTATTGGTCTTTAATCATAAACCTCAACCAATTTAGCATGTTTTGGACCTTTGCAGAATTCACTCATTTGCAAGCCTGAATTAAAGACATTTACTGTGTGCTGTATTGTCTATTCATGCTTTTTGTGCTCCTACCCTTCTTTGTATCAGCTGCTGCATCAGCAGCCATTGAAAAGAGGATTATGGGGAGTGAATCCTGCAAAAGCAACAGGCAGTACCATGTCCAGATAAAGTCTACTCAGGGCGGGAAGTCCTGTGGAGGTGCTCTGCTCAACGCCCGCTGGGTCATCACAGCTTCTCACTGTGCAGAGCAGTAAGATGTCACTGAATTTTGTCAAGATTTTTCATCATCATCTTTCTAAGATACAAAAAAGGAATTCCCTTTGGATTGTTTACTGACAAGAAAATAACTAATACACCTACAATTTAACCAGGTGTATTAGTACAGCTACTAATAACTGCAGTGCACACAACAATTTTAATACAACTCAGTAAAACAAGTTATACTCTAAATAATGAGTATATGCAGTCAAACTTGTTTTACTGAGTTGTATTAAAATGATGTAAATCTTATACTCTAAATAATGAGTATATGCAGTCAAAGATTTACATCAAGCTCCTTCTTCTCTTCCATTGCAGGGAAGTCAAACTGAAGTTTGCCTTAAACCTTAAGTGGTACAAGAAACTGAAGAAAATCACTGTAACAAAAAATGAGCAAACCATTCCAATTAAACAGCAGTTCACCTTCAAAGATGAGCAGGGGAAAGCCCATGACATTATGCTCATAAAACTGAGTAAAGATGTCCCTCCCCAAATACCCACCATCAGCTATGATAAAACGGGCTGTACGAGACCAGAGAAGCATGCAATTGTGGAGATTGGGGGCATGGGACCAAAGAAAGCAGGTAGGAATCCAAAGAAAAACCTGAAATAGATGCTGCAGTTTTTCTAATGTCTCATTTCTGACCTTTAAAATCCTCAGGAGGTAAACCTGTTAATAAAGTGACATGTGCCACCACACAGATTTCCGAGTGTGGTGAGAATGATAAGCCTAACAGCAACTACAATAGTGATGAAAGTAGAGTCATGTGTGGCTTCAAACCTGGAGTGGAGTCCTGTTTTGTAAGTAATTTCTTTGACTTCATATGCTTATCATCCATTTTATTTTCATTTCTACTCTGATGGATGTGTAAAACAATCCTGCCTGTGATCGCTGTGTTTCAGGGCGATGCAGGCTCAGCTGTGGAGTACGAAGGAAAATTACATGGACTCATTGTTAGCCAGCCTGTGGATAATTGTGCTAAGCATGTTGTAATGCTGGACATTTGTCACTACATTGAGTGGATGGAAAAAACCATGAAGGAGAACTCATAAGCAAGGGGGTCTTTATCAATAATTAAAATAAACTCCTATCATGCATTGTGTGTGTATTTACAATGAAACTGAAAAAAAGTCAGAGCTATTCACCTACAAATGGCTACACTGTAAGAAAGTTTACTTTTAACCATAGAAGAAGACACAACCGCCCTGTAATGCAGTAATCCAGAGTAATGTTCATAACTCAACCAGTCTCATTTGTTTACCAGATCATTAAGCCTCATGACTCATCAACACAATTAACTATGATCTGAAGGATGAGCTGCACTGATCAGAAGATATATGATTTATTTAAATTTTTTTATAATAGCTATGAAAAAAAAAAAACATGGAGGATCTAACAGTTTACTACAGGTTATAGATGCAACATGTCTAAAATTAATACACTTATTTCAATAATATACATCGTTACCAATGGTGGTTTTTGATATGGGGCACAGGTGCAGTTGCCCAGGGCGGCATTAGAAAGGGACCAAACAAATCTAACTTATTTATCAGTTGTATCTTGATCAACTATTTCAAATGCTTTAAGCCTGCACGGTCAATGGGGAGTTGGCGCACCTATGAGCAAACACAGGTGGGTTCCAAATCAAAATATTTATGACCATCCATCTTTTAGAATCTTGGATCCAATAATAGTACATCTACTTTCACTGTAGTGGGATGTGTTTGATAGAAAACAATATGACACTAGAATATTGATTTATACATCAAGGTTAGTTTTATAATATCTTAATAATAATAAGAATAATATTAATAATAAAAGAACACATAACATCAGTCAAATCAATCTAAACTTTAGCTCTTATGTGCTGTAGTGGGGGTGGGAGTAGCCGAAGGCCGGGCTTGCCCAGGGCACATGCCTAATACTACTGGAATAACTAAGTATTGCAAAACAAAGCAAGTCTAATTAACTAATAAGCAAATAATAAACAGGATGAGAAATATGTGTAAACTGCACTCTAGAGTTGACCAAGAGACAGAATGCAAACCAAAATGATTGAAACCATAAAAGTTATCAATAATTTGTTTAATTCTAAGATATCCTAAGGATTAATTTTTAGGGTCTAGTTTGGAGATTAAAGCCTATTTCTAATCTGAGGATTTGCACTTCTGCCTGGACCAGCGGTCAGCCACCTGGGGCTCCAGAGCCACAAGTTGCTCTTTGGACCTTTCACAATGGCTCTTCATAACTTTGGCTAAAAGTTATAAAGAACCAGTTAATGTTTTTAAATATGAATATGTCACAGTGGTAGGTTGATTGGAACCGGGATGCAGACAGACGCTTGGAACCAACCTGGATAGTAGTCTTCTTTCTTTAACATAAATAACAAAAGGGGTAACATGTGAATACAGAGCCGGAGACACAGGATGATAACAGGAGGAACCAATGAGTAACAAGGAGAGCCGGTAAGTTAATATATAGAGGGAAGTGCAACGTGAACCAATGGGGAAGAGAGGCAGATAATCAGGGTGAATACTGACAGGTGTGGTGATCAGGTGTGGGGAACTGAGGGAATTAGGTTACTATGGCAACGAGAGCAGGGAAACACAGAGACAGGGGGGGTACTAAATTAGAGACAACTCTAAGGGAAACAAACTCTGAACTAACTGGGATGAACAGGGAAAGAAACCTAAACATAAGCTAAGATAAAATAGTAACTCTAGAAGGAACTAAATCTAAGGACATTAAAGGAACTAAGTAAACAAACAGAAATACTGAACAACAAAATAACTGATTGCCAGACTGAAAAATAAGGAACACAGAACTATAGTAGAAATAAGGCTGGGGAGAACCACTAATAATAAGAAAAACAAACCCCTGATTAAACAATAACTAAAGGGGATCTAAAGACAAGGGGAGGACAAGCCACTAGAACTAAGGGGCTAAAGTAAAGACAGAACAGCCACAAAACTAAGAAACACCAGGCAGGAAAAAATAAACATAACTACTAAACCAAAAGGAATAGAAACACCTAATGGAAAAAGTAAACAAACACAAACCCCAAAATGGCAGATCCTGACAGAATGCAGGTTTTAGCAGGCTTTTTTTTTTTTTTTTTTTGTTCATGAATGCATAGAATTTTCACAACAGAAAGACACTAAAAGTATCAGGAATATTCTTTTAGATTTATTTTTCATGTCATTAGGTTGGAAACTTTGTGCTTCTTATTGTAAGGCAGCACTGCTAACAACTGTGCTATGTGCAGCCCTGAAACCAAACAAAAAAGCAAAATAATTGCATTTATGGTTATTATGCCCATGCTACAGCCTGTACACTATGGCCTTTTCAGGACAGGTGGTGACGTAAACCAGCTGTCCATTAACACAGGTTTCAGATGTAGTCCTTGTCAGATGTTTTCATATACTTTTCATATCCTTTGGATGAATTTCATATTAATGTGAATCTTTTATTGGTTGATTTAAACAGTTTTTTTTCTGGGTGGACTGTTAATTCACAATCCAGCTCTGATGTTTTTTGAAAACAAGAATGCATTTCAAAGACTTGAATTTATTATGTTCCAGATTTTAATCTAATCCACACAGGACCAAATTATTTACATACAGACTACAGGCTATTCATATAGGCTCAAATATATACATGCACCCCAACTAATTTGAGGGAGTAATGTCCTTCTGCAAGCTGCAGATAAACCAAAAACTCTTTGTAGTCATAAACCAACTTCTATCATTGCTCCGGATAATTATTTGACCCCTCTTCTCATCAAAAATGTAGACCTTTTTGAAACGATTTGCCTTTTAAGCATAATTAATATACTTTCAATAGGGTTGAGGTCACAGTCATTCCAGAAGCTTAATGTTAGCCTTGCTTTATCCACATCAGATCAATGGAACTGATGATTTGAGGTGAAATTTAAGGATCTGGTGGAAATCCTTCTTCTTAATTGCCAGTACCACTGGATGTGAACGAGCACTCAGCAAGATGCTGACACCACCATGCTTGATAGTTGGCTATTAATCTTAATTAATTTTTATTTTAGTTATGTTGTGACATTATTCATAGTTCATACAGAAGTAATACTTAAGTGTACGTATACAGGTCCTTCTCAAAATATTAGCATAATGTCATGATGAAAATTTAACATTCATATATTTTAGATTCATTGCACACTAACTGAAATATTTCAGGTCTTTTATTGTCTTAATACAGATGATTTTGGCATACAGCTCATGAAAACCCAAAATTCCTATCTCACAAAATTAGCATATCATTAAAAGGGTCTCTAAACGAGCTATGAACCTAATCATCTGAATCAACGAGTTAACTCTAAACACCTGCAAAAGATTCCTGAGGCTTTTAGAAATTTCTGAACGAATAGGCTGTTCCCAGAGTGCTGTATCAAGGCACCTCAGTGGGAAGTCTGTGGGAAGGAAAAAGTGTGGCAGAAAACGCTGCACAACAAGAAGAGGTGACCGGACCCTGAGGAAGATTGTGGAGAAGGGCCGATTCCAGACCTTGGGGGACCTGCGGAAGCAGTGGACTGAGTCTGGAGTAGAAACATCCAGAGCCACCGTGCACAGGTGTGTGCAGGAAATGGGCTACAGGTGCCGCATTCCCCAGGTCAAGCCACTTTTGAACCAGAAACAGCGGCAGAAGCGCCTGACCTGGGCTACAGAGAAGCAGTACTGGACTGTTGCTCAGTGGTCCAAAGTACTTTTTTCGGATGAAAGCAAATTCTGCATGTCATTCGGAAATCAAGGTGCCAGAGTCTGGAGGAAGACTGGGGAGAAGGAAATGCCAAAATGCCAGAAGTCCAGTGTCAAGTACCCACAGTCAGTGATGGTCTGGGGTGCCGTGTCAGCTGCTGGTGTTGGTCCACTGTGTTTTATCAAGGGCAGGGTCAATGCAGCTAGTTATCAGGAGATTTTGGAGCACTTCATGCTTCCATCTGCTGAAAAGCTTTATGGAGATGAAGATTTCATTTTTCAGCACGACCTGGCACCTGCTCACAGTGCCAAAACCACTGGTAAATGGTTTACTGACCATGGTATCACTGTGCTCAATTGGCCTGCCAACTCTCCTGACCTGAATCCCATAGAGAATCTGTGGGATATTGTGAAGAGAACGTTGAGAGACTCAAGACCCAACACTCTGGATGAGCTAAAGGCCGCTATCGAAGCATCCTGGGCCTCCATAAGACCTCAGCAGTGCCACAGGCTGATTGCCTCCATGCCACGCCGCATTGAAGCAGTCATTTCTGCAAAAGGATTCCCGTCCAAGTATTGAGTGCATAACTGTACATGATTATTTTAAGGTTGACGTTTTTGTATTAAAAACACTTTTCTTTTATTGGTCGGATGAAATATGCTAATTTTGTGAGATAGGAATTTTGGGTTTTCATGAGCTGTATGCCAAAATCATCCATATTAAGACAATAAAAGACCTGAAATATTTCAGTTAGTGTGCAATGAATCTAAAATATATGAATGTTAAATTTTCATCATGATATTATGGAAAATAATGAACTTTATCACAATATGCTAATATTTTGAGAAGGACCTGTATGTGCTACCTATTGCAATGGGATATAATGCAATGGGGATTGATTGCATTTTAAAAAAATGTGCTTGGTTTTTTCTGACAATACCTTATGCCGTGTTTACATTGGATTTTTCATTAATTTTATTAATTAATGTTGATGAACATTAAATAATGAAGAGTTCAAGGCCATTAGCAAATCACATGCAAATCTCTTTATGCTTACTATTCCTCATTAATGTTAAATTAGATTTGAAAACCAGCCTGTCATTTTAAGCATAAAATTAGATGTTTAGTCATAACTATTATTTGCGTCTCCGTAAACAAACAATAAAAAGACTATTTATAATAATAATGCAGAAAGTCAAGGCCTTGTAGAGAATCCTGCAGAGGTGGCACTGCAGCGCCCTCTAATGGCAAATGTGTTCCACAGCAATCCCTGACATCTCTGAACCTGTTGCAGTATTTTACAACCTGAAACCCAACGAGGGTATGCACATAACTGAGCTCACAGCTGCTATCGGGTGACCATTACACATGTCAACACATCGTCAAGATCTTCTCATTTTTACCAACCTGGACATGCTCTAAATTTAATCCAAATGGTGTCAGGCATTCAAATGCCTGCAACCAAATGTTATCACTCTCTAAAGGAAAGAAATAGATGGAGACGAAAGTAAGAAAAGGACAAATGGTCTGCCATTTGTCCATTTGGTACTGAACGGAAAATATGTTTACCCAAAACCTTTATGTAAAGAAAACTTTTACTAATATTTAATTGGTATTTTTTCTAGATGTGTAATAAATGTACAAGATAAGTATGCATAATTTCTACCTTTTTTAAGGTAATTCTAGACTGACCACATAACATATAAATGATTGCCTTATTATCAAAACCACAGACGGAGATGGACACCAGCCTGTGACCCGGAGCAGAAATACCTATGTATGTCCAATGGATAGATGGACCCAGCAATTACCTTTATTTTCTAACAAATAAAGATGCATCCCATGGATTTATCAGCACCCATACAGAATAATCCATATTTTACAACGGAAATACTTAATTTCTACTGTTCAAGCAAAATCAGTCTGTGGTTGTAAAATATCTAGAGAAAGTTTGGGGTTAAAAACGTCATGAAGACTGTGGTAAGTCTTTCTAAGCATGTTGATATAGCAGTGTATAGCAGGATCGTCTCTGCCACTAAAATGACAGCAAAGAGAGGTTTCAAATGATGCTGTAGTGATAATGATGCACACATATTCATCACAGCACCCTTTACTGTCCTGAGAGATTCCTTCTGTCAATCCATAACACGGCTGCACAACCACACTTAAAACATGCAGATTACCCATTACCAGTGTTTGCAAGGTGGATTTTATATTTAGCCATAAAGCTTGTGCTAAGTTCATCCTCTAGGGATGTCAGGAGTGTGTCCGCAGTTAAAGTCTGCTCAAGGCATCAGCAAAGTGCAACTGTTTGTAGACAGTGCCAGCAGGGGGCCTTCAAGACTGTTTGAATTGTCATAAATAGTCACTCCCCCACGTGTTATGCATATAAATAAGAATTCTTTAAGGGTGGCTGTGGGAGCTGATTGACGTTGAATTGTTTTCTAACGCTAGTGATATATATTTATGGTAATTATGTAGAACAAGATCTAAATTGAGTGTGTCTTCCTCCTGACAATGCCTGCTATTACTTTGTGCTTCTTGATACACAATGTCATCAAAAGTACTGGGTCACACCACCAAATCAATGAATTCCTGTGTTACAATCACTTCCATGGCTGCAGGTATATAACGTTTGGTGTGGAGAAACATGACTGGCCTGCACAGAGTACTGACCTCAACCTTCTTCAACACCTTTGGGATGAATTAGAGTGGAGGCTGTAATTCTGGTTTTCTCATCTAACTATGAACACACTCTTAAACCTTGTGGAAGATGTTTGAAGAATTGTTAAAGTTGCTATTGCTGGCAATGATGAGTCTATCAACAAATTGGACTTTATAGATTAAGACTAGAATGTGCAAAGAAGGATTCTTCATAAAATTAAGAACATTATGGAGATCGCTGAGCATCCTCTTCATGAGACTGTTGTACAACAACAGAGTGTCTTCAGTCAGAGGCTTCTTCAGATCTGCTGTAAGACAGACCGCTACAGGAGGCCCTGCCTGCCCACCGCCATCAGCATCAGCAACATCTCTTGGAAGAAACCTGCGTATTCTGAGCTGCAAAAACATTTAATTTCTCTTTGGGATTAATAAAGTATTTCTGAATTGTATTAAATCACAATGAATCAAAGTTCACGTACATGTAAAAGTAGATGGACAAATACTTTGGCAATATAGTGTATATAAAATATCCAACACCTTGCTTCTTCCCTTCGAGCAACAAGCAACAACCAACCTGCTTATTTCAGTATTCCTAAAAGATTTTAAAAGACAGTCTTGTCCAAGTTTACACAAACAGTAAGCAGGGAGGGTCAGAGTGAGGAAATAAAAAAAATATTTATATTAATGAATTTGAAGTCTTCAAAACCACAGACCTTAGATTCCATCATGTTATTATTTTCTTAAACAAAGAGGTACCAACTAATTTAATTAAATTTAATTCAGTTTATTTATATAGCGCCAAATTCACAACGCATGTTGTCTCAAGGCACTTCACAATTCAATTCAATTCAATTCAATTCAAATTCAATTCAAAAATACTTTATTAATCTCAAAGGGAAATTAAATGTTGTTGTAGCTCATATTATGAAGGTTTCTTCAAAGAGCCGTTGTAGATGCTGATGGCTGTGAGCAGGAAGGATCTCCTGTAGCGCTCCGTCTTACAGCAGATCTGAAGAAGCCTCTGACTGAAGACACTCTGTTGTTGTAGGACAGTCTCATGAAGAGGATGCTCAGGGTTCTCCATAAAGTTCTTCATTTTATGAAGAATCCGTCTTTCCACAATGATCTCCAGAGGTTCCAGAGGAGTCCCCAGAACAGAACCAGCCTTTTTTATCAGCTTGTTGAGCTTTTTTAAGTCCCTGGCTCTGATGCTGCTTCCCCAGCAGATGATGGTAGAAGAGATCACACTTTCCACAACAGACTTATAGAAGATATGCAGCATCTTGCTGCAAACACCAAAGATCCTAAGCTTCCTCAAGAAGTACAGTCTGCTCTGTCCCTTCTTGTAGATGGCTTCACAGTTGCATCTCCACTCCAGTCTGTTGTCCAGGTGAACACCGAGGTATTTATACTCCTCCACCACCTCCACCTCTTCTCCCATGATGGAAATAGTTTTTGAATTATTCCTGTTTTTGACTTATTCCTTTAAAGTCAGTTTAATCGAATCATACAGATTCCAAGTCAGGTTCATACATTCTAATTAATCCTAACTATCAAACAGTGCAGTCAGATTTAAAAAAAAAACTTTTCTATCTAAGGAAACCCAGCAGATTGCATCGAGTCAGTGACTTGCAGCATTCACTCCTCCTGGATAAGCATGTAGCAACAGTGGACAGTCACTTGCATTGACTTTCGCAGCAATCCTTCATACTGAGCATGAATGTAGCAACAGTGGAGAGGAAACCTCTTTTCTAACAGGAAGAAACCTCCAGCCCTTACACCCCAAAATGACCTTTACAAGTGGTGCCGAAGCACTCGAGGACTGGACTTCAGCACAACCTATCTAGGGCATTTTAGGGCGTAATTAGTTTCTCTCAAGAGTTTCCACATCTAAATCAAATGAATGGCTTGTTACCATTACTCGATACCTTACTCTGCAGAGCTAACTGGCATGCAGAAGATTTAATTCAGCTATTTCATCACTGGAAAAGAGATGCATGTGAACGTTGCAGGATAGTAGCTCTCAAGGACTGGAGCCCTAGACAAACCACCGTTTTATGATTTCCAGAGGTCTATCACTCAAAACTTTATTATGTTGCTCTAGAGACAAAGCAGCCTACTCTGCTCAGTGGTAGGTTTATCATATTTTAAACTGTGGGGAATTTAATTCTGTGATGTGACACCAGATATTAGAAGTAGTATGAAGCACTAGTTTGTAAAGTGAAAGTACAACTCGAATTTGATAGTGACTTTTCAGTTAGGGAAATGAGACCTTGAAAGCTCAGATACCAGACAGATACTACAAAACAGATACCACACTAAATTTTGACAGATTTATCTTTATTTATGAGATAATGATAGTTGTAAGATGGAGAGTTGAACAAAAGCATTGTATTTTAATATAGTCTTAAATCTTATTTTTCACATGTCTGGATTGCACATTGGAACTAAATAAACACTAATATGATGCCTCAATAAACGTATACAGTATAATTAAAATGCACAAATAAAGAAGTTGATAGGGTAGTTTCTTATAATTATTACATACGATCTCTGGAGAGAGTACTCATGGGTTCTCCCTCATGGTTTTATCAATCCATTGCATGTAGTGACAGATGTCCAGCATTACAATATGCTGAGCACACATGTCCACAGGCTGGCTAACAATGACTCCATGTAATTTTCCTTCATACTCCACAGCTGAGCCTGCATCGCCCTGAAACACAGAAATCACATTTTTTACACGTCGAGCAGAAGAAATGAAATAATGTATATGCATGTATAAAACAGAATGGTTGGCTTACAAAGCAGGACTCCACTCCAGGTTTGAAGGCACAGATCGTAGATTCGCCGCTGCTGTACTTACTGTCAGGTTTATCATTCTCACCACACTGAGAGATCACTGTGGTAGCACATCTCACTTCACCAACCGGTTTACCCCCTGATCATTCAAAAGTACAGAAATGTTTTACAAAAAAAAAAAATACTTCATTCAATTTTTTATTTGTTTTTATATTCCCACCTTTTGCCCTTGCTCCCATGCCTCCAATCATCACATTTTTGTTTGGCTCTAGCTTTGTACAATCTCCTGAAGGGAGGCCGATGGTGGGAAGTTTGGCTGACATGTCCTCATTCAGCTGTATGAGCATAATGTCATGGGCTTTTCCCTCGTCATCTTTAAAGGTGTGCTGCTGTTTAGTTGGAATGGTTTGCTCATGTTTTTTGGAGTTCCCTTTGAGCCAAGAAAAAGCTTTTGTAACAATGGACACATCATTGTTTAAGCCAAGCTTCACTTTGACTTCCCTGCAAGGAAACAAAATGGTACTGAAATGATATGGTGGGGTAATATCAAACTGTCTGAACTGGAATATTTCCCCATCAAATAGATCTATACACTACAAAGTCTGTAACTTAAAAAGGTAAAGAAGAGAAAAAGAAATCATGAGGGGAATTGGTGATGTCTTACTGCTCTGCGCAGTGAGAAGCTGTGATGACCCAGCGGGTGTTGAGCAGAGCGCCTCCGCAGGACTTCCCTCCCTGAGTGGACTCTATCTGGACATGGTACTGCCGGTCCTTGTCACAGGACTTACTCCCAATAATCCTCTTCTCAACACTGTATGATGCAGCACCTGAAGAAGGAAGAAACAACAGCTGGTTCAGACCTAAACGTTACTAAAGTATGAAACACGCATAGCAGCATGTCTATAATGAGCAAATTTTTTCTAAGGTCTACGTTACACAGCAAACTTCTACATAAATTACAATGTTAAAGTACCTGGAGAAGAAAAACCTCACCTGCAACCAACAAAATGAAGACAAAGCAATGCTTCATCGTAGTTCTTCTTGATGTGGATCCCCTCTGATGTCTCTCTGACTGACGCTCCGTCTTTTATAGGCCCTATCAGATTTTGGAGGACTTTTTTTTTGCCATTAGCTGGCCTGCTTAGGCAACCAGTGACAAATTCCCCCTCAAACCTGTTTTATCATGTTGCATCAGGGTAGTAAAATGAACTGAGCAGGAAAGAAGATAATACGAGGTGGTGGAGAGATCTGGACAGCAGCAACATCTGAGTTACAAGAGACCGATGAAGGCTGCCTCGTACCAAAAGAAGTTCCTCTGCAAGTCCAAATAAGATGTATCAAATTGTTGTGGAACATCTATGTTCAAGAATTCTCTATGTACAGTCATATTTAATAAATTAGAATATGTGTTCCAATGAGTACCTTTTAAAAATAACAACCTTTAAGCAGGCATTAAACATACATTTCAGTACACCTGTATTTTTGTATTAAAAATGTTTTTTTTTGGTCTGATGTTATAATCTTAAATGTCGTGTTTTCATTAGCTGCAAGTGGAAAGTCATAATTAACAAAACTTCCAAACCTCAGTCTGAATGTAATTAATGTATAGTTACTCACTTAGTGATGGAGTTACTGAAGTAAATCAATTCTTGAATAATATTCTAATTTGAGGTGATTTGAGGTTGTGAATTGGCACTATATAAAGAAATTGAGTTCAAACCGAACTAAATTAACAAGACATGGCTTCACTTTGTTTTAGACTTTACACAAATAATTTATTTCTGAGACTATGTGATATTTATGGCATTGAAGCTGTGAAGTACTTTGTTCAGCCATTGTTGCAGCAATGCATTGAATAAAATGTATTATATATTTCATCTGTGAAAAAGTTTCCAGAGTTCAGCAAATGTTCTGTTTATATAGGAGCTTGAGGTTCACACCTTGTCCTTATATTATAATTATATTGCTACAACTGAAAAGTCGGATCTGGTCTAAGAATGATTAGAGTTTCTGGAAAGTAACATCACTAGGAGAGCTGGGTTTTAGTAATAATGTAAATCAGACAAAGATCACTCTATTCAAGACTAAATAATATCCAAAACTTTCACTGATGATACCAAGAGCTCTAAGCCGAAATGGCAATTTACTGGTGTCAGTATCTACAGTTAGATCCTGCACAAAATGTCCGTTTAGACTTTCGGCCATTGTGCTTTCAGTTTTAAAGTCCGAATTGCTGAATGACATCTCTCATCTGAAATATATGAACTGAATATGAACTGAAAACAAAGTTATTAGGTAATAAACTTTCTTTGCACTTATTGTTCTGCATTTGTAAGATAATTGTATTATTTGAATACTGTGGTATGTTTTTATCGGGAATCACCCATGGAGAGATAGTTAGGCAAACCAAATAGATTATCTGGCTTCACATTGTTCTTAGTTGGCTATAGGTTATAATTTATCTGGATCCAGAAGTTGAAATTGCATTCTAGAAAAATCCTGTGGAGGTGTTCTATTACTTTTAAAACATATTACTTCTAATAGAAAGATTGTCTATTGATTATATTTTCTGACTTTATACTAAGCATAACATCTTGACTTCCAAATGTAAATGAATTATGTGCTCCTGGAACATTTTATGCCAGTTATTCCTGTACATACAGTACACTGGCTGTATGGGTAGAAAATACAGTTGAATTCAAGCAACAGGCCATTGTAAAGCATGCTGCCAGGCTTATTTATCACATACAACAGATCATGAATCAGTTTGAATAAATCTAAATACTTGGTGGCCAAAGAAGAAATTATCTTTGAAATGGGTGTTGAACAAAACGACAACCCCAAGCACTCCAGCATGCTACCAGCAACTTGTTTTCAGTTCAGTGAGGTCAACATTATGGAGTGGCCCACCTAGTCCCTGGATCTTGATCCAATAATCTTGATCCAATAGTTGTGTGGCGACATCAAACATGGTGTTTCTGAGGCAAAACCAATAAATGCAAAAGAACTGTGGAACGTAGTACAATGGTCCTGGGCTATTGGACTACTTTTTACTGCAGAACAGAAGCCGGTCGACTTTATGCAACACTGATGAGCAGCAGCAACGATGGCTTTGGAGTAGAATGGACACCGTTCCAAATGCATTTCCATGTGTAGAAACAGAACATAACCCTCTGTCCAAACCAAATATAATTTGGAGCTTTACACACTACTATAAATTTCACCACTATAAAATAACCCTTCATGATGACTACAAAATCGAGGCACATGACGTCGCCCGGTATGGCTGAGCCAGGGTCCCACCCTGGAGCCAGGCCTGGGGTCGGGACTCGTCGGAGAGCGCCTGGTGGCTGGGTTGCTCCTCGCGGCACCCGGCCGGGCCAAGCCCGAACGAGAGACACGAGACCATCCCCCAGTGGGCCCACCACCTACAGGGGGAACTGTGAGGGGCCGGTGCAAAGGGGATTGGGCGGCGGACAAAGGTGGAGACCTCGGCGGCCCAATCCCCGGATGCTTAGGCTGGCTCAAGGGACGTGGAATGTCACCTCGCTGGGGGGGAAGGAGCCTGAGCTTGTGCGGGAGGTCGAGAGATATAGACTAGAAATAGTCGGGCTCGCCTCCACGCACAGCGTGAGCTCTGGAACCCATCTCCTCAAGAGGGGCTGGACTCTCGTCTACTATGGAGTGGCCCACGGGGAGAGGCGGCAAGCTGGGGTGGGTTTGCTTGTCGCGTGTTGTGGTTTACCCCAGTGGATGAGAGGGTCGCATCCCTGCGCCTTCGGGTTGGGGAGAGGTCTCTGACTATCATTTCAGCCTACGGGCCGAGTGGTAGTGCAGAGTACCCGGCCCTTCTTGGCGTCCCTGTCAGGGGTGATGGATAGTGCCCCTCCTGGGGACTCCATTATTCTGCTGGGGGACTTCAACGCCCACGTGGGAAACGACAGTGACACCTGGAGAGGCGTGATCGGGAGGAATGGCCTCCCCAATCTGAATCCGAGCGGTGTTTTGTTATTGGACTTCTGTGCTAGTCACGGATTGTCCATAACGAACACCTTATTCAAACATAAGTTTGTCTATCAGTGCACTTGGCACCAGGATACCCTAGGCAGGAGGTCGATGATCGACTTTGTTGTCGTATCATCAGACCTTCGGCCGCATGTTTTGGACACTCGGGTGAAGAGAGGGGCTGAGCTGTCCACTGATCACCACAAGGTGGTGAGTTGGATCCGCTGGGGGAGGAGAAAGCCGGACAGACTTGTCAGGCCCAAGCGCATAGTGAGGGTCTGCTGGGAACGTCTGGCGGATCCCTTGGCCAGGGATGTATTCAACTCTGCTGACCTCGACTGGGGACATTATCGGGCGGTGGAAGGAGTACTTCGAGGATCTCCTCAATCCTGCCATCATGCATTCCCTGGTGGAAACAGAGGCTGGGGACTCAGGATTGGACTCTTTCATCACCCGGGCTGAAGTCACCGAGGTGGTTAAAAAGCTCCGCGGCAGCAGGGCTTCGGGGTTGGATGAAATCCACCCCGAGTACCTCAAGTCTTTGGATGTTGTGGGGCTGTCATGGTTGACACGCCTCTTCAACATTGCGTGGCGGACGGGGACAGTGCCTTTGGATTGGCAGACTGGGGTGGTGGTCCCCCTACATAAGAAGGGTGACCGGAGGGTGTGTTCCAACTACAGGGGGATCACACTCCTCAGCCTCCCTGGTAAGGCCTACGCCAGGGTATTGGAGAGGAGAGTCCAGCCGATAGTCGAACCCCGGCTTCAGGAGGAGCAGTGTGGTTTTCGTCCCGGATGTGGAACACTGTACCAGCTCTATACCCTCTACAGGGAACTCGAGGGTTCATGGGAGTTTGCCCAACCGGTTCACATGTGTTTTGTGGACCTGGAGAAAGCATTCGACTGTGTCCCTCGTGATGCCCTGTGGGGGGTGCTCCAGGAGTATGGAATTGGGGGCCCTTTATTAGGAGCCATCCGGTCTCTGTACAAGCGGAGCAGGAGTTTGGTCCGCATTGCCGGCACTAAGTCGGACCTGTTCCCGGTGCATGTTGGACTCCGGCAGGGCTGCCCTTTGTCATCGGTTCTGTTCATAACTTTTATGGACAGGATTTCTAGGCGCAGCCAATGGCTGGAGGGGGTCTGGTTTGGGGACCAGAGGATTTTGTCTCTTCTTTTTGCAGATGACATGGTCCTGCTGGCCCCCTCTAGCCAAGACCTACAGCATGCACTGGGGCGATTCGCAGCCGAGTGTGAAGCGGCTGGGATGAAGCTCAGCTCCTCCAAGTCCGAGGCCATGGTACTCGACCGGAAAAGAATGGCTTGTCCTCTTCAGATTGGAGGGGAGTTCCTGCCTCAAGTGGAGGAGTTTAAGTATCTCGGGGTCTTGTTCACGAGTGAGAGAAGAATGGAGCGGGAGATCGACAGATGGATTGGTGCGGCTGCCACAGTAATGGGGCGCTGTGCCGGTCCATTGTGGTGAAGAGAGAGCTGAGCCGAAAAGCGAAGCTCTCGATTTATCGGTCGGTCTACGTTCCTACCCTCACCTATTGCTATGAACTTTGGGTCATGACCGAAAGAACAAGATCCCGGATACAAGTGGCTGAAATGAGCTTCCTCCGTAGGATGGCCGGGCACTCCTAGAGATAGGGTGAAGAGCTCGGCCATCTGGGAGGGGCTCGGAGTAGAGCCGCTGCTCCTCCACATCGAGAGGAGCCAGTTGAGGTGGCTCGGGTATCTATATTGGATGCCTCTTGGACGCCTCCCTCCGGAGGTGTTCTAGGAGGCCCAGGGGACGACGTCTTGGTGTCTCTACTGAGTCTGCTGCCCCCGTGACCCGGTCCCAGATAAGGTGGAAGACGACGAGTACGAGTATAAATTTCAACCCAACTGTACGTGAAGCTTGTTTTGTTGGGGATTCATTGAAAAAAACTAAAATAATGCAACTGATTCACAAATCATAAAAAATATAATTAATAAAAAAAACATTTTTATTCATCTGTACTATCAATAAAGGACATGATTATTTAAATCTTTCATTTTAAAAATAATGTTACATTATAAAGAATCAAATCAACCAAAACAAAGACATTCAAAAGTAAACTGAAAACATTTTCTCTTTAGGTCAGCATGTTTGCATTTTACACCAATGGCCAGATAAAGCATTTGGACATCACAATTAAACTTTCTGCACCTTACAGTAACAGAGAATACTAAAAAATGCAAAAGAAATCAGAAGAGGTGATCTGGTACTGAAGGAGTTTCATTGGCAGTTCTCCATCAAACACAAACATTACAGGCTCATTGTTTATTAAGCGGGTACATCACTTTGAATCTGCCTCCACCTCAAACTGGTTGATATCTTCCTTCAAAATGTGACAATTTTCTCATTTGGATTAGGAAAATAAACAAAGCCGCTTAAAAAAATATCAACACCTCTTCAACATATGATTGGGTTTTGTATTAAGAGGCAGATTATATTATGAAGCCACAAAAAACAAATAGTAAAATCTGGACATGAATTAGTTCCTACCAGTTTATTAATGATGCAAAGGTTTTGATAACAGAAAAAGTTTTATTTACGTATGTTTTTCTTTATTTCACTATGTAACGATCTCCCATTGTTTGTAGTCTTTCAGTCCGTCAGCTGCATAACATCTAAACGTTTAGTACAACAGCCACAACCTACAGCAATGAAATTATTTAGATATGCAAAGAGCATTCTAGTAAGATAACTTCTAACTACAAGATTATTGTAGTCTTGGAACAGGCAACTGATAAAGCATGAAAATAAAAATGTATTTCATCACAACTACATTACGGAGACATCTGTTAAATATATATCTTGTCCTGCATAAATCACAAGGCAACCCGATTTTCCTACAATACATTTTAATTGACTTTTTGTTACTTTTGGTGCCTACAACTAGTTTATATTTGCACTTACCCAGTTTCCATCTCAGTATAACTTCACTCTGAAATGCACAAACTCGTCTCAGAGTTGGAGTTAATGTCTACTGGCTTCAAGAAGCCACAAAGCCCAACACAATGTTGCTGCTTTGTGTAAATGTTTACAGTTACGTTACAGCAGTTCTTAGACGTCCCTGCCGGCTACAAACACGGAGGATGCAGCAGAATGTGGGTGCGCCAAGCGAATTCGCCAACAAATTGAAACATTCAACCTCCAACAGAATCAGCAGCTTTAGATGTTGACACAAAACTAGTCAAAAAAAAAAAAAAAAAGCAGATAAGTCCAGGAGCAGCAGCATCTCGGATTTACACATAAGCCTTTCCAGCATACTTGTTACAGTTTTCCCACCTTTTTCTATTAGATGCACAAAGCTGCAAATAATGATCCATTTGATGTTTTGCAGAATAAAACACAACTCAGAAGGAAATGCTTGAAAATTTCTACAATAGTGTAGAATTGATGATTGAATATAAAATATAAATACCTTGCAATAAAAATATGTTTCAAACAAAACATCTGAATCATCTATAAAAGGGCTCTATTTTTAAATAAACAGGAACGGACTTTTCCATCTGTTAAAGGAAAATTAGGTGACAGGGTAGGAGATCCAGGAATATGGACTTGAAGTGAATTCAAATACAAAAGAAATGTTCTAAGAGGAATTATCCAGGAGAAAGTCGAAGCCTTGTTAAAGATGCTATAACGAGAGCTGTAATGCAGAGCCCTCTGCTGGCTGATGTGTGTCACAGCAACCTCACAGATGTTGAAGCTCATCCCAGTATTTCACACCCCTGAAACCCAACAGGGTTACGTTGACATCCGAGTTCATAGCTGCTATCGAGTGACCATAACAAGTCATCAGAATCTTCTCATTTTAATCTACGTTGACGTGACCCAAATGGTATCAAGTCTTGAGCTATCTTCAGTTACGTTTGACATTCACTAAAATGACTGAAGAGTTGTTGAAATAACAAAAATGGAAATGGCACATGACGGATGTTCAAAGGAGAAAACAAAAACAGGTAAACTGATCGCCCAAATGGAACCAAGAAAGCTCTGCGACTTGGTTCGGTTTTTGCTGAGTTTGCTTGGTTGCTGCATTGAGCTGCGGTGCACATCTTCTGTTCTCTGAATGAGACATCTGCAGGATTCTTCAGTTTTGTCTCTGCAAAAACAATAATTCAACTCAGTTAGTCAAACATAGTAAAAGTGGTGATATCATAAAGCTGCTGGTGCATCCCAAATTAGTATATTACCTAAAAGTTAATTTAGTTCAACTTAATTCTATTCAAAATCTAACACCCATAATATATAGATTGATGTATCGGGTTCTATTCTGGTAATTGTAATGGTTATAGATTATAACAAATAAAACTCCAAAATTCAGTTTCTCAGAAAATAATCATTTTTATTAGAGAAATATTATGTTATGGTGAACACAGTCATGGGGAAGACTGACTTTACATTTGTCCAAGAGACAGAAAATTAGGTGGAAGGAAAATGTGTGGTAGAAAAAGGTGCACAAGCAATGGAGATGACTGTAGGACTGAGAGAATTGGGAATCAAGACCCGTTCAAGTATTTGCGTGAGATTCACAAGGTGTAACCTTTGCCTGGAGTCAGGGCTCCTAAAGCTTCTGAATAAAAACGTATCCAGGACATGGGCTCACACTGTTGCATTCCTTCTGTGAGCCCACTCCTTAATCAGAAATAACTTCAGAATTGTCTTACTCAAGTAAGGAGAAAAGGGACTGGACTATTTATCTGTGTTCCAAAGTCCTCTTTCCAGATGAAAGACAAACTGATGCTGATTTTATTTTCTGGAAGGACTTGGCACCTGCCCACACTGACAGAAGTACCAATATCTACTTTTATGATCACTGTGCTTGAAGGATGAGAGACAGCAGATCCAACAATGTAGACAAGAGCCCAGACCAAGTGCTGAGTGCATATACTGTACCATACATGGACATACTTTCAGAAGGTCAACACCTCTGGATTAAAAATCACTTTCATTGGTTTTATGTAAAATTCTCATTTTTAATAATATGAATGTTAAGTTTTCATTAGCTGTGAGCCACATTACTCAAAATTACCAGAACCAAATGCTTAAAATAGATCATCCAATCTGTAATGACTATATGTGAGTTTTACCAACATTTAGTCATTGAAATATTAAGTTATTGAGATGCACCTGTACATGATAAGATGTTAACTGATGAAAACGCAGGACCTAAAGGGTTGTGATTATACAGAGTTTATTTCTCTATGATTACTGTGTAATCCTAAATTATAGTCCAATAAGAAAGCAAATAAATCCCTGTAGGTAAAGCATGAGTATGTATTTCAGCATGTACCTTAGATCTGAGCAAGTGCCGCTTGTTTGTCGGCTTCAAACTCTCCTTCGTTCTCATCGTCTCCATTGTAGTCAGCCATTTCCTCCTCCATGTTTTTATCTGTCAAAAATATAAAAGTAGAAGGAAAAAAGATTTGTTTCCCAGCCACACATATCAAAAGTATTTTAAAAAGAAAGAGCAACTATTTTCGTCTGTTTTACTTCTCTGTTCTTTCTCCAGATCAACTCCGCCAACTACTTGCTCGTCTGCGTCATATTCGTCTGGTTCCTCAAGTCTCTGACCATTAGCCGTCTCATCTGTCTTTCCTTGACCAATCAGCATGTCCTCCATCCCAGGATCTGATTCTAAAAATATTGCCGTTTAGAATTATGTCGCTGACACTAAAAATAGTTTTTATATGATGTGTTTAATGCTGTGAGATCTTCACCTTCAGTCTGAGCACCTTCCTCGTGAATGTCCATCACCTCTATTTCTTTATCATTCATCAGATTGTTTGTTAAACCTTTACCGGTCGTTTCCTCTGCCTTTTCTGTTTTACCCTCTCTCTTTTTTTGCTGCAGTTTACTTTGAGTCCCTGAAGCAGTTGATAGAACATTCTGGACTTTAGAAAGTCCATCTGCAGGACGCTTTTCTGGCGATTCTGGAAGTGAAATCATTTTTTTACTAACTAATCCTTACTTTAAGTACATCTTTTTTAAACATGTTTATAAATATGCATTAAAAATAACACTAGGACCAATGCAATGTTGGGTCAAACATCATTAGCAAGGTTAACAGACACTGTAACTTTACATCTTTGTTTTACATTTACATGAAATGAACTGTGGCATCCATGTTTTTCTCTTACCTTTGTAAATATCGATATCGTTGGTGAGGAGCAGCTCAGGAGCTTTATTTCCTTTGCCCTGAGAGATGGTTGAAATCTGGCTCACTACAGCCATTGGTCCAGCCTCACTGGGAACAGCCTTCAATGTCGGGTCTTCTTTCAATGCTCCGAAATCGGAGTTTTTCTGCTGAGGGGTAAAGCGTCAGAAATCACATACAGCGTGAAATGTAACCGTTTCAGGGTTTTCACAAAGTAACCAAAACTTTTTTTAAACATTTCTAACTTGTGGCTTATTTGTCACCCTCTCTTTCCGCCTGATCCCAAAGCAAAGACTCATGACATATTTTTAGCTATAAAGCATCCTTGAACAGCCAAACAAGGAAGCTAAGTTACCTGTCCGGGATCACCTGGAGGCGAGACCTCTTCCTGCATATTCTTCTGAGCTTCCAGTTTAACAGCAGCCACTTTCTCATCACAGAGCATCTTTTGGGACAGGACCTGGGACTGACAGTGGGCCCTGCAATAAAACCACAAAGAGGCCGATTCACATTAACCAGGATTTACATCGCCTCGCACAAGTATCAATTTCCTAACGTTTTGCACAGTTTGTCACATTACAAACACACACTTCAGTGTACTGAACTGGGATTTTATGTGATTGACAAACACAAAGCTGTGCATAATTTTAAGGTGGAAACGCCATGATACGTGGTTTTTAAAATATTTTCCAAATGACAAGTGATGCAACCTTCTACTTACATGTCAACGGTGAATTTATTGTTGAGGGTGCTTGTGTTGGCTTGGCAACTCTGCAGCTCTTTCTGAAGCTTCCCCAAGTCATCATTTAGCTGATTCAGCTGACCTGCAGACCAGACACAGAGTAAGAGAAGTTTGCTCCAAAGTTCTTCAAGCTGGTATGGTCAGTCATCTTCTCACAACCAGAGGTTACATTTTAACCGCTACCTTTAAGTTCCTCGATAGTTTTGGTGCTGGAGGATATATTTTGCTGTAGTTTGGCCTGCAGGCAAAAAACAAAAGTAGCATTAATCGTAACAGCTGCTTTCAATCTGCAAATCTTGTTATTGGTTAGAGTGATCACCTTCTCTTGGGTGTAGGTGTTCTGGATATCATCAAGTTCTTTATTGTGAAGGCTTTCAATGTGACTGATCTGCTGCATCTGTTTCTGGACCTGCTCCTGAAACTCGTTCTTCTTCATCTCCACTACGCCTCGCTCATTCGCTCCACGTCGCACCTGGCCTTCCAGCTCATATAGCTTGGTCTTTGTTGAAAGACACAACGATAAAATCTGGGTCAACTCATGTCACCCCATTTGTGCTCATCTCAAATTTGGACAAAATGACGTCATGGTTGATAATAACAATATGTGAGATGGGGAGATATGGACAACGCAATATATGGAGACATATGGGTGTGGATGTTTCTTCTGGACGCATTTTATATGTCTAGAAGCCAAAAAACAACTAAATAAGAGTTTAAATAATGCACCAAAATATGTCATCAGGTCTCAAGTCTGCCCTGGCAGCGTTTAGACATGAGGATGCTTAACCTTCTGCACAAAGGCATGATATACACACACACACACACACACACACACACACACACACACACACACACACACACACTCTTGTTTTGCTATATGTAGTGAGGACCATGTGTTGACTCCCATTGACTTCCATTGATTTTCAGTCATTTTCAACCCTTTCTATGCCCTAACCCTGACAATAACCCTAAACCTAACTATTACCAGTGCATGCCTAACCCTAACCTGAACCTAAACTCAATTCACACCTTAGTCCTAAACCTAACTGTTAGCAAAATAGGTCGTGAGGACCAGCAAAATGTCCTCACTTTGGTACAAATGGTCCTCAATTTGATGGTGAAATCGGGAAAATGGTTCTCACTGTGATGCCAAGACAGGAACACACACACACACACACACACACACACACACACACACACACACACACACACAGTATAAATTGCACAAAAAAAAGAAAAAGCAAGCAAATTGTGCACTAAGCAGAACTTGCAATTAAAGGAAAAAAGAAGCAAGCATGCCTTCCGGATTAAGCCAGAGCAATGTTTTAATCAGTCATTTAAATGAGCTGAAAGTTTTTCAGAATCAGGTATTCAGAAGATTGTTAGACAGGTGAGGACTGTAGAAACCAGAAGCTGCTTCTCCGTCTTGCTGTAAAAGTAAATGAAACCCCTGTTGGGTCTGAATAGGATGTGTTTAAGCTTTAGACCCTGGATCACATTAAATAATGCCATGTTTCACTTTACTGGCTTGGATTAGGTGGTTGAAGAACTAGTGAGATGTGTTCTGCCTTATTAGATGCAGCATTCTAGACCAGAAATGCTTTCTGATTAATATTAAGACTATGAAGACAGTCTTATGGCTACTAACTTATTTGGAGTTGTCTCTATCTGACTGTTCAAATTCAGGTCAAAGTAAAGAAATTAGATCTGATTTTGACTTTAGACTCAACATTAGAATCTTATCTGATAACTAGGATTTATCTTTAAAACTTGCATTGTGATTTAAGGTGGCATATTTGTGTCACTGAAAAGGACAGATAAACTTCCTTAGAATTCCTTCAATTATCTGCTCATCACGGCCGTCAACGTGGGATTTGTTGAGGTTGGCTGTAAATGAAATTCCTGACCTCATTTTGTACACATGCTATCCAAATCTACTTTACTGTTCGTTGTAAATACAGGGGTTGGACAATGAAACTGAAACACCTGGTTTTAGACCACAATAATTTATTAGGATGGTGTAGGGCCTCCTTTTGCGGTCAATACAGCATTAATTCATCTTGGGAATGACATATACAAGTCCTGCACAGTGGTCAGAGGGATTTTAAGCCATTCTTCTTGCAGGATAGTGGCCAGGTCACTACGTGATACTGGTGGAGAAAAACGTTTCCTGACTCGCTCCTCCAAAACACCCCAAAGTGGCTCAATAATATTTAGATGTGGTGACTGTGCAGGCCATGGGAGATGTTCAACTTCACTTTCATGTTCATCAAACCAATCTTTCACCAGTCTTGCTGTGTGTATTGGTGCATTGTCATCCTGATACACGGCACCACCTTCAGGATACAATGTTTGAACCATTGGATGCACATGGTCCTCAAGAATGGTTCGGTAGTCCTTGGCAGTGACGCGCCCATCTAGTACAAGTATTGGGCCAAGGGAATGCCATGATATGGCAGCCCAAACCATCACTGATCCACCCCCATGCTTCACTCTGGGCATGCAACAGTCTGGGTGGTACGCTTCTTTGGGGCTTCTCCACACCGTAAATCTCCCGGATGTGGGGAAAACAGTAAAGGTGGACTCATCAGAGAACAATACATGTTTCACATTGTCCACAGCCCAAGATTTGCGCTCCTTGCACCATTGAAACCGACGTTTGGCATTGGCATGAGTGACCAAAGGTTTGGCTATAGCAGCCCGGCCGTGTATATTGACCCTGTGGAGCTCCCGACGGACAGTTCTGGTGGAAACAGGAGAGTTGAGGTGCACATTTAATTCTGCCGTGATTTGGGCAGCCGTGGTTTTATGTTTTTTGGATACAATCTGGGTTAGCACCCGAACATCCCTTTCAGACAGCTTCCTCTTGCGTCCACAGTTAATCCTGTTGGATGCGGTTCGTCCTTCTTGGTGGTATGCTGACATTACCATGGATACCGTGG
This sequence comes from Girardinichthys multiradiatus, assembly GCF_021462225.1. Lineage (NCBI taxonomy): Eukaryota > Metazoa > Chordata > Actinopteri > Cyprinodontiformes > Goodeidae > Girardinichthys > Girardinichthys multiradiatus. The sequence continues at coordinate 28,918,655 of NC_061805.1, forward strand.
CTCTTGATACATCACAAAGACTTGCTGTCTTGGTCACAGATGCGCCAGCAAGACGTGCACCAACAATTTGTCCTCTTTTGAACTCTGGTATGTCACCCATAATGTTGTGTGCATTTCAATATTTTGAGCTAAACTGTGCTCTTACCCTGCTAATTGAACCTTCACACTCTGCTCTTACTGGTGCAATGTGCAATCAATGAAGACTGGCTACCAGGCTGGTCCAATTTAGCCATGAAACCTCCCACACTAAAATGACAGGTGTTTCAGTTTCATTGTCCAACCCCTGTAGATCATTTCCAACATGGTTCAGATATGCAAAATTACAAAATGGAGAAGGTCCAAAATGAGCAACACCAAGCAAGATTTGCCTGAAGTCACTGGGTTTTAAATTTCTCATTGACTAATGCAGGCATTCTTTTACAATATCATCATAAACAATAAACTTCATTGTGATTCACTCAGCGGTCCATCTCAGCTACCAACATACCAGTGAATTATTGTATTTGTGAAGTTGCAGGTTTACGTGTTTAGTATCTAATAATGCATTTATGCATGCACAGTTTAGCTTCATGCAAGTGTTGTGCTTTATGGTGGTTCCCTGTTTAATTTTTAAAGTAGGTGACTATGTACATGTCTGATCTAACTATAGGAAATGAGACAATATTTCATAGCCTTTAAATACCTCATCCACTTAAACTACAAGCACATTTCCTGTTGTAAACCAACGTACGTTGTACCATTTCTTGTTCAACTAATGTTTTGGCTTTAGGATCAGAATCTAAATCCTGAAAACACATATGTGCACACAAGGAAAAAATGCTTCCAACACTTATCCACTGGTGTTGTCTTTCACAGCCAAGACAGCAAGAAGAGCAACCTGATTCATTACCAGGGTTTGGCAGATACATGAAGCAATAAGCAAGCAATGCAACAACCAGAAATGGAGTCATTTGAGGCAAACAAGAAAACTGACAAATGTATGGAAAGTTTGTCTGAAAAGACTATTTGAATGTTCTTTATGTAAGTGAAAATATAAAAACCCAGTTTTCAACAGACAAACACACACATATAGGTTTGCCTACCTGTAGCTCCAGGTTGCGAGAACTGGACACCCAGTAGTTAAAGCCCAAAACCAAAATACAGGCAATTAGGGCGGCCACCATCAAAGGAGGGGCTCTTCCCCCACGGCGACCATTCCCCAGTCCACCCATGGCTGTCTACAAAGCGGATACACAAATTAATCACGGTCTTCAGAATTACATTTTAATTTATATGCATGCCTCGAGTCAGCAAAAGAAAGACCTGAACACATAACCTTCCAGATACGAGAACATGTTTACAATGAGATATTAGAGATACTGAACTCACCAGAGAACAAGGGAGATGCCGCATTAAAGATTAAACGTTTAGAAGAACTTTTGTTCAGCTATGCTTGATTAAATAAAACCTTAATGGTGCCTGGCAAGAAAAAAACAAAACTTTTCTACATTACAGCCACAAACTTCAATGTATTGAGATTTTATACGACAGATCAGCACCAAGTAATGCATAACTGTAAAGTAGGAGGCATGTTTTAATACTGTGAGAATGAAAATCTGAAAAGTGTGGCGTGGATACTGGGAACATTTTTAGGTCTTGTCACAGATTTTCTATGTGATTTAGGTCTGTACTTCAGGACCTAGGGTCATGTGCAGTGTTGGTTTTGTGCCATGAATAACATTTTCCATGTAGGTCAAAAAGGTCAGTTTAGGTATTTTCTGACCAGTGCACGTTTTCCATATATTTCCTGTGTTCCCTAAACGGCTTGTAGCAAACTGTAAATAAGCTCTCTAATAGCTTTTTTCCATCACTAGCCTTCCTTTTGCCACTTTCCATAAGGTCAGATCTGTGGAGTACACAACACATCGTTGTTTTGCCAACAGATTCTCCTACTGAGCTTTGGATGTCCAGAGCTCCTCCGGTGTTGCACCATGAGTCTTTGGGCTCGTTCTTCAAATCATACTATCAAATCAGGCTGCCAAGACCATGTCTCGATGAGTAAGAGAAGTGCATTTTCAGATAAAGAACTGAACAGTGCTCTATGAGATGTTCAAAGCTTGGGATATTGTGTTATAATTTAGTTCTGATTAAAAACTTCTCCACAACTCTGTCCCTTACCAGTCTGCTGTATTTCTTATAATGCTGTTTGATTTCTTATGTTCTCTAACAAACATCTGAGGCATTCACAGAACAACTGCATTTATACTCAGAGTAAATTAGACACAGTTGGTTGCACTGGATTTCATTTGGGGGCATCAGAATGCATTCATAAGGACACCAAACCTTTCTGATTTTTATTTGGCCTATATATCCTTTTTCCTTCTACATCGCAATAATGTGCTAGTTTAGGATGACCTATCCATTAAACCCCCAAACATTAAAGTTAGGCATTTGTAATATAACAAAATGAAAAAAAAATGTAAAGAGGTATGAATACTTTTGCAAGGCCATGGAAAATCTAACTCTCCTTTAGCTCCTTTTTTAATGCAAATTATATGGCAAAGGTGGAAGAAAAGAAAGAAGTCCATAGCAGAACAGTGAACGATGTTACACTATGGTGATTTCACCTAAAACGTCAACTGTTGGTAAAATCACATAAGCTTCATGCTTCTCAAAAAACAGAGATTCGCCTGGAGAGACAATGATAATCTGTACAAACATGAAAATGACAGAAACACAAAATGCGCCTCCCTGTCACACATCAGCCTTCCGCATCAAAGCTAGTTTAAAATGTGCGTTTGGGTTTGTGGTGAACAGAGATGGTCATATTTTCTAACGGTAATGACGATCAGCATTGCACAAACATTAAAAAATGGTTCCGTTGTACCATCGATCAGGATCGAGAAGTGCACCAATGCAGCCAGAGGTAATGTTATGTAGATGATGTCATGAAATCTTAACTATATGAACTATTAAAATGAAAGGCAGAGCAACATGACCTGACAATTTACTTACAAGAGCCACCAGCACAGCTTTAGTATATCAGAAGCTAAAGCTAACACTGTTAGCAACAAAATTGTTCCCCGTTAACATTGAGATAGCTCAAAAACCATTAACTTACCAGATGTGAACGATAAAGACAAATAAAAAAATGTCTAGTTTATGATGTGATAATCTTTAATATATTCAAAACGCAGACCGCTTCTTCAGAGAATGTTCAAAGCTACAACACTCGGTAGCTCGCTGACATTACTGTCATACAAACAGCCGAGCCTGAGAAAAGCAGTCTGTGTGGCGCAGAGGAACACTGTCCGGTGATGCCTCTAAGGGCCCTACTACATTCGCCTTATTTACGTAGCAAAAAAGACACATAACTATAATAAAAATGTACGCATCGAAATAACTAAACGGCATTTTTGTTGCAAGAAAAAAACACTGTTTTGGTGTGCTGTCAGTTTGCGCTTTTTTAAATTATAGCTTAATTAAACGTCCGATTTATAAACAGAACGTTAGGAAAAAACGTTTTCTAGAACGAGCACGTGAACGCAGCACTGGCAAACCACTTTATTCTAAACTGTAGATCAAGATAATGTTTTTAAAATTAATTTCAGTTAATTTAGTTAAAACTAAATGTTATCTATCTATCTATCTATCTATCTATCTATCTATCTATCTATCTATCTATCTATCTATCTATCTATCTATCTATCTATCTATCTATCTATCTATCTATCTATCTATCTATCTATCTATCTATCTATCTATCTATCTATTATCACCTTGTGAATATCCCCAAAATTCTTCAATGAGTCTTCCTCATCATATACTCATTGGGTTGATTGAGCACCTTTTTCTACCACACGCTTTCCCTCTCCTCAGCTTTCATTAATATGTTTGGATATTTCCCTGACTCAGAATAAGGCCAGATCTGTCTGAGAATAAATTTGGTTTCTCAGCATTTCAAGTGTTGAGGGAATCCTTACATTACCAAATCAACAGTTTACCATGATTGTGTAGACCAGAACATGGCTAAACATTTCTGCATTAAAACCGGCTTTTTCTTGGTCTGGAACTTCGTAATTTACTGAAAAAGAAACCCCAAAACATCTGGGTTATCATTAGCCGTTGAGCAAAATCAATCCCTGGATATAAAAGAGTAAAAATATACTTAGACCTTTACTTCATTTTAATTTTTGACATAACGTTTCAATGTTTTAGAAATTGATTGAGGCACACCTGTATATATGTATTTCTTGTGACATTTTCACACCCATGTTTCATTGTGTGTCGTTCTGTATACGTGTGGGGTTCTGCTGTACCCTTACTGTTCTGTTCCTGCATGCGTCTCTTCATTATTGTTATCATCATCAATAATTTTGCTATTATATGGAACTGTGCAGTGTGAAAATTCATTTTTGCCACAAAATGATCCTTTCATACATAAAAAGCCTTCATAGAAAAGTAGCACCACCTCATAGTTCAATTGATATCCCTAAATTGCACTTTATTCCCTTTTCAGGCACAACACTTGATCTTAGAAATTCAAATTTGACATTGTTTACATTCAAGACAAATGATAAAATTAAAACAAATATTTTTTAAACAAAACACACAATCTTAGAGAACCCAGGTCAGTCATTTTCTACCACTTCTTCCATAGTGGGTCGTGGGGAAGCTGGTGCCTATCTCCAGCAGTCTATGGGCGGGAGGCGGGGAACACCCTGGACAGATCGCCAGTCCATCGCAGGGCAACACACAAACAACCATGCACACACTCATTCACACGAGAACCCAGGTCATGTCATTTCATTTACAAATACAACACATATAAAATCCAAAAGAAAAAATAAATAAATTTACCAAATCAAACAAGCTAAGGTTTAAATACTGATTTACGCGTTCTTTTTCAGGTGAAAGAAAGTATTCCTAATAAACTGTGTGAATGGTACAGGAATATGTGGGACTCTCAATTAAAATATTACCTGTAAAACATAAAAGTAAAGAAAAAAATCATTACAAAAATAGATTTTAATAAAAAGGGCTGGTTGTACACAATAAAATGGTAAATGTTTTGGATAAATAGACCCGTGTCTGTTAACAATCTCTCTTTAAACCAGTAAGAGAAACAAATTCTATAAACAGTTTCAGTTTTATTTATAAACTGTATAAATTAGATACATGCAAAAAATTCCTTAAAAAAATTAAAATTCTAAATAACTTTGATTTGTTAAGGGATCCTGATTTGGTTACACGTCATCAAAGACGCCCGTCACAGAAGGTGACAAAGACAGGTACCGTCCAGCCGTGGATCTATGGAGTTTAGCACAAACACACAGAATAAAAACACTAATTGATATTTGGAGATTTTGCTCTTTTGGATAAAAATAAATAAATATTAAACAATTTCTGTTCAGTGAAAACAATACCTTCTATTTGGCAAACTGTCATCACTGGGGTTATCCTGCAGTAAACGTGTCTGCTGCTCGTATTCATTTCCAGCCTCACCAGTGACTGCAATCATGGAGAAGGACAGATGCACATGAACAGAATACTGCCAGTTCAAAGAGATGAAGAGGGATATAAGTAAGTAAAATAAACACAGCTCAAATGCACTTTACAGTTTTAATAAAAGTCATACACAAATGCTTATGGTTGTCTATAGTTCCTGAATAGCAACATTCCTGGTTCCTGTACAAGGCAGCAAGTTTTTACATAGAGTATATCTAAGCAAACTCTTCAAAATTCACAGAAAATTTTGTTAAACGTTTACAGTCAAATTCAAAAAATCATAATGTGCGTTCCAATGAGGCACGTCTGTCAGATTAAAAGTACCACTTGACAATAATAACCTTTAAGCAGGTATTAAACATACTTCTCATTAAGCCCACATTTCCGTATTAAAAATGTTTAATTAAATTAGTCTGGCGTAACATTCTAATCTTTAATGTTGTGTTTTCAATAGCTGTAAGTGGAAAATGATCATCATTAACAGAAATAATGGCTTGAAAACATCAATCTGTGTGTAATCAATCTATATAATGTTTTTCACTTAGTGAATTGAGAGACAATTTTCTAAATTATTGAATATTATTGTAATATACTGTATAGCCTGTTTTGATAACCACAAGAAGTACTAAAATACTCTTGATAGTTGCGGTTGAGTTTTTTCTCTACCACTTATCCTGGTCTGTGTTTCAGGGCTGTCATCGTTATCGTTCAGCTCGGTATAACCGGCTCTGCCTTGCCCCGAGGTTGCCTGGACTCCATATCGTTTCCTCCAGGCCTAAAGCAGAAGCCAAAACAGAAATATAAACACCTGACAATGTCTCAAAATAACAAATACTATAGGTGAGCAAACATAGTGGGGGAAAAAAAAAAAATCAGATGATGTATTGGAAAGTAAAAAAAACTAAAAAGAATTTGTACCAATCTACGATTTTGTCCATCCTCCGCTTTTTGCCTCATTCTTCTTTCTAGAAATGAACAATGTTGAACAGAGTTAAACTCAAAGGCAATATTTTCTTCTTCTTAAAATAAAAATTTACATATTGTATGTAAGAAGATAGTTCTTATGCAGTTTCTTTTCCAGCCTCTTTCAGACTCAGATTTCTAGACATTCCTACCACTTTTTTGTAGATCCTGAACCTTTCAAAGCAAAACACCGACTTTAAAACTGCTGCTACAGTAGTTGGGTTTTATGGTATGTTCGTTCCGTAAGTCATAAAAACAAATCAGCGCTGAAGTTGGCTTCTGATTCGGCAGTGATTTAAAGGGCTATTTCACAGCTGCTTGGCAATCTGGAATAAAAATCGACTGGAACTATTTTAATATCTACTCCATTTAGACTAATGATATGTTATTAAAATTAGTGAACTTTGAAATGAAATTATTGTTGATATTGGCAATATTGACATGACTTGCAATAAATAAACAAATAATTAAAAAGTGTTAATGTCTTCCTTCTTTGGGTTGATAGCAAACATGGACCCCAGATGGTGAGCAGTCGATCCAGCTACAAAAAACTAACTAAATTCATTATTTCCATCCAGACGTTTTATCGAAGAGTTGCTTTTAGGTAACGTCTGCTTAGTTGTATTTTCCTAATGACTTGACCCTTCACTACTTTAATAGTTCTTCCCCTTGTAAAAAATGTTTATGCATCACAAAATATATTACTGGCATACGGAGCCTGAAAGAATGGTAATTAAATAATAAGCAAACATTTATTGCAGTCCAAGCAGTACCTTTAAGATATGGATTTTGCATACAGTGATATTGGAAGCATACCAACAACTCAGGATTATTATGCACCAAATATAATCCAATCCATAAATGTCCCAGCAAGTGAATGAACCAACAAAAACAAAATTACCTCTCCTAATTAGCTCCCTGCCTTCATCTACCAGGTCAGAGGTCCAGTCATTGTCAGTAATGTACTGATAGAAGCCCAGAAGGTTCAAACAGCGAGAGCCCAACCTAGAAAAACATGCAAAGAAACAAAATTACAAACTATTGCCAAGCATTCTATTCTCATTATGTATTAAAAAAGCAAAATTTTACCAAAAAAGGATTATCAGTGCAGAATTGTTGCCAAATAGACATGATGCAGAGCACACATAAATCATGAGGTGATATTGATCAAATCAGAGAGAGATTAATAGTCATTGCTGTGAAACATTCTTAGAGGCATAAAGCTGATTCTGGATTAAAAATGTCAATCCAGATATTAATGTTTTAACCACTGCACATTAATCATACTCTGCAACGGTCAAAATATGTCAACATACCCCAATGCTTACCTAATATTGCATATCCTGTTCTAGTAAGCATACAATATGAAAACCATAAATCTAAAAGTTGTGTAGTTCTGAGTGGTTACTTTACTTGTAAATAGTTGCAATGCAGAGCAGCAACACCAACATGGGGTAATAGATGTAGAATCCATCAGATATGACAGGCAGCAGCTGCATAGAGCCCATAATCTGACAGATGGAATAAAGAAGACAAAACTGCATCATCACATTTGGTTTCAACTCAAAGATGCACATTTTTCCTTATGCTGAACTTCCTAAAAGGGATCGACCAGTGAAGTATTTGGTAGTTTTGAATGAGAGTGTGTATAAACTCACAGAGGTGTAGGATGTCTGTATTCTGTCCTGGTGTGAGATGCCAGAGTCCATATGAATCAGACCCAGGAAGTTGAGACACAAAGGAGGAGTCAGACGACAAAACAGCCTAAGTAAAAAAAAAAAAAACAGAGACATCCCCTGAAATGTTATGGTAGGAGAACGTGCTTGGTCTAAATAGTTTAATCTTTAACTTTGTTTACTAAAGTCTCAATAAAACAAAATTAAAAGGGAGCATTTAGGTAGAAGAAAACTGAGGTTTTTACCCCATTTCCGAATATTTAGCCTCATATGAAAACTTTCTGTAAAAAATTATGCGAACTCTTTCTGGTATTCTATGTGATGGACATACATGCCGCTGAACTGCAGGCTGTAAGCATCAGTCTGGTGATGCGGCACCAGATGATAGTAGTTAAAGAACCGTATCCTGAACACCGTGGAGTACACGCACACGCACATGAAGAGGATACTGACAAAGCACACCATCTGGTGGAGAAAAACATTAAAGGCTAATGAGATTAACAATAAATGCAGAATATTGACTACAATGCCAATTTCTACGTTGGGAAATAAAAAAAGGAGTTTACCTCAATAAAAATGTAATTGTAGTGTTGTTCAGCTTTCTGGACAAAGACAGCAAACAGAGAGAGGACAGGGTGTGCACTGAAGAAGGTACACTCAGACCAGACGACTGCTACAGAGAGGAGAGACAGCAGCACTGCCAGCAGCCTGCAGAAAGTCTTCCTGAACACACACTCCCAGTACCACTCTGAGCATGACAAATAGAAATGCAAGACATGAAAGGTAACACTTGGGGGAAAAAAAGCGTCTTAGTTACACATCAAAAACTGTGGATTCAAAGTAATTATCAAGAAAACCCCACTGTATGCATGAGTCTGGTTTGTGATAAAAATGGGACTTCATATATCCTCCACAAAACATGTTGGCAATCACTTGTGATGTGTGCAGCTACAACAGCATTTTATTTTACTTTTTCAAGCCAAAAAAAACCCAAAATAGTTGCTTGAAATTATACATACATAGACATTCTAATTTGAACATCTGGATATGCCTACAAAAAAAACCAATGATAAGAAGAAAACAGACCAGGTCAAAAAATTTTTATTTGAATGTAATAAACTATATCCCTAGAAAAAAAAGATAAAAAATGTACTTTTATCATCATTTAAAGATACAATTTTTTATTTCTAAAGAATGCTGTCATTCAGAAGACTGATTGAAAGATTTGTTAAAGGCTGAAAAACAAAATACCAGTGGTTGAATTTGTTTCAAAATATTTTGTCCAATCAGTCTGTTCAGATGTGGTGTTATTAAATATGTCCTTGGCTGCACTGATCACGAGTACAAATGTTCACAAGTGGGCATACAAAGCATTTGAGTTCACAGAGGTAAATGGGGTTTCTAAAAACATTAAAATCTTTCAGTGTCAAAAATATTATGTATGTTGAAATATTTACACATTAGGAAATATACCTTATCTGTAAATTGAAGATTTTGGCCCTGGATGAACTCACCTACAGTAGGGGTGTAGATGAACCTGCGGACCCAGACGAGGTGGTTTGACGAGGAGCTTTTGGTGATGACTCGTAATGGACTGCTCTGGCTTTTAGCAACATCTTCTAGATGAAAGGCCTCATCCAACAAGAGGGACCACTCAACCTGAGTCTGGCTGTGCTTCTGCACTGCAGAAATGACCTAAATTAAACACAAACAAAGCACAGCTTTATTTAACTCTCACTGACGCTTTTGACCTGCTTCCTTACAATCGATAATGCAAATGAAAAGAAAATAGTTACCTTTTCATGAAGTTTGATTAAGCCACTTTTGGTAGGATTAGCATCGTGTTCATGACGAGAGTTTTCCACGTTTCTTCCCATCTCCTCCTGGTACCTAGTAGGACACTGGAATTCACATGCAGGGTGTTTCACTGAGTTGCAGCATCATGCGACAATACAATGCAACATGCACAGTGAAAAGAAGACTGGCATTGCTTAGTTAACAAGAGGCCTTGTGTGTTTCCCACCTTTGTCAAAATAGTGTCCACACATTTCCTGAGTGTGTGGTTGAACCTTATAGACTCACTGATGACTGCGACTTCCTGACGAAAACATTTTTTTTTTTACAATTACAAACAGGAAAACACAGATAAAACAACATAAAGGTAACATAAAGCTTTGCATTTAAAATATTTTCTGATCTAGCTGAAATATAACATCTAAAAACTCTCACCTCCATAACATCCGCCAAGTTCTCCTCCGCTGCAGCTTTCTCAGTTGCCAGTTTCGCTACCTTAAAGTAGGCCTTGGCCAGCAAGAAACTATTTGAAGACGAGAGCCAATAAGAACGCGGGATCTCCACCAAGCCATAGCCAAGCAACAGCACCAAAAGGAACAGGCCCCAGGTGTTAGCAGCTGCTATACCGATGGTCTGGAGCTCTGCCCTGCATAAGTTTTATGATGAAAAAACAAAACAAAAACAAAAGCCCAGAGCAATGTATGTAACATATAATAGATTTTCCATATGTTTAGTTTTTTCTTGACGAATTTAAACACTCTTGACGTACCACGTAAGTTTGAGTTTTAGGTGAAATGCCGCATAGATCAGCAAGAGGATGAAGATGAGGAAGTAGGTCCCATAATAAATTGCATTTTCGATGAGAGCTGTTTTAACCTTCCCAAGAATGGAGAAAGCTCCAGAACGTGCATAGGATTGCATGAAGGGCAACAGCAGCCTGAGAACAGAGGAAAGACAGAGTCAACACACACAAATATGTTATTTTCTCTTAATTAGAAGTGTAATTTATCATAGTGTCTCAGTGTGTTCATGGGTCAGGGAGATGTAAGGAGCTCACCATGTTAGAAACTGCGAAGTCCAGTACACAACTCTCCAAAACACTGGCAGGACACCCTCTGGGATGTAACTCCAGGGCTTCACGCACACGTTTGCTGCACTGAAGTATCCGAGCATACACACAGAGTCACATATAACAAAGCTAAAACAGCTCACAACAAATTTTCACGCTTGGATTTGGATTGTTCCATGGTTACATAAACAAAGTACAAAATATTTTATCCAGTACACTGAAAAAAGAATTTAAATGTGGCAGAAATCTACAGAAAAAAACCCTCCTTGAAGCTGTTTTTTTTATTTATTTACTGTCACAATCATAAATACTGTTTGGTCTAATCTGATATTTCAATGGCTTAAATACTTGTAGCTAGTAGATTGACAGAGAAAACTGCCGGCACCTCAGAGAGGTATCTTTTAGAAGTCAGCATTGAGGATTTATTAGATATCATTGGCAGCAAATTACAGCAACCAGATGTTTATTTGTGGCTTTTTATAAATTCCTTGTAACAAATCAGTAACAAGCAGATGTTATACTTCAGGCACCTGTTAAAAAAAAAAAAGGTGTCCGTGAGGTTTCCTTCCAGTCAACAAAGACTGTTGTCCCCCACCCACTGGACAGACCTGTATGCAACCTTGATCGCACGCACTGAATACTTACTGAGAGGTCTTGTTCCAACACATGAACGAATTCTTCCAAGCAGAAATTAAGTGGGTGTCTACAAGCTATACATCACATTGCATGCGGTTATAGCTGATCATGTCAGCAGCCAAGTATAATAAGTATAATAATTTTCATACCAAAATAATCCTTAAATAACCTTTGGAAGAGCCACATAGTCGTCATCAACATGGAGAATCTTAAAGTGAGCAAAATGACTTGATATTTATTGAGGGAAGTGTCCATGTCAAAATGGTTTCAAAGAAAATATTTTCTGTTTAACAAAAAGTAATGAACTATTAGAGGAAACACCAACTGGAGGAGCACACTGACCCTGATCTGACAAAATGAGACACTCAATGCAAGAAATACTTCAACAATTTATTTTACCTTGACCGCTGGGAAAAAGCTAAACCAGAGTCAGGCTGATCAGACTGTTCACCGTGGGATGCAGGGGGAGTGTGGCTTGAATTGTAATGCAGGCACTGGTTATAGATGGTCTAAGAAAACAGCAAAGCAAAAATTATGACGCAAACACATTCAAGGTAGCCAACCAGTGAAAAATGCTTGTTACTAAAGTACAAAGGTTATAGGCAAACCCACACTTTACACTTGTCAAATCGTGTTTATCTTTACAAACAAACAATAATATTGCTTTTGATTCTGTTTTTCATGAACTGTACCGTGCTGACATCAAGTGGCAGGATGAATACGATGAGGAAGCAGAGGTACCAGGACAGAAGGGTCCCTAACAGGACCAGACGCTGCTGCTTCCTCAAATCTCCATAACAATGGAGAAGGTAGAGGGCCAGGAAGAAAACAACAACAATCACAACAGACAATGCAGCAGCAGTCATGCCGGTAAATGATCAGATCTGAGGTCGAAACCTCATGATGACAGCCGGCCTGATGGGAAACGAGAGACGGAGACAAGGAAATAAGACATGAGCTGAGCATGAAAAATCATGGGGAAATGATCATTTAACAGAAATAGAAGAACGCATGTTCCGATAGACATGTGACATTTGTTTAAATTGCAAACTGACACGAATACGAAAAATCAAGCTAAAACACCAAAACTGTATCATTACTTTAACTGTTGATGCTGTTGTCTTTTAATAGTGTTTACAAGGTTTTGAAACATCATATCGGGCCCAGCTTCAGTTGATCACAAACTTCTATTACTACTGGATTGTGCAACACCTGGACTTCATAAACAAAACAGTCTCAAGCGGTATATAAAGAACTACAGACAGGTAAACCTTACCTTTGACGATTCCTTGTTTGGCTAAAGTTTACTTAACACGTAAATACTCCGTTTTTTCCTTCCAACTCCAACTGTTGTACGAAACCTTTGAAACTACTTTACACAGCGAACGTAGTTACGTACTCCAACACGTAGTTTCGCGACACATCAAGGAATTGTGGGTATTGTAGGACACACAGAGGCGCAGTATGGAGGGGAATTTGAATAGGACCCCTGACTGACAGGGGCCCGAAAAAAATGGGTCAAGATTAATAAACATAATCAAGCATAGATATACACGTATAATAAAGTTAACAATGTCTTTATGTTTACTTGTTTTTGGCAGTAAAAGTTAATTGTCCAAACATTCATGTTGTATTGACATAAAATGATTTCTTTGTTTAGAGCAACATTAAGAAGTTAGGAATGTCAGTGATGACCACGCTGCCTAGAAACATAATAAAATCAGGTTTCCTCTTTGCTAGGCAGCAAAGAGGAAACCAGACTTCAAAGACTTGATCAATGAATTTGCTAGGAAGAAGGCTCAGCACTACTGAGTCAGTGATCGCTGTCAAATGGCCGATTTAAGAGAAAGATTTCGGTTTCCAGGAGTTTTTTGTTCTTGTCTTGTTCAAATATCTGCTGTTTTCACTATTTTGAGAAGGTGATATTAATATATTTTATTTTGATTGAAAAGTTATACATGTTATACATTATAATTTAAAAAAAGTTATACAGTGAAAAATCTATATTTAAGTTTATTTGTTTTTTTAATCTTTCAAGATTGTTTAGAGAATTTTTCGTTTTGAATTTTAACAATAAAAAATGCATAGAGCCTGAAATATGGCCTTTTGCACATTTGTTATGTGTGTTTTGAATCTTGCATAAAATAACGAATTGCATACTGCATGCAGATGTACAATTCACTAGCAGTAAATGTTATGCTAGTTCTAATATCGAACTACAGGTTGTAAGACAGTTGCAAGCTTTTAAAGTAAGTTATGGAAAGCTTTTGATAGGTGAGTTAGATCCTATGTGGTCATAGCAGCTGCCCGGAGGGGTCCAATTAGTTATTTTGTCATTGGGCCCATAATTCTTGGCTATGCACCTGAGGATACATTCAGTATCAGGGGCTGACTAACGTCTTTTCAAACTGAACTCCAGATCCTACAAATGTAAATAATTTTTTGAACATTAATTGATTTCATGTTGTATATATTTTTAGCCCAAAGGGGACAAGTCATGTAATGGGGAAAATAGATAGTTCCATTTCATTCAATATAGCTGAGTAAAATGAGCCACACAAATGTACAGGACTGACACTGCATTAAATTGTGGTGACTTTGTTTCAAACATCAATTTTAGAGATAAGAAATAAAGAACTGGAAAACCAGAAGGTCTGTTTTCATTAGGTAAAAGCTTTTCTATTGGTTTTTAGCATGTATTCCTACTTTGGCAGTTTTATTTGTGTTTAGTATTTTACTTCATTGTTTCCTGTCATTTAGCTGTCCCAGTTTCCCGAGGTCTCAGTTTACATATTTTACATACAGTCCACACCAACATTAATATATTTTTAATTTTTGGCTTCTATTTTATTCAACCTTTTTTGTTTTCTGGGCCGGGGTGATTATATAACTGAAATGCTAAAAAAATGTGGTACACATGAAAATATTGTGTATTTTTCACAGGCTAGGTCACAAATATACATACAGACTTAAATATATATATAGACTTCCACTAATATGTGGACAAATGCCCTTTTGCCATGGTTGGCTCGTAATTGGACCCAAATGCTGATTGAACCGGAGTTGAAGAGGCAAAAAATATTTAATGAAAGCAAAAGGCAAACTTACAGAATCGCACAAGAGGAACAGGACATGGAATACGATGGAGAACAACTAGTAAAACTTGGACTCAGGTAGAAAAATGGAATAATCCAGCTGTGTGCAATGAGAAGTCAAGGGCTTTACTACTAAGGCAGGGGTGGAAGTGGACAAAGAAACTAGATGAGCTAATCAGGGGAAACAAGAAACATCTAAAACAGGCAGAAAGCAGATAAGCTAAGGAAATGAGGCTAATTAACATGAGTGAAGCAGAACACTCACTTATGTTATGAAATTAAAGCATTTTGAGTTTATATGAGTTTGTAAATTTATTGTTTTGTTTGCTCCTTGTTTAATGTAAATATTGTTGTGGTGTTATAGATTCATTGGTAGCAGTCCTAGAGATGGTTTCTTCGAATTTAGATTCATTTGTAATTAAGTAGTCTGTAATCCATTGTTTTGGGGTTGGTGGTTTGTAATATGTCTAAGACGGAAATAAAAAGAAACTTCCACGGATCGTTTTGACCTTGTTTATTGCTGCCATTTAAGTCCCACCTCCATGGTGGCGTGTGATGGAGGTCCAACTAGCTGAGGAATATTTATAAAATATTAGTGGGGGCAACTGTATGTATTTGAGCCTATATGTATAATTGTGACCCTGTGTAGATTACAAAAAACAAATCCAGAATAAATGTAAACCTGTTAAATAGTTCTTAAAATTAATTCAAGTGGCATGTTTATATTCATTCCAAAAAGAAAGGTCTAAAAGCATTTTTGAAAACCAAAAGATTTGTCATTCATGCCAATACCGAATACTGGATGTAAACTTCTGACTGCAAATGTATGTATAACATGTATTAACTTGAGTTCGTGCAAAAAATAAGCAGAAAAAGAACAACATTTTGGGTGTCTTGAGGTGTTAAAAGACTTGAACAATATCTAGTTGGTTCAAAGACCTCGAGATATTTTTTTTAAAGTGTCACGAACAACAGAAATGAAACTGACCTGATGGAGCAAATAATGAGGAATCACCTGAATGGAAATGTTTACGTTTATGGAAGCAAAACAAAACAATGGGAACGTTCTGATACAGTCACAAGATAAAACCAAATGCTTTGCTGTATATTAAATAGTGTTAGGAACACATATAAAAGGAAAGGAGATCTTGTTTCCAGATATGTTTTGGTATTATGTATAATTATTTCCAATATATGGCTTGAATCATTTCAATACAATTTAGTCTCTAATTTTAAGCGTTGAAGCCATCAAGTTAAAATGCAACTCATTTAAATACTGCAGTACATTCAGTTGGAACACTGACTATTCTCCACTTGCATTCATCAATATTTCATCCGTATGCTTTCTTTTTTTAATCATAATAAGGTTACAACATGGAGAGTGTAGCACTTAGTCTAAATGCTTTTCAACCATTCAAGTTCAAACATGCAGAAAAAGAAACAGTGAAAGAAAACCATCTGCTGTCTATTTCAGGAGTGGAGCAGAAGCCACAGGCATGGGTTGTCCGCATACAGTGGACCCAGTATGTTAAAACAAACAGCATGGTGCTCCAGCAAAAGATCCATGTGGCACAGCACATCCCGGAGCAGATGTTCTACAAGATTTAGAGAGAGAGTCCAGTCTTCTACTCCTCTGGAAATACCCAGTGCTTCCAGCCAAACTGATCCAAAAATGTCCAGAGATTCTGTCCAGTCCTCTAGAATACAACCCAGTAGCTCCATCTGGTCCATAATGATGTTTGGAGTTTTACATGTAGGTTTAAATAAACCAGTTTACTCAGAGGAGGACTGTTCCACACCTGGTTTTCTTTGTTCATCCATTTGCTTTGATTTGTAAAGCAGATCACTGATTTACCTCTCCCTTTTTTCCCGCATTGCCAGGCTGATTGGCCTGATCCGAACAGTCACAGGACAGATAAAAGACACTGACAGGTGCTTAGGGAGGCCATCTGTCAGCCTGCAGTCTCAGCCTGTCCAACCTCCTTACGCAGATTAGAGAAAGTAGGTGTTTCACCATTTAAGCCCACAACACAAATCCTTACGTCGTGAAGAATGCTCATTGAGAACTCAACATAACTGAGATTTGATGCTTTTGTTACCTTTTTATATTATTTATCAAATGAACTCAACACACAAAAGAATGACCAAATATTCCATTGTGTAATTTTTAATATGATTCATTGTCATCTCAACAGAAATAAAGACATAAACGTCATTTTCGATTGTACAGTGAAAGTCAATCTATCTGTTGTGGATTAATAAAGAAACAAAATGAAACGTTTGATTTTAAAAACTGCTTGTTACACGGACGTGTATTTGTATCTTAAAGACAGGAAACACCCAATTTTTATGTTACTATCGGCATGCCATCACTTGTGTTTCCAGTCATTCCCATCATGTTCTCTTTTTGGCAGTATCAGGACCAGGAATAATCAGGAATAACTTTCCCTATTCTATTCTATTCTATTCTATTCTATTCTATTCTATTCTATTCTATTCTATTCTATTCTATTCTATTCTATTCTATTTTGATGACCTGTAAAAAGATTAATCCTGTGCCCGTGGAGTTGCCACCACTAGGGGGAAGCAGTGTTATTGTTCCAGATCTTTTCCAGTCCAAAGTCTTGTAGCAACAAGGAAAATGTTATGTTTACACTTGCAAATATGTATAATATTAATCTGTTACCAAATATTGATTTTGGTTCATAAAATCAGGTTATTTAATTTTTCATTTCTTGTATTTCTAACAACCATTAAACATCCCTAAAAGGAGCAAATGTCTTTGGTAAAAATCTGAAAGGCAGTTTTGACATGCTGACATGATAGTAATCCTTTCTTGAAGTTGTTGTCATCTTTTGTTTGTTCTTTTGTCTCTTTAATTCCTTGTAAAGCTGGGCTTCAATTTCAAGTCTTTTATGATAGAAAAGAAAGGTGTCATGTTCACATCTTTGAGATCTTTAACAAATATCTGATCAGGTTTCAGGTTGTAAAGTCCACACTTAATGTTTCATCATCTGAGAAATTTAAAGATTGTAACCTGAAAACCTTATACTTTTTAAAATAAAATGCACTGGAAATACATTTCTGTTTATTTTGTAATAATGATAACAATAATTTGTTGGATTTTAGTTAGGGAGGACTTAATATAAAATGTTCACAAAAAGGTATGGAAGCTATGATTAAAGTACCTGCAAAATTAAAACCTTGATTACAAACACTGTCCACTTCCTTTTTCAAGCTTAAATTAAGATGAGGACAAAAACTGAAAGTTAATAAATGCTAAAGTTTGTTGTCTCAGTGCTTTGTAGCACCATTCATACAACACACGATTTGTTTTCATGATACAGACACAAAGTTTAAGGGACTTGATTGGGATTGTTATATATAAATATATATACTTTTATTGTTCAAATGAAAATTTGAAATGTGTGATATGTGGTATTTATATTTAGCACTTCTGAGCCACTACTTTTTAGAAACACTTTTTTTATTTTAAAGTATCTTCCAGTTTTGTACACCTTTAGACAAAAAATGTTTTGCCAGTTCTTTGCAAAACGACTATAACTTTGACCTCCACCAATCTGACTTCAGTGAGATTGATGGAAAGAGTCTGTGAACACCAATGTTTAAATCCTGCCTCAAACTGAATTTAGAGCTAGACTTTGAACAGACCAGTTTAACACATGAGCAAAAATAAACCACCCCATTTATGGCTCTGGCTCTATGTTTAGACTCCTCATCTTATTGGGAGGTGAACTTTCTCCCCAGGCTCAGAACCTTTACAGATTCTACTAGGTTTTCTCCAAAGATTGTTCTGTATTTAGCGTCATCCATCACCCCATCAACTCTGTGCAACTTCCCTGTCCTTGCTGAAGAAAAAGATTTCCAAATATGAATGCTGTCACCATTATGTTTCACAGTAGGGATTGCATGTTCCTTCTCGATGTATGTTAGGTTGAAGGCGTGATGTCTAATGGCTTTCCTTTAATGAAGGAATTCTTCTTGCCACTCTTCCATAAAGGTCCAATCTCTGGAAGGCACAGCAAAAACCTGTCCGATTAACAGATTCTCCTTCCTGAGCTGCTCTGCTGCTCCTCCAGCGTAATTTTGGCCTCTCCAATTATTGCTCTCTTAGCCTGGTCAGTTTAGGTGGATGACTTGATTTGTTTGCAGTTATGCCAATAATCTTTAAATTTTTTGGTGATGGGTTGTACATTTAGATGTTTAAAGCACGTAATATAGGTTTATAACCTATGTCTGCACAACGTTCTTCCTGACGCATCTGCTGTCTTCCTTAGTCTTCGTGGTGCAGAGGTTTGTTCTCTGACAAACCTCTGTGGTCTTCTCAAACCTTTGGATTTATACTGAGGTAAACTGACATACAGCCCAACTTTAATTACTAATTAGGGGACTCCTGAAGATAACTGGTTCCACTGGATCTTATTTAGGGAGTATTCCTATGAAGCGGATACCAAATGCATAACACATGTTTTGATTTTTATTTGTAAAAAAATTAAAATCCTGACTAATTGTTCTTTCACTTCATAATTATGCACCACTTTGTGTTGATCGCATAAAATCCCAGGAGAGCACATGAAGGTTTGGGGTTGAAAAATGTCACAAAATGTGAAAAGTTCAAAGGGGTGTGAATACTTTTGCTGGACACATTATTTTTAAAGCATCAGTGTTGTGTTTTTGCTGCTTTTCAGAGAAAATCTTTGAGCAAACACAAATGAACTTCAAAAATTGGAGTGACTGCAACTGCAGACTTGGGACACAAACTTTATATGTGAGTCTTCAGTCACATCACACATTTTAAAGAAAGTTGCTCTCCAGCCAACCCTTATAATGATCATCATTGTGTGTAACACTTCAGTTATGAAAATATAGAGTCTAGACTGGCATCTGAAAATGAAATGGAAAGGTAAACAGGTTGATTTTTTTCTCCTGTACAGGAAGCTCTGCTACCTTTTGCCGGTATGTAGCAGCATCGCTGCATTTTAGTCTACCTCTGCCTCATTTGCTGCTGTTTTATTTTCCTGTATTTCTCTCCTGCTAATGCATCTCTCCTTTACCATTCCTCGCGTTTCCCAGCATCCATGAGCCACTTTGACTGCGTCCAACAGGGCCTCATTCAGATGACTGAGAAACAGTGTGTGAACTACCTTGTATCCCAGTGTGCTCATTGAGCCGCTATGAGACCTCTGGGTTTGAAGTTTGCAACATTTGATCCATGGGAAATCCTCGCGCACAATGATGCTGGTGAACAATGTGGCCCCTGTTCTGTATGTCCCCTGAGGGCCACTGCACACTGCAGTTCTTATGACCTGTCCTGGATACATCTTCTTGCTGGGAATGGACCACTCCCATCTGGCTTGGTATAGTAACCAGGAGCAGGTAGAGTTACATACACTTACTGGTACTGAGAATTAGGGCCACAGCCGTTGTTTATAGATAAAATGTGGCTTATTTTCAAAAACTTACCTTGCTAAAAAAAAAAAAAAAAAATCTCTTTAAGATTGCGTACTTTGATTTCAGAGGAGAGGAAATCAGCTTTTCCTCATTTTGCACTAAAAACAAACATTTAGTCTTCTGTTATGATTTAACTAACTTAAGCATTTGAAATCTTCTCTTTGATCCCAGCTCTCCATGTGACACCTTTAAAAGAAAATAGCCAATAATGAATCCACAGATAGTCACGCCAAGACTTAACAACATAAAACAGTTTTTGTTCCACATTCCAACCAAAATTGATTTAACTTAACTGAGTGCAGACCTCGGATAGTTTAAATGCAGCTGTCACTTACAGAATAGGAGAAAGTCTATTTGCTATAATACAGGATATTTTGAAAAACAATATGAAAATGTAAATGAAATATAAATATAAATGTTTTTTTAACCACATTATGCCTTTTGGGACATTAGTTATGATGGGTATATGGATTTTGGGTAATTGGATTTTCTCATTAAACAGTAGTGATAAAAAAAAACCTAAACCTAAAAAACAAAAAGCAACAGCAAGTGGTTATGTCGATTTTATAAAAAAAACTAAATATATACAGTACTGTGCAAATGCTTTAGGCCGGTGTGAAAAAAATGCTGTAAACAAAGAATGCTTTCAAAAATGAAAGTGTCAATCATTTATTTTCATCAATCAACAAAATGCAGTGAATGAACAAAAGATAAATCTAAATCAAATCAATATTTGGTGTGACCACCCTTTGCCTTCAAAACAGCATCAATTTTTCTAGGTACACTTGCACACAGTTTTTGAAGAATCACGGCTGGTAGGTTGTTCCAAACATCTTGGAGAACTAACCACAGATCTTCTGTGGATGGAGGCTTTCTCACATCCTTCTGTCTCTTCATGTAAACCCAGACACACTCCATGATGTTGAGATCAGGGCTCTGTGGGGGCCATACCATCACTTCCAGTAAGTCTTGTTTTTCTTTACACTGAAGATAGTTCTTGATGACTTTGGCTGTATGTTTGGGTTCACTCACTTAGCATTTTGTAAAATGATAAAAATAAACAAACATCATTCATATTTCTATATGAATTCTTTGTTCACAGCATTTTTTCACACCTGCCTAAAACCTTTGCGCAATACTGTATATATTTAGTTTTTTTCATAAAATCGAAATCATCAAAAACAGATGAGAATAAATTTTAATTGGCTTGATTTTTTTCAAATCTAAAAAAGTAAAAACCTCAAATCTTTGACAAAGGGAAACAGAACATTTTGTTATTTTCTCATTCTGTAGCCCTCCACACTTCCATTAAAGTATATGCTTTAACCCATGAGATCACTGCCCATATTTGATAGGGTTTATTGTTTTCAACACAGAGCTCACAATGTGACACAGAAATTTGACAAAACTTTTATTTTAATATTAACTCTTAGAAACTATGAACTTTTATGTTTTCTTCTTCATTTATATTTGTGCTGTGTTAAAAAAAGGTGGGGCAACACCTTTTAGGTATACAGAAGAAATAGTGCCTCCTACAATTGAAGTAGCATTGTCTGTCTAGGAATATTTTTTCTAAATGTTATTAGTATTTTACATACACATAAAAAAATCTAACTGAACTTACATTTCTGATCATATGTTTTTATCTGAAAAATTTTACTTTAATTTTATTTGATGATATCACTTATATGAATGCACAAACACTTATTTTACACCATATCATGATGCTCTTTGCTTTGTTGCAGCTGCAAGAGCATGGGTTAGCTATTATAAACTTTATATTTTTGTTCAATTGGACATCTTTAACACTTACAAGAAAAATGTACATTTTTAGTTTTAGTGTTAAAGTGTTAAATGGCAAGTAACTACTTTATTTTTTCAGTTTGCTCAATTATTGCTCCAGTATATTTGAAGAATTGGCCAAAAACACCACTTTCTAAATATATGCTTATTATCTGTGTATTGAACCTACTTAGTATCTATTCATTACATTCACTGATAAATTTAAAACAACTTTTAAAAGCATATTTAACAGAACAGTGTCACAGTTTTAAGCTTTTTAAATAAATGTTTTGTCTAAGTGTTTTATTTATTTTGTGTTAACTGATTACTGTGTTAGTGTTTTAGGTTCCAGCTTTTCAGTCTATGTATTTACGAATGACATATTTGGCCCATTGCTTGCAAGAAAAGATTTTGCATCTCAGCGGGAGATTCCTCCAATGACTAAATTAAATAAAGTAAAAACAAAAATGTGGCGGGACTATAATCTCAGTGTTCAACAGCTTTAACAAATCAGGATGTCTAGCAATGAACTACTCTGATTCTTGTAAGACTTGGGTCAGTTTTGGAATATAATAAACAGTTTTAAACCTTTGAAAGAAATATACTGCCAAAAAGGGCTTTAATACAGAAATGTACCTTTGAGCCCACTAAGCCCAGATGTTACTTTGTTTATTTTCTTCCTAGATAAGATAAAGTAAACTAAGATAGCGTAAGCTAAACTGAGCCAGACTAAGCTAAAGGTTTGCAGGGGG
Organism: Girardinichthys multiradiatus; assembly: GCF_021462225.1. NCBI lineage: Eukaryota > Metazoa > Chordata > Actinopteri > Cyprinodontiformes > Goodeidae > Girardinichthys > Girardinichthys multiradiatus. Next base: position 28,941,381 of record NC_061805.1, read on the forward strand.
GCTGCAAGCTAAACCTTCAGGTTCGTCATGCAAGCAAGAGAGTGATCAAATATTTTCATCTACTTCATGAAAAGTTGTTTTGGAAAATTTTTGCATACAGAAGTAACACATTTAACTTTATATTTGTGATGCCTTCCACATCTATCTTTTTTTGGTTTGGATTACTGAATCACTAGCTATATGACTCTTTGGAAAGAGTGATAACTGATAAAAAGAAATTGTATTATAAAATTCATGTAATGTTCAGGGAGGATTTTGCAATTATTTACTCTGGATGCAGTCCACATTAAATTGAAATACAAAACATGCTCCACATGCTATGAATCAGAAAAAGGCGGACCCAAGATTCAGCCAGACACAGTACTGAAAGTTTAAAAGGTTTATTCAGCCACAGGAAAACGTCACACAGGTAACACTCCTCACAGCTTCCAGGAATCACTGAGGCAGAAAGAGCGATTAGTGACTTGTAGTCTCTCCAGATTTTGCAGGGATCAGAAAAGCAACTAACCTACTTTTGTCTTGAGTGGAACTTGAAACCCAGAGGGGAAACCTCAGTGGGCGGCAGGCGGTGATCTCCACAGCACAGGTAAGAAGTGACTCCAGGCTGAATAATCCGAGGGCTAGGCTGGCTCAATAATCCAAGGACAGAAACAGGGTCAACGATCAGAACAAGAGGCGTCAGGAATCCAAGTCCGTTCCTCGGGCCCATAGCCCTCCCAGTCAACCAGGTATTGTAATCAACGTCCTCTTCACCTGGACCTGAGCATGTCGGGGCGCCACGAAGGGCTTGACCTGAGAAACGTGGAATGTGGGGTGAATCCTCATGGAGTTGGGTAATCTCAGTCGTACAGCGACAGGGTTGATGATCTTGGAGATTGGGAAAGGTCCAACAAATCGGGGTGCCAATTTCCGGGATTCTACCCTTAATGGGAGGTCCTTGGCGGAGAGCAAAACTTTCTGCCCCACCTGGTACTTAGGGGCAGGGATCCGTCTCCGGTTGGCCGTTCTTGACTGAACCAGTGACATTCTGATCATCGACCTCCTGGCCTTTCTCCATATTCTTTGGCACCTTAGGGCAGCTGCTTGGGCGGACGGAACATTAACTTCTCTCTCCTGAACTGAAAACATGGGTGGCTGGAAACCAAACACAACATGAAAAGGAGACAAACCAGTGGCACTTGATTGCATTAAATACTTCCTTTAAATCATGGTATTCTTGCGGTACCTTGGATAAATCCGGATAGGTCTCCTCAACCTCATTCTCCACACTGACCTCCGTAGCAGCAGACAAAAGACAGTCAGCGGAACATGACTCAGACCAACCCAGAACTTCTTTTTTCTTCCAGTCAATGTGAGGGTTGTGTTTCTGCAACCAGGAGGCCCCTAGGACAACAGGAAGTTCAGGTGAATTAATGATCATAAAAGTAACTTTTTCTTGATGATTACCTCCAACTCTTAAGGTAATCTCCTTCGTCCTGAGGTGTGAATTGTTCATGCTGTGACCATCCAAAGCTAGCACGTTTCTTGTGTCAGCTGACGGAATAAGTTTTATGCCGTTCTTATTTGCGAATGTTTTGTCCATGAATTCAGTGTCTGCTCCTGAATCAATAAACACGGCCCCCTGGAGAGACATGGAAGAGGTTTGAAAACGAGCAGGAAACAAGAAGGAGGAGGCAGTTAGTTGACTTCGGCTCAGTAGAGACCTCCCTTCCTCTGCTGAGCCTGTCCTTTTAGTGGACACCTGAGTGCTAAATGTCCCTTCTCTCCACAATAAAAACAGAGCTTGAATCTTCTCCGACGATCTTTCTCCTCAGGGGTAATCTTAGTTCTGCCCAATTGCATGGGCTCACAATTATCATTTTCCTCAGTGAGAGGTGACCGACTCCTTCTCTCATGCCAGTGTGCAGAAACCTGAGTTAATGATGAGCGACCCTTCTCCCTCCTTCTCTCTGCCAGCCGAATATCAATGCGAGCAGCCAAATCCTCGAGTTGTTTCAGGGAAGAAGGGTAGTCACGGGTCGCTAGCTCATCCTTGATGTCTTCGTTTAATCCTTTCATGAATGCATCCATTTGTGCTGCCTCATTCCAACGGCTCTCTGCAGCCAACAAATGAAAGTCAATTATATAGGTCGAGACAGGCTGATCACCCTGTTTGAGGGACAATAATCCTCTTGCAGCCTCACGACTTGGAATGACCGGGTCAAAAACTCGAATGAGTTCCTTGGAAAAAGTTTCATAAAGATTACAAGATGCAGACCTGTTATGCCATTCAGCAGTTCCCCACTGTTTTGCCTTTCCTGCCACCTTGGAACGTTCAGTGGGAAAAGATGACAGCTGAAGCTCAAAATGAATTTCACACTGAGTTAGAAAAGCTCGACACTGGTCTGAGTCTCCCCTGAACATCTCAGGCGGAAAGAGGCGTGGCTCCCTTACCTCTGCTTTTGTCCGTGTTACTTGGGTGTGGTTTCTTTGCGATGGTGGCGGCTCGGAGACAAGATTGCCAGAACGTAATGTGGAAATTATTTCCTCCATGCCCAACCAGGAAAGGGTCTCATCAACGTGGGTACGCCACTGCTGTGCTGGCGATGGGTCCATTTTTGGCCAGATTTTTCTGCTATGAATCAGAAAAAGGCGGACCCAAGATTCAGCCAGACACAGTACTGAAAGTTTAAAAGGTTTATTCAGCCACAGAAAAACGGCACACAGGTAACACTCCTCACAGCTTCCAGGAATCACTGAGGCAGAAAGAGGGATTAGTGACTTGTAGTCTCTCCAGATTTTGCAGGGATCAGAAAAGCCACTAACCTACTTTTGTCTTGAGTGGAACTTGAAACCCAGAGGGGAAACCTCAGTGGGCGGCAGGCAGTGATCTCCACAGCACAGGTAAGAAGTGACTCCAGGCTGAATAATCCGAGGGCTAGGCTGGCTCAATAATCCAAGGACAGAAACAGGGTCAACGATCAGAACAAGAGGCGTCAGGCAAGGGGCAGGCAGAGGCATAAACCAGATGCAGGAAACAAGGTCGACAACCAAAATCCAAATAGTCCGACAGGGAGCAGGCAGAGGCATAAATCCAAAAGGCAAGGCAAGGTCAAGAACAATGATCAGACAGGAAGGAACGCTGGATATCTACTCACACAATGGCTTTCAAAAATCTGGCACCGTCTGCTTGTCAGAGTCAGTATATATCAGGGCAGACACAGGTGCTTGGCATTCCACAGATTGCACTACACTGCAGCAGCCACCAGGTGCATCTAATCTGATGATTGCAGCCAGGGAGACAGGGTAGTGCAGATGTGCCAGAATCATAACACCATACAGTGAAGACAGACTCACTGTCCTGCATGCTGTGGTGAAGCATGTAACCATCAACCGCCAACAATGAAAGTAAAGAACAGATCCTCCTAAAAATGTTTACATTCCTACCACAAAAATGTGGTAAACATGCAGTGACATGTACAAAGCTGAGTTAAAGTAACTGCTGAAGCTTATAACAACTATATTTTGAGACAAGTTTGAAATTTTCTGAAAATAACCATGGTAAGTTGTGACTAACCGCAAGCTCAGGGTTTTAGGGAGGGTCGTTATAAGGGATTTGTTAGAACACCATTGATTTTTTGCACGTCTGTTGCTTTCTCCAAACAAATGTCATAAGAGCAAAGATAAAGTTGGATCAGCAGCACTAACAGAATAAAAACAGACAATGCATATTGTGCAGCATGTGACTCAGTCTACAGCCGAAGTGTTGAAATAAGCTGTTAAGTGTTTCTGAGACCTAGGAGATGACAGGCAAACATCCAAATAGATTACCTTTCCCAGACAGTCATAGACTGTAGTCACTTTTTGTGTCCCAAACCTGAAGCCTCAGATGAATGATGATTTAACCAAACAGTTATAGTATGTTATAATTTCACAACCTAAAAAAGTTTTGTCCTCATCGTTTGCTCAAGGTATTGTGTTTAAATTTTAAAGGTTGTCTAAATGTTAACTACCTACTTACATTAGCATACCTTCACATTAGTTTTGTCCTAAAAGTTTTCTTAAAATGCTCCAGGCATGCACTAAAACTATAGCTATTGTTTGTTTCTCTATGTAGTTTCTCTGCAGAATTGCTTTTAAAACTGTAAACACAGCCAGTCTCACTAAATCATTATTATTAGTCTCTTTGCGCCCTCAAGGTAAGATAAGACTTTGGAGACTTAGTGTTTTGAAAAAGTATTTGCCCTATTATTATTATTATTATTATTATTTATGCTTATTTTTCACATTTAATTGTTTAGATCATAAAACTAATTTCAATATCATAGAATACGAAAGTAAAAACGAAAAGCTGTTTTATTTTTTTTATGTGGGGGGGGAGAAACCGTATGCCCATATGTGAAAGTATAATTGTCCCTTTCAGAAAACAGATTAACTGTGATTGGTGTTGTTCAACAACAGGCAGTAGTCTAAAAGATTTCAGAAAGCAACACACCATTAACTAGTCTGAAAAAAATCCAAACCAATGGCAAACAAAGTTTTGTCAAGTTTGGTTTTGTTTGTATATTGGAGTCTGTTTTTGCCACAGCCACGTTTTGTTCTGTCTGTCAATTAAGTGTATTCGGTTCACCTGCTCAAAGTTAATCTGTCTCCTTGCACCACCTGGTTTTCACTCCATATATACACACCTGTTCAGTTAGTCGTCGCAGAAACATTTTTCTCTGATCATGTCTTGTTCTCAAACCAAGTCTTGTTTTTTTGATCATGCCATGCCTGTCTTGCCTGCCTGTTTGTTTTGTTCCTGCCTCCTGCTGAGTGTGAGTTTTTGTTATTAAACCTTTTTTCACTTACCATCACGCTGCCTGCTCGTCTGCATTCTGGGGTCATATATCTCGCAAGTCTTAACAGAATGTTTCCGCCAACAATGGACCTCGCGGATGAGCATCAGGCTAGCTCCATGGACCTCTTTACTTTCCTGTCTCGGGAGACGGAGAAGTCACTACGCCGTTCTGCAGGGCTGTCAGTGCCGCAGTCGGCTTATGATGGATCCAGGTTGGCGATTCCATGTCCGGGGACAGGTCCCCTTCGTCGCCGTTCTCCACCTGCTCCCCTGGCTGCGCATTTTGGCCCGGCAGTGAAGCCCTCGCCCTCCTCCCGCTGCAAGAAACACCGGCGTGGAGCACCTTCCTGTGGTTCGGCTGGTGAGGAGGTGGTTTCCCAGCCAGCCTACGAGAGGGCTGCGGCAAGTAAGCCCGCATCTTCGTCTGCCACAGCAATGTCTCCCAGGCTCGCTGCACCTCCGCCCATGCCGTCTGCGCTCGCTCCAGCCCGGTGTTCTGAGGCAACACCTGTCGAGCTAGAGCAGTGCTTGAGGTTCTATGCACGCCAGATAAAGAGCCTCAGGACGACTAGTCTCCTGTATTCCTCTCCTGAGCTGATGGAGAGGATAAGGCAGATAGAGATGGATTATGAAACGGCAGTAAGGTTGTTTTACTGCTGTCCTCCTTCACCCACACCAAGCCACATGAGTACTGCTGCAGAGCAGCCCACGCCAGGTCCACAGCCAGGTCTACAGCCTAACTCCAGGCCAGACACACCACAGCCTGACTCCAGGCCAAACACACCACAGCCTGACTCCAGGCCAGACCCTAAGTCAGCCTCAACTCCCTCCACACGGCACAGAGGACGTCGTAAGAGGGACGCCCCGGCTCAAGTCATCGGGGGCCCCGGCGACTCCTCTGTTGACGCCACTGAGGGTCCGGCTGACACCTCGGCTCCTGTGCACGCCACTGAGGATCTCGGCGACGCCTCGGCTCCTGCTCACGCCAATGAGGGTCTCGGCGACGCCTCGGCTCCTGTTCACGTCACTGAGGGTTCAGGCGACACCTCGGCTCTTGTTCACGTCACTGAGGGTCCGGGCGACGCCTCGGCTCCTGTTCACGTCACTGAGGGTCTGGGCGATGCCTCGGCTCCTGTTCCTAGTCTGCAGGGGTTCAAGGAGCAACTGGTCCTCGTTCTGGCTTCTGAACCCTGCGACGAGGGGTTCGAGGAGGAAGCGCCGCCGGACCCTGTTCCTGAGGGGTTTAAGGAATGTTTTGTCCTCGTTCTGGCCTTTGAACCCAGAGACGAGGGTTCGCCAGGCTCTGCTTCTGCCTCTGAGGTTTCGCCAGGCTCTGTTTCTGCCTCCGAGGGTTTGCCAGGCTCTGCTTCTGCCTCCGAGGGTTCACCAGGCTCTGCTTCTGCCTCCGAGGGTTCGCCAGGCTCTGCTTCTGCCTCCGAGGGTCCGCCAGGCTCTGCTCTGGCCTCCGAGGGTTCGCCAGGCTCAGCTTCTGCCTCTGAGGGTTCGCCAGGCTCTGCTTCTGCCTCCGAGGGTTCGCCAGGCTCCACGCCTCTGGAGTTCCACAGAGTTTCTGGGGGGTCCTCTACTCTGCTTGGTCGCCCGCCTGAACTCTGTGCCTGCTGGGGACGACCCCCTGGTCGTCTGCCTGAACTCTGTTCTTGTTTCTGGCCCTCCTGCCAAGGCCCCCTCTGCCCACCCTGTGTGGGTTGTTTTTTGTTTCTGGCCCTCCTGCCGAGGCCCCCACCGCCCACCTTGTTTGGGTTGATTTTGGACTCTTGTGGGCGTCTGGTGTCCGCCCTTAAGGGGAGGGTTCTGCTATGATTTGGGGTTTTTTGGTTTCAGGTTTTTTCCTTATGTTTTTCACTGCTCAAGTTTTGAATCATGCTTTTGTTTATTATTTTTCTGGTCTTGTTTTAGTCTTGTTCATGTTTTGTCAAGTTTGGTTTTGTTTGTATATTAGAGTCTCTGTTTTTGCCGCAGCCACGTTTTGTTCTGTCTGTCAATTAAGTTTATTCGGTTCACCTGCTCAAAGTTAATCTGTCTCCTTGCACCACCTGGTTTTCACTCCATATATACACACCTGTTCAGTTAGTCGTCGTGGAAACATTCTCAAACCAAGTCTTGTTTTTTTGATCATGCCATGCCTGTCTTGCCTGCCTGTTTGTTTTGCTCCTGCCTCCAGCTGAGTGTGAGTTTTGTTATTAAACCTTTTTTCACTTACCATCACGCTGCCTGCTCGTCTGCATTCTGGGGTCCTATATCTCGCAAGTCATAACACTTGACAAATTGTACTTTACAAATTTCACCTCTGAAGAAGAGTGCCAGGAAGCCCTTCTTGAAATAAATCAAGTTCACAGTTTGCCACCAGCCATGTGGCGACACGACGAATATGAGGAAGAAGATGTTTTGGTCAAATGAGACAAAATGGAACTTTGTGGCCTAAAAGCAAAATACTATGTGAGGCAGAAAACTAACATTGTACATCACCCTGAACACATAATTGCCACTGTCACACATGGTGGTGGCAGTATCATCAGAATCAGAATCAGAATCAGAATCAGAAAAGCTTTATTGCCAAGTACGTTTTTGGACATACAAGGAATTTGTTTTGGCGTAGTCGGTGCAATACAATACAAATTAAACAGTATAAACATATCTACAATATAATATAAATATATGTGCACAGTTTTAAGTGAGTGAGAGTAAATATAGAGCAGTATAAGATGCAAGAGCAATACAACAGTGCAGGTGATCATTGTGCAAGTATGGCAGTGCAAGTAAAGCAGGAGTCCATGCTGAGCATTAATGTAACGTATAGAGTTACAGTTATAGGTGTCCTGTCAGCAAAAAAGGGGAGGTGTGGGGGAAAGAGAGAGTGTCAGGGTGGTTTCCGGGCTTTGTTAACCAGGCTGGTGGCAGATGGGAAAAAACTGTTCTTGTGGCGTGAGGTTTTGGTCCGGATGGACCGCAGCCTCCTGCCAGAGGGGAGAGTCTCAAAGAGTCTGTGACCGGGGTGGGAGGGATCAGCCAGAATCTTCCCTGCCCGCTTCAGGGTCCTGGAGGTGTACAGTTCCTGGAGCGACAGTAGACCGCAGCCAATCACCTTCTCAGCAGACTGAATGACACGCTGCAGCCTGCCCTTATCCTTGGCTGTAGCAGCGGCGTACCAGATGGTGATGGAGGAGGTGAGGATGGACTCAATGATGGCTGTGTAGAAGTGCACCATCATAGTCTTTGGCAGGTTGAATTTCTTCAGCTGCCGCAGGAAAAACATCTTCTGCTGGGCTTTCTTGATGAGGGAGCTGATGTTTGGCTCCCACTTGAGATCCTGGGAGATGATGGTTCCCTGGAAGTGGAAAGATTCCACAGTGTCAATTGTGGAGTCACAGAGGGTGATGGGGGCAGGTGGGGCTGGGTTCTGCTGCAGGGATTAGTTTCTTCATGGTAAGATGGATGGAGCTAAATACAGGACGAATGTGGATGAAAGCCTGCAAAATACTCGAGACTTGGATGGATGTTCACTTTCAGTAGGGCGACTATAAACATAAAGAGATACAATGGGTTTACATCAAACCGTATTCATTGGTTAGAATGGTCCAGTCAAAGTCCAGACCTAACTCAAATTGAAAGTCTATGGCAAGACTAAATTTAATTTAAGAGATGTTCTAAATTCACTCTGAACGACCTTTACCTATTTTGCAAAAAATCTGTGTAAATTTACATACTACAAAAACTTTGTTGCTACTGCAGAGTAAGATCAATACTAGAATTAAAGATAGGATTAGGATAAAATGCCTGCCTCTCTTTTTAAAATTTTATTTGTAAAACATTTAGAAAAAGCCAAAAAGTTAAATTCATGAAAGTTTGTAATGTTTATGTCACAAAATGTGGAAAGTTCATGTGGTATGAATACTTATGCAAGCCAGTTTACTATATCTTTCCCTACTGTCCAGAAAATAAGACTTCCATGTTAGTTACTCAGTCAATTGTAAATTGACTGAGTAACTAACTAGCACATACTCACTCTTAGGAGTGAGTGTGACCTGGACATCGGCATTTGGGGCTGCTGCGTGCAACTTACAGATACAGACACACTCATGGGAAATGTATCTCCCTATCATCAGTTACATCTGGGAAGATCCTAAAGATTGATTCTGGTCATCCACCCTGCATCTACTCAATGGGAGGATTGTTGCTGTTGGCACCCATAACTCCCCTGATTTACCTCCTTCAGGCACTGATGACAAAGGGTGCCAGATGTCTGTTACTACTGAAAAGAGCAGCACTCAAACCTCTGGCACCACCAAGACTGTCACCCATCAAACCTCTTCTGGTGATGACGAAGACCAACACCAGCCTGTCTCACTGGAGGATCTGATCTCCCAGACTTCTGCAATGGCTGACGCCCTACGACACGCCATGGATCCTCCACAACTGTCTGATGAATTGCTGCCCGAAGTCATGTCAGCAATCTCTCCCCAACACTTCTCCCCGCCTGTCCTTACCCCCCATGCTCTCACCTCTGCATAGCCCTGTTGACACCATCACACATGGATGGCAGCAGTTCCCTGTTGCTGTTGGGTCTCCCTCACCACCTGTCCTACAAAAGGAGTATGTGTCATCTTTCCCTTTGATGCATCCTAACTTCAACGCCTGGTCCCTGCCGCAAGTCCCCCGATCACCATATCAGTCAGACTTGGAAGAGGAGGTCCTCTCCTTGTGTGTTTATGATATAGAACTTGATTTTCTCTGACCTTTGGGACTATGGGCATAGATAAAGTCTGATCTCTGAAGTGTAATGTTAAGTGACACAGGAATAGAGCAGATGTTCAGGAATTGGGGAAGTGAGAGCTGTAGCTTACAGTACAAGGCTGATGACTGAGGTGAGGGCGCAGGTCAGAGGAGAGGTGAGCAGACAGCTCAGGACTGTGGTGATGATGGCATGTCTGATATGCACACGGCTCAGGAAATCCAGAGAAAAGATCACCTTATGTCACGGGTGACCAATGGGACAGCCATGGCAACAACCACTGACCAATAAGCACAAAGAGTTTGGTGGAAATGCTCTATAAAATGGGCAAGAATAGAGGAAATAGTTGATTGTTTCCTCGCAGAAGACCAGCAAACAAAATCGGATGGGGGAAGACTCTTCAGATGAAGCAGAGGACCAGAGACACAGCCCATCCGATCAACTGCATTAAGAAGAGGATCAACCCGTGTGCCCTGAAATGACTGTGCCTTGAAATTAAGAATATGATTTTATCTATTGCCTTTTTACCCAGACAGCTGAAGTTAACTTGATCGGTGAACAACTGATTGCCCTAAGTTTTAGGCTTCTGGAAGTCCAGAATCACCCTCAGTTTACCTCTAGGGTTTCCTTCAACTATTCAGCCTCTGGAAGCTACTGTCTTCTGAGACATATGTCAACAAAGTTCCTGTTCCATCGAAACCTAGAGCATCAGTGCCTGTCCACTTAGAGGAAGAAAACTGAATACTTAAATTATATTTCCTTCAAGAAAATCTGCTCGTTACCCGAAGAAACATCCCCATCAGGAGCATGGATGAGCCTCTGTCATTAAAGTCTCTCCAAACTCATTAGTTTCAGCATCAGGGAAAGACAGGTTAAGTTGATTGATTCATTTCTATTATTGATGTTATTAGGTGTTGCTGAATTTAAGCTGTTACTGACCCCTGAAAGAGCGTTACTAATTAAAGAAAGCATATGAAATTCTAGATAAATTGTGGACAGTCAATTACTTGAGTCACCTTATTTTTGGTTTTTCGTTGGTGGTAAGAAGTCTTGTTGCCAGGTTCTAAGAGATTTTAGGAAGTTTTTATAGGATGCCTTAAGCCAAACTTGTTAAAACATCGCCCTTGGGACTTGTGCCGAGTCACTCAAATTAACCTAACCCATATACCAAGAGCCAGTTGTGATATTAGGGAATGAGCAGCCATTAACAGAAGTGACTGTCGAGTTGTGGATGACTGCTGTGGGCTACTCGGTTGTCCAGACCACCAGTTGAAGAAGGCGAGACTTCTGGATGTAGGCTGTTAGAGGTTAGGCGTGTCATTTCCCGACACCAGCTTGAACAGATCTTTCAGTAAACCTGCTTAGTAAGACCTTTCAGGTTTAGGGACGTCCGGACCCCTTAGATGGAGAGCTGGATTGAGCAATCCCCTCAGATATGGGGAAGTAGGAGGGAGGGGTTAGCTCAACGGAAAACGAAAATTATCGAGCTTGTCACCTGCCATAAGGTGTCTTTAAAAAGAAAGACTTGCATATTACTAGTAATATTCCACTCAAACCAAACACTGTAATAATGTTCAGCTTTTTTTTCTAAAATGTAACCAAATAATCCATGGCCGAACACACAGCAAACAAAAAGAAAAATCTTTAGTAACTTCAGTGAACTCTGCCTTACATTCACACAAATACAGCTGTTGTTGTTGTGTGTTTGAAACACTGGTGATGTTCCCACTGGTTCCTAGAAACACACAGTGTTAATAAAAACACATCGAGACTAAATAGCAGATGTTGTGACTGTGAATCTGAAAATATGATTTAATATTTAATATTAATAATTTAATATTTTATCAAATAATATTTTGGTCTGTTAAGGGTTGTCCTGTGAATACCAGCCAAGTAAGGTGGTGATATTAGGACAAAATCAAAAGGGTGAGGCAAGCACTGACATTATTGAATAGCATAAACTCTGCACACACATGGAATGAATTCACACAATTTCTTAAAATACAAGAATTTATTAACAAAAATAAGTCAACTCAAAGTCAAACATGTTTCACTCAACAAACTCTTCAATATGCTAAAACAATCCAACTAAACTACTAAGCAGAATTAAAGAATAACGAAGACTAATGGGCTATGTACAATATAAACAAGTTGATCAAAGATGGTTGAAAAGTGATGCAACATTACCATGCAATGTTTATGTTTGAGAACCATCTTGAAAAATCTGGAAGTGAAGTTAAGTTAGTCTTGGAACCAACTTAGGCAATAATCAGCATACCTTTAGACAACCATTCACAATACAAGATCAGATAAAATATTATTTTAATAAAATAATGTTTTAAAGAATGATCTGCTGAATAAAACCAACCTTCTGGATGATGTCGAGGTAGGAAAACTTTACTGGCCATCCGTTAACTGTTACATTACTCCTCACCTCTCATTGACTCTTTTTATTTGGCACCCCAAAGGACAATCCTCAGTCAGAGATCAATTCTACACTTCCACAAGTTTATTAAAACCAATCTGAATTCAGAGGGGGAGACATCACACACGGGTACCTGTTAAACGTCTGTGTTCTGTCTCACTGGGGGCTGCGTTACATTACATTTTATACCCCACGCTGCTATGCAGTACCTTTTTTTCAGTTACACACACAATCATTCTGTCTGTGGATGTCTCCCCAGCAACAGTGTCAAAGAAACAGAGATATACTTCATTATTTAATCAAAGAATTGTTTCCCACACGTGGAAACAGACAGAGAACACCTGCAAGCCTTATCCTTGAATAATGAACACTCATTGTTTTATAATACTAGAGGCTACTGTCACAGTATCAAAGAAACAGAGATACATCTCATCATTTAATAAAGAATTGTTTCCCACACGTCTTCAGGAATCTTCAGGGTGGAATACTTTTCGGTCACCACAGAAAGGAGTAGCATGCCTCCCCAATACACTGCCGGTTTCTCACAATACAGACAGAAAAGACATGCAAGCCTTAACTTTGAATAATGAACACTCATTGTATTATAATACTATAGGCTAGTGTTAAGGTTTTTTCTAACTATCAAAAGCATAACTAGAACTCCTAATAAAAATCAATCTATAAACAGCAAAGTCCCAAGTTTATCTTAGTCTTAGCTACCAATAATAAGCCATTTATATTTCCCCACTACTAATAATAAGGCATTTATATTTTGTCAAACGCCACAAAAGAAGATGATTTTGTTGGTTTCTTGGAGATGTTCCACCATTGTCAAGTTTTTTTCTCCATCTGAAGTCACTTCAGCATTTTCCCAAACTTGAAAAGGTTTGCTTTCTCCAAAGAGACGCAGGAACAACTCAGCTCAGTCACATTTGTTTATTCATCCTTTCTTTTTAAGAAGTTGATTGATGTCATCACATAGAGTTTATCTTCTTCCACCAGGTATCCAACTCCCAAAGCCTTATTGTCCTCCTCCTTCAACTGGTTGGGGAGTATAAAGACTTTTCCTTTATTAGGAGAGGAAATGTCCTTTTCTGAAGAATTGTTTCGCCTCCCACTTTGGCCTGACAAGACCCATGGTTTCAACAAAAATCCTCCAGCTTGCAAGATTTCTTCCACCTTCTTTATGTGGTTTTGCAAAAGTTCTGGATTATTGTCAGATGTTAAAATGTCTTCAACATAACAGTCTTCTTCCAGAATCCTCTGCTCCTCTACACAGCAATCAAACATTGGTAGTTTTGCTGTTTCCCGCATTGCTATTTGGGCAATACATCCAGCGGGACGATCCCCAATATTAACTCTGGTAATAGCAAACTCACTGATTTCCTCTCTTGGGCTGTCTCTCCAGAGGAATCTGTGCAAGTGTCTCTCTAGGTCATCTAACCATACAGAGTTGTACATCTTTTTAATGTCTCCCAAAGCAGCATGTACTCCTCTTCTGAACCTAAGTAAAACAGCACGTATAGGATTTAAAACATCAGGACCTTTCAGCAGAATGTCACTGATACTCAGCCCTTCAAATCTTTGACTGCTGTTCCATACTAAGCGCACTGGAGTGGTTACAGAGTGAGGATTTGGTGCCACTTGATGGTTTACATACCACACAGGTCCTTCCCAGCTGTTTAAAGTTGCCTCTGACAGTTTAATTGATGCTTTTCTTTGCACCATTTCGTGCACTTGGGATGCATAAATGGTTTTCCATTCAGGTTCTTTATTCAGTCATCTCTCTGTTCTCAAAAAAGTTGATTCCACACTCCTCATGTTATTAGGAAGACAGGTAGGTTCTACAATCCAAGGATACTTTGCATCCCAGTGTGGAGAATCACTGTGAGCATCTCTTTCCACATAGGTAAGACCTTGTTTGATTATTTCAAATTCTTTCTCCTCCATTAATGTCATATCTTTTCCCCCGGGCTGACAATTTCCACGACGACATCCACCACACTTTGGTTCACAAGCTGCTCCTATGCTCTCCCATTTCCACCAGTCAATGAACTCTTTATTGGAAGATGTGCTTTTGCTTTCAGCTTTGACTTCTTTAGGACTGCAAACTTCTTCATATCTTATTACAGCAGTGCGCATAGAGCGAGCAAAGTGTGTTTCTGACCTGTGTGCTACCACATCAGCCTCTTCACAAAGATCTGGATGAGTTCCTCCCACAGCTTTGCCAAGTGGGCTGTTCCACAGGACCAGGTCTCCAACAACCTTGACTCTTTGAGGGGCCAATCTACCTTCTCTGTGGCTAATTAGCAGGTCAATGGAATCTGGCCTTTTGAGATCCTCCAGGTCAACGTCTGGAAAAAACCTTAGCAGTTGCTGTGGTTGGATGACTTTGTGCACTTTGCCAATCTCACTGAGCCCATAACAAATAAGTTGGTGAGCTCTCTCCGTTCCTTTGGGTGTCTTAACTCTTACTTTTAACACATATTTCTTTGTTCTTACTTTAATTGCCATTCCCCCTACACCATGAACGATTAACATTATGTTCTCACCCATCAGGTTTAATTTTTTCGCTGCTTGATGCGTAATGTAATTAGTGTCAGAAGCCAAGTCAATCAAAGTGCCAATTTTTTGGCCTGCATTTGCAGTGACTTCCAGCAGCATTAGAATAACAGGTTGCTCTTTTAATCCATATGCCTCCAGAAGCCCATGGACTTCACTTTCTGTGTTGTTTACTGATGCAGCCATATTTGAGAATGCTCTTCTGCATTCCTCTGCCATTTCTGGTGAATGTTCAGCTATGAACGTCTCCTGTTCTTCTGTAAATCTGCTTCTCCTTCTAGTTTTATCAATTCCACTCCTTTTAAACTCAACTATTGGGCAAAGAAGGAAATGGTGATCTGAAAAGCTTCCTTTCTTACAATCTTTGTTTCTACATAGATAAGTGTTTATACATTCAGAATCCTCTTCATGCTTTCTCAGACACTTTCTACATGTATTTAATGTCTTCACAATGTTGAGCTTTTCAGGTACATTCATTGCCTTGAATTGTTTGCAGAAGAATATTTTATCTCCATATTTTGCATCTCCACACACAATGCAGCCATGATTCTTTCTTATGGATCGAGTAAAAGCATGTCGTTTCTCAAACTTCTGTTTTTTCACCAACTCCCAGTTGCTCTAGTTTCTCCAGAACTTCCTCTTGTGTCTTCAAGAATTTGAGGAAACTGTCAAAATGATTGTCTGCTGTCACCCCATTAATAAGATTAACCATAAAAACTAGCCAATCTCTTTTTATAACATCAGGTAGTTTGCTCTCCAAAGATTTAGCAACCAGAGGATTTTTCATGGCTCCAGTATTACCCAACTCTGTCAAATCATCTAGAGCCTTTTCAATTGTTTGTATGAGGTCTATCACTTTCCTTGGCTGATTTGTTTTCAGGGGTGGGATTTTCTCAAGCTCTTCAATAATCTCCAAAGCAATACTTGACTTGTTTCCATATCTATTTTCCATCACTCTGAACATGTCTGTAGCAGTATCATATGAAAACAAGTGCAATTCACGACATATCCTTTCATCCACACTATCCAACAATTGAAACTTTTTCACCTCAACTGAGCCAGTTGGATCCCCCTGCTTCTGTAGATTCTCCCAGTCTTTCTTCCATCTATGAAAATTCCTTTTATGTCCATAAAATTTTGGAAGACTAATGGGACAGATCTTCACAATGGATGTGGCTTGTGCCTGTATAGGTAAAGATCGTCCACCGTAAATGCTTCTAAACAGACTGTTCCTCCTCCCCTTCCCCAAACAACTTCAGCTCTGTGCAGAACCACACATTTCTCATACACACTCGGGCACATAGCCTAGATGACAACTCATTGGCATGGCTTCAGTTATTTTTGGTGCTTGATTCAGGATTAAACAAAAAACTGGAACGATGAAGGAGATGGTAATGTTTAGGTTTTTTGGCTAGGTTTGAAGGAAACCCCTAAGGTTCTACAGTTTTATCTGGGGGCATAAAATGTACATTTTGTCATTCCAAATGTTTGTTAACTGCATTGTTCAGACACATAATTCCAAATATTAACTGCATTGTTCAGACACGTATTTGCCTCTATGAAGGCTGCCCAGTGGTTGGCGCATACTTAAACATGGTAGTATTGTTTGTATGTAAATTTATGTCTGGGTTTTTGTACTTTTCAGCCTTAAAATTATCTTGGTCCTGTTTAATTTTTTTTTTGTTATGCAAAACCCAATTGTGACCTTCTTCCCCATTGGTTTCATTCCTGGGGTGGTGGGTAAGGGGTCTCAAAGTGACAGTAACATGGGGTGCCAGACTGGTGGGGCCAACCTGTACACTGACTAAACAATCCCAATAAAGTGCACGTGTTCCAAAAAAACAAAATGGTTATCAACTCTCAAGTTTTTTTCTCCATCTGAAGTCACTTCAGCATTTTCCCAAACTTGAAAAGGCTTGCTTTCTCCAAAGAGACGCAGGAACAACTCAGCTCAGTCACATTTGTTTATTCATCCTTTCTTTTTAGATGGATCTTTACAGCAGTGCAACATTCCTAGGACTTAAGTGGGTTGATAACCTACAAACAGATGAGATAAACATTAAACATCAGAAACAACAATGTTCACTTTGACTTTTCATATTTAACTAGTTTCTTAATTAATGCTTTTAATAATTTACTTTTAACTTAACAGTGAATGAAAAAGGTAAACAAACTATGTTGCAAAGCGTGCATACTAATATGTATCCAACCACAGACAATCAGCAAATTTCAGTACAGTTTTAGTTTTTCCAATTAAATATGTATTATGTACTTCAAATAATATTGTCCAGTTCCTACCAGTGGTGTCTTTGGAGAAGCTTTCAGCTGAAGTTCTTTCTCTGAATAGAATTCAATCTGAGCACAGGTGAACAGGATTACCTTATAGATTTGCCTGCTGAGATAGAGCAATGACAGGGATGGGTGCGCTTGATTCGTTGTAGAGTGCACTCCAGTTGTATGGAGATAGTAAACCATTTAAAACTGTCAGATTTGTTGGATTAACTTGACAACCATCATATACATACTGGGCATTGCAAAAGAATACATACCCTCTGACCTTTTCACATATGGTGACATTATAAACAAAAAGGTCAATGCATTTTATTGAGGTTTTATGTGACAAACCAACACAAAGTATCATATAATTGTAAAGTAAAAGGAGAATGACAGATGGTTTTGATTTTTTCTCTTTTTTTTGCAAACTACAAATGTGAAAAGTGTGTTGTTCATTTACATTCAGCCCCCCTAAGTCAACACTTTGTAGAACCAGTTTTTGCTGCAGTGACTGTTGGAAATCTTTTGGGGTGTGTCTCTACAATCTTTGCATATCTATAGACGGAAACATTTGCCCATTCTTCTAAAATATTTCAAACTTATTCAGACTTAAATGAGAGCATCTGTGAACATCAGTTTTAAAGTCTTGGCAAAGATTCTCAATTGGATTTAGGTCTATGTGACGTGTGGCAAGCTGCGAGCAAAACTTCTTATGGTTTTCTTCTTGCCATTTTGCCACAAGGCCAGATCTATGAATTGCAGGATTGATAGTTAGTCCGTCAACACTTTTTTCCACCTGAGCTGTAAAGCTCTGCAGCTCCTCCAAACTTACTGAGAAAAATATTCCTTAAAGCTTCAATTTTTTTCTACTTGACAAGACAAAATAGGAAAAGGTACACATTTCACAATACACTGTTTATAAATCCTGTTTCAATAGATGGGGTTTGTTTTATTCTGTTGACTCATTCTCTGCATGAACCTCCAGTCAGGCTGAACTTATGAAGCGTGAAGAAAACTGTTTCAAAGGACAGCTGAGAGGGACCAAAGAAAACAAGGTCTTTTTTTGCTTTTTGCTTTTTGAAAAGCTCATTATTCCTCATGCCTCCGCCTGCAAAGCACCCCCTCCTCCACCTTAGTTCATGTTTTTTGCTGACCCCCCTCTATTTCCCCACAGGCCCACAGTGCGCGTCTCAGCGACTACCATTCTTCTGTCAGGGCACCGCCTCCATCCTCTTACTGGCTATTTCTTTCCCTCATCCCTGACGCTAGGCCCTCCTTTCCTTTCTCCACCCCTTTCTTTCTCCACTGACTATCTCTTCATTGCTGGTTGCACGGCCAGCTCACAGCTCACAGCCAAAGAACCCGTCTTCCCCTCTTACACTGATCCAAGCTTTAAGGCTGAACTTTTCCCTGGAAAACTCAGACATTGCTCCAGAGGACCTCATTGCGCAAGTCTAAAGGTACTAGAAAAAAGCTTTCATGTTCGTATTTTATCATCTTTGATAAAACTCAGAAGCAGAGTTTCTGGCTCTGAGATGAGCTGTCTATCTAAATCAAACTGTACACGTGTGTGCAGAAAAGGAAGTTTGTAAATTCTTTACAGCTGCAAGTAAAACGCTGGTGTTTCAGTTAGAATGCAGCTTTCCATGGCTTATATGCTAAAATATGTTTTGAATGAAGAATTTCTAACATTGTTGCTTTTATTGTTGTTTATATGAGAGGAAAGAGCAGTCAGACATATTTTAATAAGAGATTAACTTCTTCTTGTATTTGCTGGATGTTTCAAATAACAAAAATTTGTCAACTTCTCGTTATTACTTTTTCATTTACATCATGTCCCTCCTTTGAGCAGGTAACTACGAATCCATTAACCAGAGGAGAGGTGTGACCACCAGGAGGAACAGGATTTACCCGACTCATCAGCACATCTACAGCGTTTTCATCTCTGTGGAGGCCTGCTTGTGAACAGCAGCTCTGCAGATTCCAGCCACAAATATGACTCAAAGCAATGGCGAGAACCCACAGAGGAGCCGCAGTGGTCTCCACCAGATCCGAGCTGGGATCCAATCAAGATCGCAGCTCGCCAAAAAGAAAGTGGAGAACATCAAGAAGGACGAAGTGAAGGGGTTCTTCATGAGAAATGCTTTTGTCATTCTAACCATCACTGCTGTTATTACAGGTAAGGGACACTTTGTCTGAAGAAAGGAACAACCAAAGACCTAGCATAGTTAGCTCTGATGCATATAACAGACTAGTTTTTCCTTGACCCTGTGGCTGACCTTTGAACTTCCTCTACTGACCTTTAAATTCTATCAAGGAGGAGGCGAAGTTGACCCAACTAGAGCAAGGACATCTGCAGCTAGAAATACACCAAGTCATGACAGATTGTTAATTTTAGGATGCTTGTCAGGCTGCAGATTCTGTCACCTGGAACTGTCAATACATTTGTGTTAGAGTCAACAAAAGGCTCATTGGAAAAAATAGAATTGAGTGGAAATGAGTTACAAATGCTTACCTCAATGTGGTTAAGCAGTGTTGCTTGAGCCTTCCTGGTGCTGTGTAACATTGTGAAATTTATCAATTTGTCTCCACATCTGATCTCCCTGCAGGTATAATCCTGGGATTTTCCCTGCGTCCATACAAACTGTCTTACCGTGAAGTGAAGTACTTGTCTTTCCCTGGTGAGCTGCTGATGAGAATGCTCCAGATGCTGGTGCTGCCATTGCTGGTTTCAAGTCTTATCACAGGTATTATATAATAGCTTTGTGCAATAACAAGTTGACCAACAAACACGCTGCAACCAGAAAGAAGAGGCATATGTATTTAATAAGCAAAGAATTATTCCTAGTTATTTTTTGGAAGTGGTGCTGGTTGCTTGTTGTATCCTGGCTTCTTGCTTTTAGTAAAAGAAGTTTCAGTGTGAAAAAAAGCAAGAAGCCATAAAAGGGTTAATCATGCATTTTAATAAAACCAATAGTGACTAATGCAATGTCAACCAAGCTTGGGTATCATCAGGGCCATTGTCTATTGTGGCAAACACTCCTGTTCTGTGTTACTTTAACAAGCTGAGTGAATAAACAACCCACCTCAAATGCACTAATGATCACCACATCGGAACAAATAAATAAATAAGCAAACAAAATTGAAATAAAAAGAAGTTATTTTGACATGAGTAAGAGAAAAATAAATAGAAAAGAGAAGGACACTGAATAAATTAAATTGTTAAATTATAGTTTTTATGTTACACTTAATAATATGTGCTGGACTTATTCGATCATGTTTATTACCAGCGTCAGTAACTACATCTTAATGTTAACAAATATATGGAACAAAGCTCAGCACATCCAAAGCTTGTTCAAGGCACAACGTGTTGTCCTTGACTTTATCTAGTTTAAATGCACAATAAAAGGTATGGTCAGACATCCTCAAAACTATTCCAATGGTCATTTGTTTAACCTTTGTATCACACAACTTTAGGACAAGCAGTTACTCCATCGCCTTGTATAAACAATATTGTACTTCCCCCAATGACCCTCCTGTATGTCTGCTCTGCATGGCTCCACAGCTTGCTTCTGATTTTGTAGCTACAAAAGCGTCCCACTGCGTCCTCCAACACTGCTACATCTACTCCATTGGCATTAGTTCTTTGATTCTGGATCTACATCACTGGATGAAGCCACTTTGTCGTAAAGCACTACAGAGTCAAGGTTGTTTATTTTTCTGCTGCTCCCTGATCTATGTGTACATTATGAGTAGCAGAGTGAGCCAACTATTTGCTGACACACTTTGGTTTCAAGGACAGTAGTGGTCGATGATCTCATAGATAAGATCCAAACGTGTTGACTTGTAGTTCTGTTCTGAATCACATGTTTGACCTGTTAATAATGGTTATGATTTGAATGCAGCACCACCAATTATTCCATTGTGTTTGACAACATTTTAGAATGTGTGAACTGGTTAGTTTCACGTTACCCTGACGGGCAAATACTGGAGCAGCAAATATCCGGCGTCTGCAGTGACTGACAGGGAGAGAGTCCAGTCTCCAGAGGGGATGACAGAGACACATCTTATAATAGTCTGCTTTGTGCTACAGCTGAGCATAACATCAGCATCCTGATTCGTTCACGGCACATGATTTCACCCACAGTGTGTGGAAATCACAGGAGTGTGCGGTACAGCTTTCAAGTTGTTTGCCTCTGTTTCCAGAAAAGTATGCATAATCAGTAGTTACATTACTACAACCGTCTTTTTGTATCGTTAAATATTGTTTATCTTTTTCTAAACAGCCATTTAGGAGGAACTGTTACAGAAGGGTGTTTTGATTATTTATTATAATGTGAAATCGGTTACACTTCACATTTTGAGCAAAACCTGGAGAATCGAAAGAAATATGTTCTATATTTCTGCCTTTTCTGGAACAGCACTGCACTGAACAGACCACTTCATATGAGGAATATGATGTACCGTGCTGGAGTATGCAGAAAGAAATTGTAACTCATAGATTTACCTAAACCCATATTATTTTTTATCACCGAACCAATATTTATAAAAAATGTTTGTAAGAAAAAATATCTAAAATGAAGAAAAATCTTTACAAAAATAACAAGAAGCAGTTAAAGATTATTTCTTAAGCAGAGCCATTTTTGAATTTTAACATTGGGATCTTACTTAGATTTTTTTTTTAATTCCTAAAATATTGCTCATCCACTGCCACATCCATTAGTTGGTTATGTTTAAATCTTTCTTAAAAGAAACAATAATTCAACAAATAATTCTGCAAAATCCCGTTTTACATGATATCCTATTCATTTTCTTATCAAATATCTATGATACTAAAACTATCTTTGACACTCTGATGGCCTGAACCTAATATATTTAAGACGTGTGTGTGAAATGCACATAGACATGCAGCTCCTCATGTTGAAATATTAGATTTCCAGCAGCTTTAATCCTGCCCTGTTGAAATAACAGCAGCATTTTTATATGTAGGACATTGAGCAAGACTTTGAGAATAACCTATTCCTGCATTTCCTACAATCACATGGCCAAAGGACATGATTCTGTGCCCGAAAGTGTGAAATAAATTTTCCCATGTGAGAAGGTTTTGCTTTTGAGTTCATTCGAGCTATAAGTAAAGCTGAGCTGAGAGCCTGAAAAAAATTCAAGAAGACCTCACAGGGGCCCTGCGAGGGGTTTTGAACTGAATGTATAGGGGCCCAAGAAGGTAAGAAATGAGGGAAGGTAAAGGAGGAGGAGCTGTAAGGCGAATAAGGAGAGCAACGGATAGAGGCTTATGAGAAAGAGGCTTATATGGTCTCCTCATTAAATGTGAAACAGAACTCAGAAGACGCTTTGATTTGTTAGATAATACATACTAAATGAGTAATGAGAAATTGCCAAAGAGTTTTTATATTGCAAAGATTAATGAAGGAATGATAAAATACAGCAGGAGAAAGGATAGAGAATAAAAGGCTGGAGAGAATGAAAGAAGCCTGTGCTAACTATATTCATCCAAACAGAAAATGCAAAAATATAAAATTCAAAATAAGGTCTTAACTTTTAGACTTCAGAAAATGACACAAATAAATATTTTTTTGACCATCATTTGATTTTGTATTGCACACAATCAGCAATAAACAATATGGTGCTGGTGGCACCAGCATGTTGTACGCATGCTTTTCTTTGACAGAAACAGGGAAAAGGCGCTAAATACAGGAGAATCAGAACAGGAATAAGGTCCAACAAAAAACCTGTTAGAAGCTGAAGAAGTTTGAGACTGAGGCAGGGGGTTTGGTTCTAGCAGGACAATAACTGTAAACACACAACAAGAGCTACAGCAAAATGGTTTAAATCAAAGCAGGGACTTGCTTGAATTGTCCAGTCAAAGTCAGGACCTAAGTTCAATTGAAAATCTGTGGTAAGGGAGCAGGAGATGCACATGAGTGACGTGCGCAACCCATGTACGGATGCCTTGGTCCTAGATGTGGCTGTCATGGGTTCGAGTCTTGGCCCGCTGACATTTCTTCATGTCTTTCCCCTCTCTCTACCTCATTTCCTGTCAGCTCACTTTTGAAAAAACTGAAAAAAAACAAAGACCACTAGTACATAAAAAAAAAGAA
This sequence comes from Girardinichthys multiradiatus, assembly GCF_021462225.1. Lineage (NCBI taxonomy): Eukaryota > Metazoa > Chordata > Actinopteri > Cyprinodontiformes > Goodeidae > Girardinichthys > Girardinichthys multiradiatus. Next base: position 28,964,330 of record NC_061805.1, read on the forward strand.
AATCTGTGACAAGACTTGAAATTTGCTGTTTGACACAATCCATCCAAACAGATTGAGCTGGTAGTTTGTAAAGAAGAATGGGCAAAACATTTTAGTTTGTAATGTGCGAAACTAGTGGACACATATCTAAAAGACTAAACAAAAAGTATTGACTCAGGGGGGCTAAGTACAAATGGACACAACACTTTAGATTTATATTTCTACAAAATGTTAAGCATGTATAATTTACCTTGAACTGTGCAATTTACCTTCCACTTTATCAGCTTTATTATGGTCTATTGCATAAAATCGAAAAAATACATCGAAGTTTGTTGAGCTGAAATCAAAGCTGAAAACACTATACGCTGTGCTTCCCTCCTACTCTCACAAACCAGGACCGATGAGCATTCTCCCAAAACTACAAAGAAAGTCATTCAACTTGCACTCCTCCAATCTTGTTCCTTGCAATCTTTTGAAATGATTGAATTGGTGAGGCTGCATCTGTTGTTGCCTGGACAAAAGTCTGGAGATCATTGTGAGTATGAGCGGGGTGGACTAAGTCAACAAGTTTTCCCAGGGTCGTCAGAATGAGAACGGGAAGAAAGCGAACTGTGGATGAAAGAACTGCGGCAATAAGATCAGTGTGTTAGAAAAAGATAGCAGGGATAAAAGATTTAGGGAGAGACAAGAAGAGAACAGACTTGGGGTGCAAGACGGCACAAGAGATGGTGATGGATGGTTGGAAAAGAGAAGAGGTGTAAACTGGAAAATGGAAAATGAGGAAAGGGAAGGAGAAGGTCAGAAAGAGGTAGACAAAAAACATGAGACATGTCTGGAGTCCTAGACATGCGACAAGTGGAACAAAGAGGGGCAAAACTGGGGCAGGACGTACACCCAAACAATTCTTACTCTTTGTAATGATACTTTTAATCAGTTTTCTAATCCTCTTCCATATCCTGTGTAATTCCCAAACCCCAAAGCCCCTAAGCCAGACAATCAAGTAGTGACCCTCAAACAACTCTGACCTACTGTGACATCCACAAACTTCTCAGCAAACATCCATAACATCACAAAGCTAAAAAGCAATACATAAATCTCCTCAACACACAAAAGCCTGCTGAACAGCTCTGTACAAAGAAAATAGCTGGATAGAAACGTTTTAAAGCAGCCTGTCCATTTCCCAATTCAGTTCTCTTTGTGCCCTTTTTTCCCATCTTTGTCCCTATAGACTGTTTATGGTGTGTACCATCAGCTCCTCATCTTTTTCAGGTTTTGTGTAATTTTGTAGTAGAACTTTGTTCCTACATTGCAAAAATTTGCCAGACACAAGAAAAAGTATGTTTGTAGTTCCTTTGAAGAGGGTTTTCTCTGTACGAGACATCATTCGTACGTACAGTTACACCTCTCCCTGTATCATTTTCTCTAAGGAACAACCATTGCCCTGGATTCAACCAAGGCAATCAGCAACTGACATCTCTGCATGCTGTGTTCACAACAAACTAATGCCACAGAGGAACGTGCAAGACCTTGCAGATACAGAAGCAGAGATTGTGTACTACTTTTTGTCCAGCTTGAGGACAAAATTACAATTCAGGAACCATATTTTGGATATTTAACCCCTGCAGCTGTATGTGAATTTGCAATATAAAAGCAGATTTTATTCGTTTTCCCCGAAGGGATTTTGTAGCAGGTGTTGTTTTTCCTGCAGTAAAGGTCGCTGTCAGATTGTGTTTCTTGTGGCTCTTTGTTGTCAGAGATGATAATCCAGTTGGGTTTATTCTCCCTATAATTACAGAACCTTTTCTCAGGCTAACTGGCACACACAAGAATTGAAATTAGTGGCACATCAATGCTATCCTGATTGTCATGGGGAACAATTAGTAAAAATCACAATAAAATAACTTCCATCAATGTACAGTACAGTCATTTTTTATGTCACACACAGGGGTGTGTAATAAATTTTGAAGCTGCAGCAAAAAAACACACTTGTTACACTTGTATTTAGAATATGCACTTGTAATTATACACTTGTAATTAGTCAGTCAGTCATTTTCTACCGCTTATTCCATAGTGGGTCGTGGGGGAGCTGGTGCCTATCTCCAGCAGTCTATGGGCGAGAGGCAGGGTACACCCTGGACAGGTCGCCAGTCCATCACAGGGCAACACACAAACAACCAAGCACACACTCATTCATACACCTAAGGGCAATTTAGAGTTACCAATTAACCTAACAGGCATGTCTTTGGACTGTGGGAGGAAGCCGGAGTACCCGGTGAGAACCCATGCATGCACGGGGAGAACATGCAAACTCCATGCAGAAACACCCCTGGTTGGGAATTGAACTCAGGACCTTCTTGCTGCAAGGCAACAGTGCTACCAACTGTGCCACCGTGCAGCCCTGTAATTAGAATATACTAACGATTATTTTGCTAATTGATTATTCTGTCCACAATTTTTTCGATTAATGATCGGATAGCAAAGGATGCTTAATAGGAGATTTATTTTTTTTACAGAATTTCAACCAGGTGAAGCTAAAACGTTACCACATGAGAAGTTATGGATAGAGCATATTTACAGACAAAGAAAGGTTTTCATCTTAAATGCAAAATGTATATGTTGTTGTACAGTTTTGGCCTAATTACTGCTCTAAGGAGGTTGTTCTTTGAGCAAATGGCATGTTTTAGAGTCTGTACACCACAGTTAATGATTATTCAATTACTAAATTAGTTGACAATTATTTCATTAAATGATTAATCACGATTAATCCAATCAATTGTTTTAGCCCTAGAATATATATAACAAAGCATTTTTCGGTTTGAATGATTTTGCCCTGTTTAGGCATTGCCTCTCTGGACAGACGGGCTTCTGGAAGAATGGGTTTGAGGGCAGTGATCTACTACACTACCACAACTGTAATTGCTGTGTTCATCGGTATAGTCATGGTGCTGATTATTCACCCTGGGAAAGGATCCAAGGACGAGTTCACCAAGCAGCAGCAGATAGAGCAGGTCAGCCCTGCTGATGCCTTTCTGGATCTTATCAGGTATTCAAAATAGAGCTTGTTAAGCAAGACAAACGAGTTTCACATAAAATCTGTTGGCAAACAAAATCAGGCAACATTCTCCTGTGTTTAATTGATAAATAGACTGAACTTTTAAAGCGCTCTTCAAGTCATATGGACCACTCAAAGCGCTTTACAGTAGAACCACAATCACACACACTAAGGTGCACACTTTCATACACTGATACACAGATCAGTAGGTAACTTGAGATTAAGTGCCATGCCCAGGGACACATCAACATGTGGCAGGAGGAAGCTAAAATTGAACCCACAACTTTCAGATTGCAAGACAACTAATCTTCCCGCTGAGCCACAGTCCACTCATAAATGATCATCATAAAGCTTTGGTTATTTGCCAAAAACAGAGAAGGGAAACAAAGCACACACAAAAAGGGACTGAAAATGTGCAGGTGGAAACAGGACTTATTTCAGCTATTCTCTTTGTTTTTTTAATTAGATCCTAAATGTTACATGTTGACTGAACAAAGACAATTAAAAGGCTTCACTCAGATGCATGTGTTCAAAACTACCATTTAAATTTAGTCTATTTTCAAAAAATATAAATTGCTCTAAAAAGTGGGCAGGTTCAGTTTTTCACACTAAACCTAATATTTTTCCGGTCAAAACAATTTTTCAGCAAAAAGTAGTTTTTATATATCTAGTAGTTTAAAAACTTCCTTTTTTGTTTTTGTCCCACAGGAATATGTTTCCTCCTAACCTTGTGGAAGCTTGCACCAAACAGGTATAATTTCTTTTTCTTAATCTCTAATTAAATGTTCTATTACTCAATAAGTGTAAGATTACCTGAACCCGTTGGTGTTATTAAAAGTTTCTCTAGAGGACGTGTTGGTTTTATATTTCTTCCAAAGTACGTTCACATCACCAGTGTCATTCCTGTGAAAATCCTAGGTGAAAATTCACATTTTGTCAGCCACATAATAAAAACTCAGCATTATTATTAGAATATACTATAAGTCATAAGACTTCAGAGAACAGTGATTGACCTATTTTTGAATAAAAAAATATTAAATCTTAATAGAAATGTTTACTGATTGAAGTAGACATTTTCATTACAAAAATGTCTTTTTTTCATTGTTTATGTATCGGTATTGCCTACTTGCTTATGCAGTAAGCAAACTATCTTTTTGACATTGTAGTTTTCAAAGATGCCACTATAATTAAATTTGGCCTCAGAAAAATTTGATTAAAGTTATTTAGCAGGATGTTGTGTTGATGTTTGCATTTGTTTCCATGAAATGAAGCTCTTGAGATTTTAAAGGTTTGTATTGAATCTGGACAAGAAAAATCCAAGCAAAACAGTTCTCAGAATTCATTAATAATAAATACATTAAAAGATGAGGGGGTTTCCAGAAGTTGACTTATACGAAAATGCAAGCACTCTAGGAGAGGCGGGCCCCAAATGATACAGCAAGTGGAAATCACCTACCCCGGCTGCTCCACATACAAATTAACTCAACAAGATAGGTGGATAGACGCACGGGCAAGACAGTGGAGCAGCCAGAAATGAAGGCAAGTAGGAAGGCGGGCAAATATTTAAGATTTTGGAATCAAATCCCAGAAAAAACACCAAAAGAGCCATTTAATTTAGAATTGAAACATAAGGTGTGAATCAAATGAAGTCTTCAGCCGTGAGCCACTACAGCCATTAACCAGACATACAAATGAGCAATAGAAAACTCTTTTGGGACACAAACGCTAACTATTTCTGTGTGTGTTTGCTGTGCACCCTCGAGACCTTCAGCCCAGGCCAGAAGGCAACTCTGTTTTTATTTGTCAAAAATACGTTTAAATAAATTTCCCCAAACCAGGAAATAATTATCTTTGCTTTTCTTTAAACTCCAGTTCAAGACGCATTATGCCAAGAGAGTAATCCACGTGACTGTTACAGTGAACGACACGATATTCCTCCAAAATGGTACCCAACAAATAGCCCGAGAAGAGATGATTCCAGTACCGGGATCAGTGAATGGAATTAATGCCCTGGGCCTGGTGGTGTTCTCCTTGTGCTTTGGACTGATCATCGGGAACATGAGGGAACAGGGACAACCCCTGAAAGACTTCTTTGACTGCCTTAATGAGGCCATCATGAGGCTGGTGGCCATAATAATGTGGTATGTACCAGAAATGTGATCTGCAAAGGGGTATGATAAAATAAATAAATAAATAAAACACATAATAAAATATTGCCATCCTACAATTATTAAACTCACTATCTTCAGGTATGCCCCTGTTGGTATTTTGTTCCTCATTGCTGGAAAAATCATGGAGATGGATGACATTTCAACCATGGGTGGCCAGTTAGGAATGTACACAGTAACAGTTATTTGTGGTCTGCTTATCCACGCCATCATTGTCCTCCCAACGCTCTACTTCATCATCACCAGAAAGAATCCCTTTGTATTCATTGCTGGGCTGCTGCAAGCACTTGTCACAGCCCTCGGAACCTCTTCTAGGTTTGTGATTTAACTTATACTCGTTCCAAGACCACAAAGGTCTCTAAACACATTTTTACTGTGTCTTATAACCTTTCATACCACTATCCCTCTGTCCTCACACAGTTCTGCCACATTACCCATCACTTTTAAATGTCTGGAGGAAAACAACAAGGTGGACAAGCGTGTGACCCGTTTTGTTCTTCCCGTTGGAGCCACAATAAACATGGATGGAACTGCTTTATATGAGGCCCTGGCAGCCATCTTTATCGCACAGGTCAATGATTATGACCTTAACTTTGGACAGATTCTCACCATCAGGTATGGCAAAAATGTTCTCCTCAAACATATTGTTATATTTATTTAAAAGAAATAATTAAGAAATAGCAATTTAATACATTTATTCTAAGATAAATGTATTATTTACTCAGTTGGATCTGAATCTCTGATTGATAAATTCAGATTAAATGTTCCTTTAACCAGAGTGAGACATCTCCAAACTTCAGGACCACAGCTTCCCATTTTAAAATGATATTCCAGTTATCAGTTATTTACACTGCTCAAAAAATAAAGGGAACACTTAAACAACACAATATAACTCCAAGTAAATCAAACTTCTGTGAAATCAAACTGTCCACTTAGGAAGTAACACTGATTGACAATCAGTTTCACATGTTGTTGTTCAAATGGAAAAGACAACATGGGGAAATCTTTGGCGGTTAGCAAGACACTCAATAAAGGAGTGGTTCTGCAGGTGGGACCACAGACCACTTCTCAGTACCTATGCTTTCTGGCTGAAGTTTTGGTCACTTTTGAATGTTGGTGGTGCTTTCACACTCGTGGTAGCATGAGACGGACTCTACAACCCACACAAGTGGCTCAGGTAGTGCAGCTCATCCAGGATGGCACATCAACAGGAGGAGGAGCACTGCCAGAGCCCTGCAAAATGACCTCCAGCATGTCACAAATGTGCATGTGTCTGCACAAACGGTTAGAAACCGACTCCATGAGGATGGTATGAGAGGCCACCGTCCACAAGTAGGGGTTGTGCTCACAGCCCAACACCGTGCAGGACGCTTGGCACTTGCCAGAGAACACCAGGATTGGCAAATTCGCCACTGGCGCCCTGTGGTCTTCACAGATGAAAGCAGGTTCACACTGAACACATGTGACAGACATGACAGTCTGGAGACACCGTGGAGAGCGATCTGCTGTCTGCAACATCCTTCAGCATGAACAATTTGGCAGTGGGTCAGTAATGGTGTGGTGTGCCATTTCTTTGGAGGGTCGCATGGCCCTCCATGTCCTCGCTAGAGGTAGCCTGACTGCCATTAGGTACCGAGATCCTCAGACCCCTTGTGAGACCATATGCTGGTGCGGTTGGCCCTGGGTTCCTCCTAATGCAGGACAATGCTAGACCTCATGTGGCTGGAGTGTGTCAGCAGTTCCTGCAAGATGAAGACATTGAAGCTATGGACTGGCCCGCCCGTTCCCCAGACCTGAATCTGATTGAGCACATCTGGGACATCATGTCTCACTCCATCCACCAACGTCACGTTGCACCACAGACTGTCCAGGAGTTGGCGGATGCTTTAGTCCAGGTCTGGAAGGAGATCCCTCAGGAGACCATCCACCGTCTCATCAGGAGCATGCCCAGGCGTTGTAGGGAGGTCATAGAGGCACGTGGAGGCCACACACAATACTGAGCCTCATTTTGACTTGTTTTAAGGACATTACATCACAGTTGGATCAGCCTGTAGTGTGTTTTTCCACTTTAATTTTGTGTGTGACTCCAAATCCAGGCCTCCATTGGTTAATAAATTTGATTTCCATTGATGATTTTTGTGTGATTTTGTTGTCAGCACATTCGACTTTGTACAAAACAAAGTATTTAATGAGAATATTTATTTCACTCAGATCCAGGATGTGTTATTTGACTGTTCCCTTTATTTTTTTGAGCAGTGTATTTAACAATGTACACATGGGGAATAACCCTGGAGCTAATGGAGTATATTTGCAGTGTTTTGTATTTATGCCCTTATGAACTATTTATAATTTTTCACATTACAACCACAAATCTTTGAATACTTTATTGAGATTTTATTTGCTAGACCAACAAAAATCAACATTTCTTATACTAAAGATATCTTTAGTATAAGAAATGTACTGAAGTGTAACTTTTGTATTCAGTCCTTCTGAGTCAACACCTTTCACTGCAGTTACAGCTGGTGTTCTGTTGGGGTGTGTCTTCTACTATTTTTGCACAAGTAGAGACAAAACGTTTGGCCCATTCTTCTTTGAAAAGTTGCTCTGGTTTAGTCAGATTGTGTAAACATCAATTGTCAGTTTTTTTTGCGTATTCTCAGTAAGTGTTAGGTTTGTACATTTTGATCAGTCCAGTCTAACACATTAATATTATTTGATGTAATTGCCTTGTATTTAGCTCCTTCTTCCCATCAACTCTGACTAGTTTTGTTTTCCCTGCTGAAAAAAAGTATCCCCACAGCATGATGCTGTGACCACTGTGCTTCATTGCAGGGATGGCATGATTTAGTGTGTACATTTTCTTCACATGTACAGTATTTTTGCATGTAAACCAGAATATTTGGACTTTTATGATCAGAGCCCATTCTTTCAAAAGTTTACTATTTCTCCAAAATTCTCTTTTTATGGCTTTTGTTCAACAATGGCCTTCTTCTTGCCACTCTTCGATAAAGACCAGGTTTGCATGAGAGTGCACGCCGAATGGTTGAGCGGATCTTTCATGTTCCTCCAGCTGTTTGTGGGCTGAGATGAAATTGCAAAGAGGTGAACTCTATTTGTTAATGAGGTGACTTTGGGAGGCAGCTAGATGGGTTTAATTTTTAGAGGTATCAAAGTAAATGAGGATGAATACAAATATATGCTAGGCTTTTCATATTCTTCTTTGTAAAAAAAAAAGGGGATTTAAAATCATGCATCATTCTTCTTTAACCTTCGCCACAATAATAGGCTATGTTGTGCTGGTCTTTCACATAAAATCCCACTGAATACGTCAACATTTGTGGCTGTAATGTGACAAATTATGGAAGGCGGTGCTATTGGAAAGTAATGCCTCAGCAGTCAAAATTATAAGATTGCTGAAAAAGCAATAAATCATGACTTTTGGTCTATCATTTCCTCTTCAGCATCACAGCCACAGCAGCTAGCATCGGAGCAGCTGGAATACCTCAGGCAGGCCTGGTAACCATGATCATAGTACTAACATCTGTAGGCCTTCCCACTGATGACATCTCACTGATAATAGCCGTTGACTGGTTCCTGTAAGTATAATTAAGAATGGACTTCAGAGAACCTCACTTTGAATGGCGAAGTCAGAACAAATTGAGGTTTTTGCTCAACAAATAGTACTTCTAAACATCCTGCTTGCTCTACTGTTTGGCTATTGACTGGATTTAGTATATACCACGCAGTCATGGCATAATTGACATAGCTGTAGTCTTTTATCTTGTTCATCTTTTTCAGGTGGTTCATCTTGCAATCCTCTGTTTCTGCTCTTTGACTGTTTTCATGTTTGTTTTCCCAGTGATCGATTGCGTACCACCACCAACGTCCTTGGTGACTCCATTGGAGCTGGCATAGTCGAACATTTGTCTCGCCATGAGTTGAGAAACAAGGACCTGGAGTTGGGCAACAAGATAGTAGAGCAGCCAGATAAAAAGCCATACATTCTCATTTCCCAGGAGAGCGAATATGAGAATGAGATGCCCACTCCGGATGAGACCAAGATGTAGTGTTGAAACTTCTACCCTTTCCTTTAAAAAAAAAAATCACAGCGTCATACTGCACAATATTCTCTGTTAAGCCCTCTTGGATTTTTTAATATCCATCTCACGAGAATGGGGAATGCAATTATATATACTTGCTAGAACATATTTCAGGGCAAATAGGATTCACTGATGTGTGAGGCAACTCACACCCCGCAAGCTGGAAACAATTTATGGTCATGTTGGTTTTTCTGATGAATTGGACAACGATCCATCCATAGATACATAATAGACACGGGATGGCGACTGTTTACAGTCTGTTTACTGCATTACAGGACCAAGCTGTCTGTGACCTTTACTCAATATTTCAATTTTCTCTATTGTAATGACCAATATCATTCACTAGAGGGAGGTATTTCTGTAATTTTGAACACTTCAGCAGAACAGCTCATAAGACTACAGTATAAGTGTACAGAGTAATGATTTCTTTGAGATCTATTTTTTTTTTTTTTTTTGCTGTCATTTTTGATTTATATGAAACCTTTAGGTGTAGCTATTGTAGAACTGTAGACAAATAAAATGTGTCAGATATCATGCACATAGTATGGTTTACCAAACTCTGTTGGAAAAGGGGCTTCTTCAAACATATGTGCAGACACTTGTCGCTTTCACTGTGTTGTACAGATTTCAGTTTGATTAGGGGATGATGTATTGTACCTTTAGGCATACGTTCTTTTGGGTCTTCATTAACCAAAGCAGTAAGTAAGGACTATACGTAAGTACTATTTTTAGTACACATAACTGGGATAACGTTTCGTCAAATACCCTCTGACTGTGTTTTTGTTACACAGCTTCCTCAACCAATGGTTGTAGTCAGCTGTACAATAAAGTGCTCAGCCTTTTTTATTCCATGCCCATTTATTTACTCGGCTGGATATATGGTGGATTATCAATCCAAGATGAAAAGCCATTCATTTTCAACCAAGAATAAAACTGATTTTTTTTTTACACGTTTCAATTTAGTTTTATCCAAATATGTAAAAACCCAAAGATTACACAGATATTTAGTAAAAAACATGCTTAAAGCTTTTATTTTGCAACAAAGTAGAAACATGAAATCCTAGGCATTGAACAGATGAAAACATTGCCTTCATTGTATGTGATTTACTTCGTTATTATATGTTTTTTATTGTATTTTTTTAATTACCGTCTTGTTTATCTTGAGAATGAATGTAATGCTTACAACAGAGCAGGCTTGAAACATAAATGAATGCATCTATCACTACAGATTTGCATGGGTTGGAATAGTTGGCAGAAAATACAATCTTTCATTTTGTGGCATACCTATATTCTCGTTTATGTTTATCAACATAATCTGATTCTCATTTATTTTGATTTAATAACACGTCCTTTTAAGCACATTCATTTTCAGCAGCATTTTTAACTTGTTTGACTTCTGTTTTTTATTAACTCATCAAATATAGCAGATATTTTGTATAGAAGATTAATCTAAATACAGTGTACTTGTATAAAGACATAGATAAATGTGTATAAGAATTTTAGATTCAAATTGGAATGTAAATACTTTCTTGCGGGTTGTATAAATAGAGATGATGTAACTAAATTGTTCTTTAACCTTGTGACCAGTCTAACAATCCCCTTTTTTACATTGCACACTACGGAAATGTGTTTACAGTTGCTGGTGCCACACCTGGTGCAAGTGCTTCATCTCATGAATTTACAGGCGAACATGTTTGATTGGATAACTGTAGTTTTGACTTGCATGAAATGTTTTTATTAAAAAAATAAATGAGTAAAATGTTTGGTTGTGTGTTCATTATTTCGTCATTGCAAGTGGAAAGAAATGTAAAACAAACCTAAATGAAGTAGATACCTAGTTGTAAATGTTCTGGAGCTTTGTGAAAAATCTGCAGCTTCCCAGAGGGGCTTTGACAGCTGAGTCAATTTGGGTGAAAGCATTGACTTGCTTAAAGGTGCATTAGTGGCTGCTTTAAGTGGTGGTAGTTTTTATTACTTTTTATTATTTTTATTATTGATCAACTGGTGCAACGTCCACCACCTTGAAGTTAAACTTTAATTTAAATTTCCTGCAAAAGAAATGGAGAAAATCTCCATTAAATATTCCATAATACCAGTTTTAACTATTGAGATAAACAAAGCCTTATCTCAATAGTGGAGATAAGCCATTACCTAATCCACCATTAGCTTATTATCAAACCAATATAAGTCATCAAGCAGCTGAGAAAGTTCCATGAAACACATTTGAAGAACACTTTGGAGGTTCTGGTGTAAACTTTGATGCCTCATTCTGTGTCCTACCGTGTACTGCAGATTTAAAACACCTTTAACATAGTTTTTTTTTCCTTTTGTTTACTGAGATCAGAATCATTGGATGTCATTTCCAGCTTCCATCCATTTTCTACACCAACCATAAATTCTTGGTATTTCTTTGAATATTACATAGTGATAATACGTATTTATAAATTGTTTTAAATTAGCGACCATAGCTATATTTTGTTCACTTTAAAATATTAACACTTGAGTGGTTGTACAAGTGCTTTGCATTGGCATTTCATCAAAAATATATTTAGATGTTTGGGTAATAAAGGCACTTGTTTGTATGACCTTAAACCTAAAATCTTTTGAATTTTTGCTCACTTTTACTGAATTCTTCATGAGAATTTGTATTGTTCATCCTTCATGGGCCCCCTTTGTCATGTTTTAGGGCTTTTTTGTGGGTTTTTACACGGTGCTCTAGTCTGCATACAGAATGGATTAGCACCAAAAAACATTTTACTGCAGAGCTGTACTGTTGCAATACTTGCAGAAAATAGTTTGTGTGAATGACATTGCACCTCATGAAAGCATGTCATTCACCTTTATTGATGCTTTATAGATGTTTGAGTTACATTAATTCAATCCAATTCATGTTATTTATACAGCACCAATTTTCCAACACATGTTGTCTCAAGGCACTTTACAAAGTCAATTCAATCAAATCATAAAGATTTCAACTCAGGTACATACATTCCAGGTGATTCTAACAATGAAACAGTGCAGTCATATTCAGTTTATTATTCAAATTGGTTAAAACGTTTTTCTATCTAAGGATACCAAACAGATTGCTTCGAATCAGTGACTTGCAGCATTCACTCCTCCTGAAATGAGCATGTAGCAACAGTAGGCAGTCGCTTGAATTGACTTTGCAGCAAATCCTAATACCGAGCATGCATGTAGCGACAGCGGAAAGGATATGCATCAGTAACACCTCAGAGATACTGCCTTGAGAACTATACACACTTATTTACAGTCAAATATGAGGTACTCCTTACAAGTGACCCACTTTTGCCTTAGATCTTAGGTTGCTACATCATAGCCTCATCCACTTGCTGCTGATTTGTTGGCTGCACATCCATGATTTACTTCTTCCCAAAGGTGTTTTTTGGTTTAAGATCTTGCGTCTGTGGAGTACAGTGAACGCAATGTTGTGTTCAAGAAACCAGTTTGAGATTATCTGAGCTTTGTGACATGGCGCATTATCTTGCTGGAAATAGCCATCAGAAAATAGGTAAACTGTGTTCATAAAGGGAGGGACATGGTCAGTAACCATTCTAAGGTAGGCTGCTGCGCCTAAACTGTGCTCGGCTGGTGCTTTGAGATCCTAAGTATCCCAAGGAAATGTCCTCCACACCATTCTAACACCCCCAGCAACCACCACTGATAGAAGACAGTTTGGTTCATGCTCTCTTGCTGTTTATGTCAAACCCTGGCCAGCACCAACAACCATGCCACATCTGAAGAACGAACTCGAGGTGTCTGTTGTAGTAGAGGCGATCCCGTGTATCTCTAAAACTTGTATGTGTGCACAAATGACTGCAGTCGTGAAACTGCTAATCGATCTGAGCTGCTAGGTTACCAATTTATAGATATATTACGGAACATTCTTCAAAATTGATACATTTTAAATTACAGAATAAATATATAAACTAAATAAAAATGTATTAGCCCATTTATAAACTGTTGAGTATGCAGATGTTTTGCACATTCATTTGATTAATAAAACATGCGATGATAATTATTGCTTGTTGTGTCTTAGGTTCAAGTGAAAATAAAACCTGAATAATTGATTTTAGTATTTAAAACAGTTAAGTTTGGTCAATTATCTTAAATGTGGTTAGAATTGATATAATTTAGTAGAGCAAATGCAATTTATAATTTGATCAGAATGTATGTAATTTATAAAAATGTATTTATCTGTGTAACTTTTTTTTGCAATGAAATATTAATTAAATGGAACCCCATTAAATGTATGTAAATTGTTTTATCAATTAATTTCTAATAGGTGTTATATTATTGTCTGTAGATACATTGAGCCAGGGAAGACAGACCTGTCTTACAGTGCCTCCTAGCGGATCTAATCTGTAAAGCTGCATGGCATTTTGTTTGGCGCCGATGGAGGGAGTCACTCCTGAGATCTTTGGTCAGTCAGACGACAGAACTTCCGGTCGGCATTTTGTTCTACGAGAGGAGAGCCTCTGGATGATCGCAAAAATCGTCATTTTTCTCATTTACGGTCGAAATTGGCTGCCAACCTTGTTTACGTCGGCACAGACCGACTGAAACTCGGAAGAACGAATGTTTCCCCGTGAATATACGTTGACAAATTCACCCTCGAGTGACGGAAGAAGAACGAATCGGTCCGACCCGGATTATTGTTGATAGCCACCAGGCTAGCTCGTCGGCTAGCTGGCGAGCCAGTCGAGTTCCTTCTGGAGGAGCTGCGAGAGAAGAAAGGGGGAGCTAGAGATACGGACACAAACCAAGCTAAAACATTGCCCTCCCTTTGAACGCAACATCCGAAGGTAAATGCTAACGCGTATGTGCTTCTTATGTTGATCACTTAGAAACTGCAATTATTGAAAATTATGTTGATAAATGTCCTGTTGCAAGACCACCTACGGCGTGGTTAATCGTTGACCGGGAGGTAACGGAAGCTACTAACTAGCTAGCCAAACTAGCTAGGTGTGTTTTTGCTCTACCGAGGCGCACGGCCCTCACTGGATGTCATTTGTCGAGCCCGAGGATTGGGCCGTTGCCACGGAATTGCAATCCTCGCAGTTGGCCGTACATGTACTTTCAAACCCAACACTGTTTTTTCCGAGCTCAGTGGAAATTGGTCAACATTTAACAACCCCCGACCAGCGCTTCCTTGAATTTGAAATACTGAGAATCGGTTTCCCTTCGATTTTAAACAAGTAGCAGCATTAGAAGCCAACTAATAACAGTTAGAGCTAGTTAGCATAACTAGCTAGGCAATAAAACACGACAATTGTTGTTAGCAAATATTATTGCTGGCATGGACAGTGTTTTTTTTTTTTTAGCTTGACTTTAGGGTATAAGATCCAAACAGTTGAGAACTCGGCAGTTCAACGATGGACGCTTTTATAACACAGTAGTGAGCGTTCGCTCGGCTATTTAGCAAATATAAACATTAAAATAGATGCTAACGTTTGCTATAGGATGAGATTGTTGTGATCATGGGTTATTTCACGTTTTGTGGTGTTTTCTTCTGTTTTACTGTGCTAGTGGTGGTTCTGGTTACGAGTCTGGAAAGGTTTAGACTGTAAACAGCCTACTTTGTTTAAGCTGTAGTTGCTTCTCTGTTGGAGTTTGTTGGACGTGTTTATGTTGTGAACGAAAACTGCAGAGCATGGTTTGCAGCTACTATGTTTGCAGGTGGCGAACTGTAACTGTTTGCTTCTGGAGGATGAACCCCCCCCCCCCCCCCCCCACACCCCTACCTCCGCCTCCCTCCCACTACTGCCGCCACCATCAGAGTGCATCTGTTCCTTTGTGCTGCCTCCTGCCTGTCAGTCTCACAGCTGTCAGCAAAGAGCCAAGCCCCTGCGTGCAGGAGAAAGCCACACAGGCAGAGCGTGCTAACGTTACTACCTAGTAATATACAGTTGGCATCATACATCTGTTGATCCTCCGTTACAGTTGGGTCGTGCAGAGTAAGGTTCTGCTCCGAGTAAACTGAAGTGTGTGACCTCAATTGTATGTTCTCATCTCTGTTTGGGGTGGTAATGGATTTACATGACTTTAGTGGTATGTACAAGTTGTTAAAACAGTTCCTTAGAAGTTATTGACAAAGGAGCCACGTTGAGGTCAACAAAGCTGCACGTTTTTGCCTTCCAGGCTCAAGTTGTATTGCAGCAAGAACAGTGTCATTGCGAAGAATAATTGCATGTGAAGCGGTGCGGGTTGTGTGCTAGGTTGCTGTTTGCATGTTCTTTTCCCAGTGAAGAATAAAATGCTGTTTGATTGATTAAAGACTGACACAGATGCTTTCCGTTTAGGAGACTGAAGGTGCAGGACATTTTATCTGAGATGTCAGTGGGTCTACCGGAGACTGCACGGACTTCTTTAAAAAGGTATTAGTGTCATGATGTGTCAGAAATGTGACAGTCATGTCATTATCGACACTGCCTACAGTATGAACGCACATTATTCTAATTTATTTTGCCCTTTTATTAGACAATAGTTTGCATCATTCATAATATGGTAGCTGAAGAGTCTGTGAACCATGCATTAAATATTCAGAAATTGCTGGTTGCTTTTTCTCTGTTGTTATCTTACCTCTTGCTCAATATTACTACCTGAGAGTAGGTCTGCACAGTGTATCGCAGATGTTTCCTTATGGAATCATGACTGTACGCTGTACCAATATTGCAAAACATATTGATTACATACTTTTATGCACTCCATGCCAGCAATATATTCGGTCAAGCTTGTTGTTTAATATAGCAGAGAGTTTTATAAGGGGATAATGCTCATAAAAAACTTAACATTACTTAAAGTAAGTAAAGTTTATTTGCTAAGTGCCTTTAACAGACAGAATCATCACAAAGCGCTGAACAGAAAACCAATAAAATAACTATTAAAATTAAGTGACCATAAAGAATATAAAATAACAAGTAAGGAAGTTGTTTTAATGCCATAATAACACATGTAGCCAGATGTACCTTTTTCAATAAAACCATGCTGTCAAATAACCATTTCGATTTATTACTATTTTTCTTTTTATTATTTCTTTCCTTACAGTCCCTCGAAAATCCCACTATCTGGGGTCTGTGTTTGCAACAAACCAAAAGTAGAAAGGCATAAATATTAATTTGCATAATTTTGTCACAAATCATGTTGTCATTGTGACATTGATCAACAGTTTTGCAAATTGCATGCTTTCCCAATGCCATGCAGCTCTACCTTAGTGGTAAGGAGAAGCTATAAGGTTGTAACAAAGGGATCTCATTTGTGCAAATCTGTTACAGTAAGCTGTAACCTGCCGATCTTATAACTTAAATCGTAAATAAATCAAATATAATCAATTTCAAGATTAGGGCATATTCGATTTACAGAATATGTAACAATCTGCTGAACAATAAGCGATACATAACCTTGCTTTGCATAGAACTGATCTTATTACCCAAACACGGTGAATAATAAGGAGATTACATTATAATGGCTGCAGTGCGCAGTGCTATATTAAGAGGCTTATGTACTTCTGTACATACTAATCTGCATCCTTAAAAGTTCTTCATGGACTGTTGTACAGGAATCTGTTTTTTAAAATGTTTTCCACACATAGAGTGCATTTTGTATTTTAATCATTAAAACGTGTTGGACATTGTATTTGTGAATTAAAATTAGCTCTAATTAGTCACACATGGGGTTGCACTGCATGGTGGCGCAGTTGATAGCATTGTTGCCTTGCAGCAAGAAGGTCCTGGGTTCAATTCCCAGCCTGGGGTCTTTCTGCATGGAGTTTGCATGTTCTCCCCGTGCATGCGTGGGTTCTCACCAGGTACTCCGGCTTCCTCCCACAGTCCAAAGACATGCCTGTTAGGTTAATTGGTCTCTCTAAATTGCCCTTAGGTGTATGAATGAGTGTGTGCATGGTTGTTTGTGTGTTGCCCTGCGATGGACTGGCGACCTGTTCAGGGTGTACCCCGCCTCTCGCCCATAGACTGCTGGAGATAGGCACCAGGTCCCCGTGACCCACTATGGAATAAGTGGTAGAAAATGACTGACTGACTGACTAGTCACACATACAAAAAACATGAGTGATTGAAGAACAAGTTTAACAACAGTGCAAATTTGCTGTCCCCTCAAAATAACTCAACATGCAGTCATTGGTGTCTAAACTGCTGGTTACAAAAGTGAGTACAAAATGTCCAAATTGTGGCCAATTAGCCATTTTTCCTCCCTGGTGTCATGTGACTTGTTAGTGTTACAAGGTCTCAGGTTTGAATGGGGAGCAGGTTTGTTAAATTTGGTGTTGTTGCTTTACATAAAGATGACCTAGGCTAGAAGATGATTGCCAACAACCTGAAACTGAGCTGCAGCACCTTGGCCTAGACCATACTGTGGTCTGCATGGCTGTCGTCTGAGAAGGAAGACTTTTCTAAAGATGAGTCACAAGAAAGCACACAAAAAGTTTCCTGAAGACAGGCAGACTAAGGACACTGATTACTGGTAGCCCGTCCTGTGGTCTGATGAGACCAAGAGGAACTTACTCGGTTTAGATGGTGCAAAGCGTCTTTGGTGGGAACCCGGTGAGGAGTACAAGACAAGTGTGTCTTGACTACTAGTCAAGCATGGTGGTGGGATAGTCATAGTTTGGGGCTGCCAGTTGTGGAAGGCTACAGTGCCTTGAGGGAACCCTGAAGGCCAACAGGTACTGTGACATACTGAAGCAGAGCATGGTCCCTTCCCTTCAGAAATTGGGCTGCGGGGCAGTATTCCAACATGATAATGACCCCAAACACACCTCCAAGATGACCACTGCATTGCTAATGAAACTAAAGGTGAACTGCTGGACTGACCAAGCATACCTCCAGACCTAAACACTATTGAGCATCTGTGGGGCATGCTCAAACTGAAGGCGGAGGAGCGCAAAGTCTCTAACATCTGCCAGCTCTCTGATGTTGTCATGGAGATGTGGAAGAGGAAACCAGTGGCAACCTGTGAAGCTCTTGTAAACTCCATGCTGAATAGTTGGGGGAGCACTGGAAACTAATGGTGGCCACACAAAATACTTACACTTTGGAAACAATTTGGACATTTTCACTTATGGGTGTACTCACTTTTATTGCCAGCAGTTTAGACATTAATGGCTGCGTGTTGAGTTATTTTGAGGTGACAGCAAATTTATACTGTTATACAAGCTGTACACTGACATTGAATCAAAGTGTCTCATCCTCAGTGTTGTCCCGTGCAAAGATGCAATAAAACATGTGAGGGGTGTACTCACTTTTTTGAGTTACAGTATACACCAGTACAGAGCCATCTTGCTTTTGAGATCAAAGATTGTGTTTATAATATATTTTGTAAGCTTCAGATCTAAATTGAACCCTCTGCGATTGTTTACTTTTTATTGATAAAAGTAACATAAACAGTTTATGTCTCACATACAGGTCTCTAAGGTTTACTCACTTACCAATCAGAGGATGAGAATGTTTGTTAGCATTGCTTTCCAGACCGATGTTTTAAGTCAATAGGCAGCCGTGGATCTGGTAACAGTTTACGACGCATTAGAGTCCATGTCATTTTTTTAAAACCGATTTACATATTTTGCCAATAAATTTGTCCTCTCTGGTACACTGACTTCTGTTTTTGTCCATCTTTCCCGCTTCCACTCTCAAAGGTGCCAGGAGATGTGAGGACGGGTGTTGTCCGTCGACCCCCTGATATACCTGTGTATCAACACACTCCCCCGCCCTCACCTTCAGCATGAATGGGGATATGCCTCATGTTCCCATCACCACTCTTGCTGGGATCGCTAGCCTCACAGACTGTAAGTGTCTTTCATTGTCTATCAAAAGCCTGTCAAAGTTTGTGAGGACATGTGAGGAAGACCTCTTTTTCTTCTTTGTTTCAATACAACTGCGTGTCCTGAATAGGTGTTTATTTCTTTTCTCTGTTTTGTCTTAAATCATTTTTGTCTCTCTCTTCCCAGTGTTAAACCAGCTGCCGCTTCCTTCCCCTCTACCTGCCACCACCACTAAGAGCCTCTTGTTCAATCCCAGGATAGCGGAGGAAGTTAACCGCCTACTGGGCTGCCGAGATGAGAATCTGGCCTCCCAGCTAGCCCATGGCCTTAACCAGGTTTCCACGGAGCACATGTGAGTGTATAAAATGATCTTTCCTGTTACTTGATGGAAAAAAGTGTCTTTGGAAGAGGTTGACATTTAGATAAAACACTTTTACAGTTGAGTAAAGCATGACATCACAAGGCTAGATTTTCCTTCTGGTTCGTAACTATGTTTTAGCATTGTGTTGTGTTGCTTACCATGTGTGAGACAAATATTAATTTTAAATTGAGTCATGGATGACTTAACGGGGATAATACAAATAGATGCTAATGATTTCACTGCTGCTGAATTTGCATAAAAGATGTTTAGTTTTATTTCACGTTTTTTTTTTTTTGTTTGCTACATGTGTAGTTCTGTGTAGTTTAGATTTCTTCACACTGTAGAAAGTAATATAAGAAAAGTCTTTAAATGACAGAGATGTGTCCAAACTTTCAATGGTTAGTGTATGTATGTTATTTTTGATTAATTGAAATGACAAACTTTCCTTCAAAAATCCAAAACGTGTGCAGATTTTTTGTAAACGGCCATATCTGACAATTATTGCCCGCCGAGATGGAAAATGTAAACAAAGACCGAAGACTCATTAAAGTCTGAAATAGTTCGTAGTTGCAAGGTTCAGAATGACAAAAATACATACAAAGAAGCTCTTACTAATTTGCATAAAAAAAATAAAAAGCCTAAATATTCATGTTGTGAATATGATTAATGATTTCAGCTTTAAAGGAAAAAGGATGTTTGTTTTTAAACCCTTTTATTTAAATGTAGTAATTGAGACTAACATCTCTGTGTAACATGCATATCAATTGTATTTGTCTTATTCGTGGGTTTGTCTGCTTTATATGTTGTTTCTTGGGAGATTGACGTTTTCCACACAGTTAAATTTGTTTTAAAAACAGGTTGAACAAAGTAACGCAACAATTGTTACAGTCATCTTCATAAAGTCATCACATCCACTTGTGCACACACAGCATCAATCCAACCTGTGCCTAGATTGTTGTCTAAATGTTTCTTCACACTTTTCCTCAAAGGAAGATTTGGCAAACAGAAAATGTCTTTCCCTGTAAAGAGCACACTGAGCACTCGTACGGTTGCTTCGTCTATTCTGTTGCGTCATCATTGCAGTCACTCACACCCTGCGGTGTTCTTCTGTTTTGAACGAATAAACGTCACCGAAATTCCACAACACATAGCACCGTGGAGAAAAACTGCTCTTGTTTCGTTCAATAGTTTAACGAAACCAGAAAGAACCATGAAAAAGATTTGGCGATTAAAAGCATCAATAGAATATAGTGGTGGGCGTGGCAGCTTCTGTTTCCATAAAATGCCTTCTGGAATTGAGGAGTTAAATGTATCGGTTTGCACTGACCAACAGGATAAAATACAAACAAAGTCAGATTTATTGAAAATATCTTGCTTGGTACCTGTCTTTTTTTTATGTTACTCTGTATTCTGTAAATTAGCTAGAAAAAGGACACGATGCATCCCAAAAATATGTAATGTTTACAGTCAAATTTGTATTCTGTGTTTGTTTGCATATCGATGAGCAATTGGTATTGAATTTTTGCATGTTGCTATTAATTTTCCCACACCGTTTTAACTTTAACTATGGCTGTATTTTTGCAACATTTCAGAGAACTGAAGGATAACCTGGGTAGTGATGAGCCAGAAGGAGACGCACCACTGTTGCTGCAGACCATGCTGGCCAGGAGCCCTGGCATCTTCAGGGAGAAAAGTATGGAAAGGTTGGGTTTAAATGATATATATTTAAATATATCATTTAAACCCATGTTATTATTTGTGTTTGCTTTTGTAATGTAATATTGTTTTTATGGTTCATGTTTTTAACAGAAATGTAATTTTGTTTCTAAATAGATGTTATGCAGCAACCAATGGTACCGCCTTTTAAGATCACCCAAAACTCCATGCATAGCCCTGCACAGTCTGCAAACTTCCAACCAACTGCAATGTCTCCCAACCCATCGAGGTGGGTTTGATTGTAAAATGAACCAGGTCGTTATGCGTTACATCTTTAAAGATAGGTTCATGAGACCTGTTGTTTAAACCTTGGTACTAAATAGCATATTTTACACCAAACTGTCTCTTTAATTTGACTTTTCATTTCTGAAAATTTGTTTGCCTTTCTTTTTATGTTCTTCATTGTATCTAGCCGGTTTGGGGGGCCGCAGCCGGGCTCCAGTAGTCGGTACATGGGCCAGCAGAACAGCCCGGTACCCAGCCCCTACACTCCTCAGAGCCCTGCACCAGGTTACATACAGCAGTTCCCCCATCAACAACCACCCAGCTACAACCAGCACCAACAGATACGTGAGTCTGGATGTGTGAGCGTGTTGCACAATCAGGGGCACGAATGTGAACATTTGGCTCAGCAAATCCTTGCTTGTGTTTTGCATTTTCTCAGAACAATCTGAAATTCAATTTTAAAAAAGGAATTTTTTTAAACTTCAAACCGCACATCTCGGTGTAAACTGTTCTTTAAAGTATTTGTTGTTATATCTTAGACTATTTAAAATATGTGGAACAAAAAAAATCGTAAAATGTATATGTAAAAATGATCATCTTAGGAAATCTGCTCTGTGATAAACTTTAAACGTTTAACTTTTCAAATGTATACATTTGTGACATGACGGCACCTCTGATCAGTTTTTTCAGGCAAACAATGTTCATGTTAGAGATTCTAAACGTGTCAAAGTACATTTAAAAACTTCTCTTCTTTAAATATCTCTCCTGCTGTTTGAAAAATAAATGATAAAAGAGCAATACTTTGGACATTTACTCATTATTAGTCCACATTTTAGGATTATTGCCCACAGCTTTCAGCTGGCTGTTGCGATGTATGACAAATACTTTTAGTAATGTTTCTCCTTTAAGAATTTTAGGATTTCTTTGGTTAAAGTGTTGTTTATGAATTTGACCGTTTCACGTTTTATAAAATGAAAAGATTGCGTGTTGTATGTAGATACAATTGGTAGCGTTCTTTGTCATAAAATGTCTTTCATGTTTGAGGAACAATTATCTGTTACTTTAAGGTTGTGGATCTTGAATTTACACAGTTTTACTTGATTGTTAGTCAGTGAGCATAATGATAAGAATCAGACGTGACGGTTGTCAGCTTAGAGTGGAAACAAATTTTGTAGGTTCATTCAAATGTTTATTATTTTGGTGGATTTTAATAAATCGCTAAAGCATTAACAATCAAACATATTTCCAATAAAAATCAATGCTTAAGTAAATGCTCCTGTTGCACATTTTAAAGTTACGTCATATTTCTCAATATAATAAAACTTTTAAGAAATAAAAATGTACAAATTTGTGTTCTTTATATTTGCAGCGTCAGTAGCAAGCCCAATGGTGCCAGGTGGGATACGAAATATCCAAGAAGGCAAAGTATCAGGACAGCTACCAAATGCTCCCAATCACCATTCAGACAGGCACGGTACAGACGACTACCTGAATATTGTGCAGCGGCTGGGAAACGAGGTACGCCTGAGAGGTTCAATTGTAAAATCCTGGATTCAGTTGAATTGTTTGGATTAATCTCTTATATTGAAATTATTAGCCAATACTTTGACAGCTTTAAGTCAATGTCTGATGTGAAAGGACCGTTTGATGTTGTTTTGCAGGACGGTGAGTCGACCATGAGGAATCCTTCCTTCCAGCTGAGGTCTCCACAATCAGGCTGCTCTCCATCTTCAAGTGAGGGAACACCGAAACGTAAGGATTCTTGGAGAGTAAAGAGACGATACAGTCGTAGAACTAACTGTCTACTTTATTAATCAGTGTGAAACTCCACAACTATGAATGAATGACTGGTTGCTGTGTTTTGTCGATTCTTTATAGAGGGTTCTCGGCCGCCGTTGATTCTACAGTCGCAGCCTCCCTATGCATCGTCGCCCAGGGAATGTGGACATGACCAGAAGCCACATCTCCAGCAAAGAAAGAAAGCTCCTACAGTGAAGGAGGAAAAAGATATGTATGACATTGTTAGCTCTCCGAACAAGGACTCTACAAAACTCACCCTCAAGCTGTCCAGGGTTAAGTCAAATGAATCTGATCCATCAGGTATTAGTTTATTTAAATTATACTCTATACCAAAACGGATATGCAGAAAAAAAATATTGGGGGTCATTTAAACCTAACCTTGTGTTTTATTTATTTGTCAGGTGATGTTGTGTCAGGCATGGATCAGAACTCGGATAATATTGAGGCAGAGCTGGGCTTTCAGCACGTTCCAGTTCTTCAGCCAAATTTAGCGGCCCGGCTGCAACAGCAGCAGGCCCCACAACAAACCGGTGGAGCCGGTGGTCTTCAGCCCCCAAGTTCACCTTACGATGAGGCGGAGCTCGATGCTCTTGCTGAAATTGAAAGGATTGAAAGGGAGGCAGCCAGTGAAAAGTGTTCTAAAGAAGTTCAAGATAAAGGTGGGTTTTCATCCTGTTAATTTTATGTTCTCTTTATTTTCATGTTAGTATTCTGGTAATGAAAAAAAATATTAAAGGGAACGAGTGTTGGTTGATTTTTTATTTATTTTTTTAATGTTTTTTATAGATAAGCCACTTAAGAAGAGAAAACAGGACTCTTTTCCTCTTGAGCCTGGTGCAGGAGGACCAGGGGCCCCGACTGGTGCCCCAGGGAGTGGATCAACAGGAGGGGCCAATGCAGGCAAACTGACCCCACAGGAGGCCACTGCAGCTGGAAATGGTGCCAGCCGCCCTCCCCTCATGGTGAGCATCGACCTCCAGCAGGCAGGGAGAGCTGACGGCCAGCTCGACCCCTGTCTGGCTGCCCCTATTCCTGCCCTTGAAGCCCAACGCTGGCCTGAAGAACCAGCAAGCGGGCCAGCAGCAGTGGAAGGTTCTGACACAGCTTTGCAGTTGAAACCAGAAGGAAGACCAGATGTCATCAAAAACAGGGTTGATAAACACGACAGTAGGAGAGAAGGTCGGGAGTCATCCAAGCACCGACACCACGACAAGTCGTCGGATAGACGGGGAGAGTTACCAAAGCCATCGAATCGAGGGGAGCATGGACGAGACAGGGACCGCGAATCTGACAGGGATAGGAGGCATCGAAGCGAGACCAGCAGCAGAGACAGACGGTCCCCCGATTCCCGCTCCAGGAGTGATCGAGATAGGTCTGGCTTCCAGGCCTCTTCCACCGCGGAGCCTGGTCGGAGCAGCAGTAGACAAGATGGTTCCAAAGCGGCCTCTTCTTCCACTGGTGCTAAAATTCCAGATTCTTTCCCTGCTCAGCTCCTTGGAGGGCATACCGGAGCACTGAAGAACTTCCAGATCCCTAAGGTGATCTGGGCTGACCAAACCAAATATGTACCCGTCTACCAATCATTCAGCTGTCACTGCCTGCAATCTCACACAACCAAATCATTCCCCCGCTCACTCTTGATTTTTGTTTTCCCATTTTAAGTATTTTTTTTTCAATTCTGGTTTTTGTTTTCAAATTCTGTTAACACATTAACTCAATCCTAACCATCTGTTAAGCTTAGATTGTGTTTGTAGTTAGTGTACCAATAGAAGTAGTTGGTGGATATATAAAAGCAAATACATCAAAGAGATCTTCCACTGTGGCTGATAGTTTGCTGAAATCAGACCTGAAAAGCAAAAATTGGACATTCGAATGCTTTTTTTGTTTTTTTTTTTGCAAAAAATGTCTTTAAGTTGCTTTGTTGAGCTTCAGGAGTAGGAAGAATGAATGGGAGCAGATGTGTTGTTACTGGATTGCTTTAGTCAACGATGGGTTAATTTATTTTTGCCCATGTTTATCTGTAAAAACCTTTGTCTGTTTATGTCATCAATAGTGGGTTTATTACTATAATCTGACATGGTATGTCTGCCCTCAGTTGGAGATGAATGTGACTGAGTCGTGTTCTGAGTTGAAGCATTTGAACACATATATAAGAATAAAACATTTGGGTAGGATTGACTATATACCGATGTTATTATAGATTATGTTTTCTATATTATAAAAAACATAAACATCCTTTTGACTGCTCATTATTAGGCATGGCCAGGTGTGAGAAAATTAAACACAAACATATAGGCCCGTTGCCGGTGTTGTAGGGGTTAAGCTACGTATAGAGGCCATAGTCCTCGATGCGGCCGTCCCGGGTTCAAGTCCCGGACCCCGCGACCTTTGCCGAATGTCTCCGAATGGCTATCTGCACAAGCAGTGAATCTGCAGTTGGCTTCCTAACAGACAGGTTGCTCGTAGCTTGCCAGTTGCATTTTTGAACATTGTTAGTCTAGTAACTGATTGGTGGTGCTCCTTTTGTCCCACACCATGGCTGGCTGTTTTTGTCACATTTTCAAACAGATACATTTGTCTTGTAAATAAGGATAAAATTTAATTTGCCTGCTTTTATCCAGCTAACCGGCAGTGTGCAGCTACAGGTAGGAAAAAGGCTTTGCAGCTTTATGCTTAGTGCCGGCAGAGAAAACCAGGGTTACCCTTTTGCTGATTATGTGCTCATGTTTACTTGTTGGTCAGCTTTTAAGTGCTGCACAATAACAGAAAAACATAGCGTTGCAATACTCTTGCCCACTATTGGAATCACTATATAAAATATGATACACCTACTTTATCCGAGTCCCTTTCTTTTCTTTTTATTGCAACTTTCCCTACAATTTTCTGTGCGTTGTAACATCTCAATCAAACCATACGTATAGTTTGTGTCAACGGAGTTGCGAACAATTTGATGGGCCTAATATATTGTTGTCATGCAGATTGTGAAGTGAATGCATGGCACTTGAAATATAATAATCAGCCAAATATTACATACAAGCACCCCCGTTTGATTGCTGTATTGCAGATATTGCTGTTATTTTCATGATTGTGATGCGATTCATTGTTTGGCTCTTGCTTTTACATTTTTTATGGGCCATAAATATTAGCTTCTTAGTTTACGCCAGTGTTCTTTGTTAAAATCTCAGTAAAAGAGTTGAGCCTGGCAGCATCTTTTTCACGCCTAGTCGGCATCTTCTATATTCGAAGCATGTTTGACTGAACATGGAGCTGGCCAACTTTAATCATTTTTTTCCAGATCCAAATGACTATACATCTTATGTATCCAGTGCTTTAAATTCTGTGGGAAGAAGGTCAAGGTAGAAAAAGTCAAATGGGATGTGTGTGTGTGTGTGTGTGTGTGGTGTATTTTGTGTCAATGACCTCTTGTAGTGTGGGGTCATTTTCTACCATTGCCCTACAGTGTTGACCTTTAACCGATTTCATAAGAAAGTGGAATATAATTTTATGTATTTGCTCTTGGGTTTCTGGGACATAACATCCAAATCACAAACATTGTCAGTTTGAATCATTGTTTTATTTTTTCATTTTATACATTTAAATTTTTTTTGTTTAGACTTTTTATTTTCTGTCTAAAATTATGTAAACCTTGTTCATAGGTATGCAAATTTGACATAACTGTCTCTTTTATTTTTTTTTTCCTTCTCGTAGATTAATCGTGATCGAGAGAACAGTGGGTCTACTGAAAGTCAAATGTGGGGCCAGCCTAAGGTGAAACTAGAGCGGCTAGGTTTGGTGAAGGACTTTGAGAAGCGACCCAAGCCTGTTGTGGTGTTAAAAAAGCTCTCCGTCGACCAGATTCAGAGAATCATTCGGCACAGCAAGTCTGGAAAGAACAGATTCTCAGGGAAGTCGGGCAAAGGTAAGAAACTATTGCCATGGAACTGCAGACACATTTTCTACTACCAAAAATATCTTAGTTTCTTGTTGACTTGAAATATTTCTGTGAAATATTTAGGTGGTATGGACCCAGAGGTTTTAAAGCAGCTTCCCCCAGAGTTACTGGAAGAAATTGAGTCAACTATGCCAATGTATGAAAGGGTAAAGATGAATAAGAGGAAACGAAGTACTGTAAACGAGAGGCCCAAGTATGCTGAAGTCAGCTCAGATGAAGACTATGACGCAAATGGAGAGTGTGAGGAAATTTGTTCTATGCTTTTCTTGTCTTGTTTTTAAGAAATTTCCTTCAAGGAATATTAAAATGTTTTATGCAGTAGATCATTCGAGATTATCAGTGTTTAACACTGATGTTATTGGTTAATTAGTGTTCCTTCTGGTAGTTTATTTAGAAAATCTTTCATAGAACTGCACTTAGGACACATCTGCATTAGGAGATTATGATTATAACGTCTGTTTTGAATCGTTTCAGCGGCAAGGAAGCGTCACAAACGGGACAAAGACAGAGCCTGGGAGTTTGAAGAAAGGGAACGTCGGGGTTCCGGGGATCACCGGAAAAGTGGGCACCGAGAAGGTCGGCGAGGCTCAGGGAGCCGCTACCGTGACTCCGAAGAAGAAGAGTCGCCTCCACCTAGCATGAGTGAAAGTAGGCAACACGCATTTCCTTTTTAAAGATGTGTGCAGCAGGAAAGATTCGCAATTAATGTCAATACTAACTGCCATACTAGATTACAATGACATTAAATGTTTTTGTCGTGATACACAGAAAAGTGTTTTTCATGAAAGCGAGTAGAAAAATAAATAAATTACTTACTTATTAAAGTCTTTAAATCTGACCCAAAACAAAATTTTTATAGTAAAACGTGTTTTTCTTATTCAGTTGCCAGAAAAATGAAGATGAAAGAGAAGCAGAAGAAACGAAAAGCATACGAACCTAAGCTAACCCAAGAAGAGCTAATGGACTCATCCACATTCAAGAGATTCTTGGCAAGCATCGACAACATACTAGAAAATCTGGAGGATGTGGATTTCACTACCATGGGTATTTATCGGCATTTATTTATTTATGGTTTACAAAAACACATTCAATTTTGCAGTTTATCAGATTTCATTTTTCTTTGTTTTTCTGTTGTTGTTTTTTTTTGTAAGCAGCAGATGATGATGAGATACCTCAGGAACTTTTGCTTGGTAAACACCAGCTGAATGAGCTTGGCAGCGAGTCTGCCAAAATTAAGGCCATGAGCATCACCAGCAAGGTATAGTAGATGATTGTTTAAAATCTACATTTAGACCCATGTTTTATGTGTGATGTTTCAAACGTGGACCTAAATGGACATCTGTTGTTTCTGTAGATCCCTTCAGACAAATTGGTGAAGCTCCTGAACATCCTAGAAAAGAATATCCAGGATGGTGCCAAGCTCTCTACCTTGTTCAATCTTGTGAGTGCCTTCCCCCTAATTGTCTGCTTTTTTCACTATTTACTGAATAAGCTAATGTTTAGCAAAGTTTAGAAAAACGTCTTATTGGCATATGCTAAAATGTTTAGTGGATAATTGAGCGTTCTAAAATAAACATTTAAGTTACTACTTTTCTACCCTCAGGACCATGACGCTGAAAATGAGGAAAGACTCTGGAGAGACTTGATAATGGAGAGGGTCACAAAGTCTGCAGATGCCTGTTTGACAGCTCTTAACATCATGACCTCAACACGCATGCCAAAGGCTGTGTACATAGAGGATGTCATTGAGCGGGTGCTACAATACACCAAGTTTCACCTTCAGAACACACTTTATCCACAGTATGATCCTGTCTACAGAGTGGACCCACATGGAGGTGAATATTATCACATAACATTATTAGGTTATAAAGCAAAGTTGTGATATTGGGGTGATCTATTTGAAGCTTAGCGGATATGTTTGAAAAAGCTAAGGAAATAATGAATTATCATCTTTCCTGACTTCAGAGGGTAATCCTGTATATATGTATACATTAGGCACAATGTCTCGACTAAAATTAGAGCTCCTGAACAATTTTCCTTCAAACCTTCTGTTTTACCCTAAAAGTTTGTTGTGTGTAGTTTCACTGAGGGGTCCAAACCCTGCCTGTTTCCTTAAATTACATCTGATACTGATTGGGTCCTCTTCTGGCTTCGGTTTAAGTGATCCGGAGACTTTGCTCATAGCCAATGGCAACAGCTGAGTCTAGAATGTGATTAAAACTGTGAAATCAGACCAACACAGTAATATTCTCAGGTTTTTGTTTAAAAGCTGAGAAATGTCACTCCCAAATTTGTGGAAATGTGTAACAGGTGTTAAATGTTTTGGACCAATCTTGACTGTGTGAAACGGATAGGAAGGAGTTCAAGTTGTGAAAAATAAAACAGATTTTTGGCAGGAAAACTGTAACGATCATTTTGTTACAGCGATTACACTTTAACATTTATGTAAAGTCACACCAAAGCTTCTGGAAAGGTAAAACTTTAACCAACTTCAGATACATTTCACCAACACAGACGTCCACGTTGTTTTGCTTAGAGGAAAGGAAAGCTCCGGTTGGGATTATAAGCCAGCGTTTTACAGCAAATACTTATAAGTATTTTGCAGAAGTTACACTCTGAAACAAAATATAAATCAGCTCAATCAGTTGTGTTTATCCTGAAGAAACAAACACACAGCAGCAGCAGGCTGTCCAATTCCCACAAACTTAAAACTGGTTATGGTTCTGTAAACCTGGTGGGGTTCGGATTGTTCTCCTCGACAGACAGTGAAAGTGTCGGTCCATGCTTTACTTCTCTGTATGGAGAAAGTACTTCTTTATTTATCAGAAGTGGTGTTTTTTGTGGAGGGGGGGTTACTGAACATTTTGACTTAGTGTTTTCAGCAATATGTTTAAATCAAATCATTGTAAAATATTCTGGAGCTCATAGTTATAAACCTTAAATGTATTAATGTTTTTTAAGTTATTGAGTTTTACTTTTGGCCATAAGAGGAAACAACTTCTTCATTAAAAGTAATATTTTAAGCTTTTAACTTGCTTTAAGAGGCACAGATAAAAACATTCACAGCACCACTGGACCAGTAACAGTAATTTTAAGTTAAAAATAAGGCGCCACTGCAGCTGCATGTTTGTGTCTGTGTGGTTAATGTTCCTTCGGGATGGATTTCTAAACCTTTAGTTATTTAAGATTTATTGAATGTTACAATCTTCCCCTGACTTTGAAGTGATTTTAATTTGGTTTTACTGTGTAAACACTCTGAAAGGTTAACAGGTTTATGTCTAGATACCAGGTTTTAAATTCCGACTGGAGCCCTCTCTCCTATACTCTCACTTCAAAAGCAAAACACATAGACAAAATCCCTTTAAAATTTGTTACAGTTGCACCTTCCATGGACTTTAAGTGACCCCACATAACTGCTCTGACAGTCATTGGATACATTTTTATTAGGGAAAATGGCATAAAATGTTCTCGGTGGGATCCTCTTTCCCACTCTTGGTGGCTGAGAAAGACAGCTTTCAACACTGCTGCAGTGGGAGTAGTTTATGGATGTAATGGTCGCAATTTAAGCTTTCACAGTGGAAACGCTCAAAAACTGGCCAAGGTAAATGACATTTCTAGTGGAAAGACATTCTTGATTGAGACATTCGTGCTGGTTTAGATCTTTAGGACTGTCACATCACAAAACTAGACCCATAGTTTAATGTTGATACCAAAGATGCCTTTCGGCACTGGGTTCCTCAACTTTTTCTCCGGCAGAAGCCACTGTGGTCTGGAAACACAGATCTCTGCCCGCCGGAGTCCAGAATGTGATTAAACGCCATTGATTCAGATGAATAAAGCATTTATCCTAGGTTGTGTTATAGTGGACAAGGGCTACCATTCTAATCTGGAAAAACGTAGGCAGAAAGGATTTTAAATTAACTTAACCCCTCCGGTGTCCACAAAAAAATTGAAGGAAGAAGTGTTCCCGTCGGTATTTCAATAGGCTATCTAATGACATCGTTTGTCATAGTTGTTTAGCACTGAACTGAATTAAAATCACTTCTAACTCAGAAGTTTGGAATAAATCCACAAATCTTTAATAACTGAATTCTGCGAGATGTTTGCTGTAGAAGCAGAATCCTCATAGCCTGCAAACATCCTGCAGCAGTGATTCTGCTTCAATCAGACTTAAAATCAGTGAATGATCAGCGATACCAGGCAGTTCTGATTGCTTTCAACTATAAGTCAGAATATAAGTGCTGAAAAATATTATAACATTACCAGTTAATCTCTCCATGCATTACAGTGAACACTGAAAGTGGAAATCGGCACTTCCTTTAATTATATTTCTACTAAGATGGTTTTTCTTAATGTATTTGAATGCAAACAGCATCGATGGCAGGGTTAAATGTTGTGTTTTTAGACACAGTACAGAATTCACGTCATGTAATTTAGAGTTAACGGAAAATATGACCGGCAGAAGAGGATAAAGTAGAAAATGACTGAAATTAAATTTTGGGAGTATTCAACCAATCAGAAATTCTTAGTTTTTCCTGCCACACAGCTCCACCTTTAGGTCCATTAAAAAAGTTCCACCTCCCTAGCATGGCTGTTTTCACGGTAAATTTGCCTGCTGTTGTCCGAGTTGGCCTTGGTTCCTGTCGTGGAAGCAAAAGCTGGAGAGAAACTCAAGAAACTCCTCTGGTTCCTGAAAAGGCGCTAGCAGGGAAAATGCACCCTAAAAGTACCATCTCCCTACCAGCACTTTTTGTGAGGTAGATTTATATAGCGGTCATCTGATTTGGCCCTGGTTCCTGCAGTGGAAATGACAGGGCTAAAGGAATGGCCCCAGAAAACTTTCCTCGTTCCAGGAAAAGGTTCCTGCAGTTAAAAAACAAAAGCAAACTCAGCTTAATGATGTTCCAAGTGCTGTAGTCAATCAATGAAGTCTAATTTGTGTATTTTTTTTATTTTTTATTTTCATTCAAATGTTGTGTTTATAGAGCTACTAACTCTATTCTTATATGCTAACACACACAAGAACATGTTTTACTTAAATGCTTTCTTAATAATGAACACTTGTTCTTTTTTCACTTCTAGGTGGGATGTTAAGCTCCAAGGCAAAGCGTGCAAAATGCTCAACACACAAACAGCGTGTAATTGTAATGTTGTACAACAAAGTGTGTGACATCGTCAGCAATATTTCAGAGCTTCTAGAAATCCAGCTTCTTACAGACACAACCATTCTACAGGTAAAAATGTTGGAATCATGTGTTCATCCTGGTAGAAATTGAATTACATTGCCAAACATGAATTATGATTTGTTTCTCTTTGTTGCTCAGGTTTCTTCGATGGGAATTACTCCGTTCTTTGTGGAGAATGTCAGCGAGCTGCAGCTTTGTGCCATTAAGCTTGTCACAGCGGTAAGTCTTAAGCTTTTATATTAACACGCTTAAATGAATTGGTTTGATGAGTCATCTGGAGAAAAATACATATAAGAAAGTTATTCTTAAATTGGATTTCTGACTTATATAAAATGTTTTCTTGTGTTGCAGGTTTTCTCCCGTTATGAGAAGCATCGGCAACTTATCTTAGAGGAGATCTTTACTTCTTTGGCCAGGTTACCTACCAGCAAGCGCTCTCTTAGGAACTTCAGGTAGCTCAATTAAAACTCTGTTCATACTGAGATTTGAACAGTAACTGTAGCACACACCAAAGGGCTCCAGAAGTGAACAGTATCATTTTTCTTCAAATCTAGAATCATGTGTCACCCACAGTGACAGCTTAACCCATTGTCCTGTCTCGTATTTCTTAGGTTGAACAGCTCAGATCAGGATGGAGAACCGATGTACATCCAGATGGTGACTGCTCTGGTTCTGCAGCTGATCCAGTGTGTGGTCCATCTCCCTTGCGACAAGGATGTTTTTGAAGAGTACGACAAGGTAGGAGAGCAAACTGATGTACAGCACAAGCAAATATATCCTTCCCATCAGTGTAAAAATCCCCTTCAAAAATGTCTTCTTGGATTAATCTTGTTTTTGTTTTGATGCTTTTTAGGTGGATCAGGACGTCCTGATAACCAACTCGTATGAGACGGCGATGAGAACAGCACAAAACTTCCTTTCAGTCTTCCTCAAAAAGTAAAATTCCTGTTTCTGCCCTTTTTATGTTCCACATTTACATCAAATATTTAAGATCAATTATTATGTTGTTATTATGGTCACTAGATGAGTCTTTATGCATGCTGGTATTAGATTAAATAATTAATTAGGCCGTTAACCAAACCTTCTGAAGTTTATTTATTGCATTTCGTTTTCTGAATCAACTTTTTCTGCCATGTCCTGTTTTATAACAATAATGATCCGTAACTCTTGCCATGATTTTTATCGTTTATCCGTTTCCTTATTATTATGTCATTCTGCTTCCAGGTGTGGCAGCAAGCAGGGAGAAGAAGATTACCGACCATTATTTGAGAACTTTGTCCAGGACCTGCTGTCAACAGTAAACAAACCAGAGTGGCCTGCAGCAGAGCTGTTGCTCAGTCTTCTTGGAAGACTGTTGGTGAGTATGGATAACATTTTGAAACTGGAGATGCAGAAATTAGCGTTCGAGTAGTTGAAACCACTTGGTACCTTTATGAAAAATGAAACCTTCATCAGCTGAGCTCATGCCATTAATGCTCTGTATAGCAAATTTCTGTTGTCCAGTTTGTGGCAATGAAATAATTTTCCATACAAATGTAACTCGGTGTCATCATTGCATTTCAATTGTTTTGCTGTTAAAGTACTTCTCTCTTTTTTTGTTCCTGTCAGGTACACCAGTTCAGTAATAAACAGACAGAAATGGCTCTGAGAGTAGCATCTCTGGACTACCTGGGCACGGTGGCTGCCAGACTCAGGAAGGACGCCGTCACTAGCCGAATGGACCAGAGATCCATCGATCGCATCCTACAAGAGGTAAAACAAACGTTGATTTATGGCATACAGCATTCAACCATGACACAGAAACAGGCTGAAGTGTGATCAGGTTGGTTATTTTGAGCAGCAGATTTACACCTATTTCCTAGAGTTGACAATCTGAGCAACTTTTAAATTAGTCCTATTGTGTTTATATTACTATATATGCGAATGTTCAATACCAGTTGTCTTTTAGCAAGAGATTCTGGTTTGTAAAGCAAGACATTAGCAAAACAAGACATCATGTCAAGTCTAGAGCTCCCAAACCAGATTAATTTGCAGGTGGATTAAGCTGTGTCACTCGTGTTCAAATCTTTACTTTTGTGCTGATTAAATGTTTCCTGCAAATTTTAAAATATTAATAAATATAGTAGGTCTTCTCTAACTAAACATATTATTTTTCTTGTGGATGGATTTTTTAAATTTTATTTTAGGCGACAATGGTTGCCCTTTGGGGGAACACATTTTCTTAAAAACAACAGCTTTGTTTGTTTTTGACAGCCCCAATGTGTCCTTGTTTAATCCAGCCTTACGATGTTAGTTTGGCCTCCGGATCTTATTGGCTGTGCTTGGAAAATACATCCGGTTTATGCAGTGTGTGAAATAGTATGTTGTTTTTCAACTGGAGTATTGAGGTGAGGTTTTATTGAAAGGTTGTAAGCAGTTAATGTCTCTCGCATTTTCTTGCATCATGGTATTTTCATATAGTATGAACCCAGATTATCTGGTTCCTGGAGATGAAGCTAGAAGCTGGTTTGAGTTTTGGCACGAGTTTGGATATTTACATTGTCTTTTTTATGATGGATCAGTGTGTAATGTGAATGTGTGTGATTGCATAGTCTCCAGGCACCGATGAGACGCAGCAGCTGCAGAAAGCTTTGCTGGACTATATGGAGGAGAATGCCGAGACCGATCCTTCTCTGGTGGTGGGTTTACATCAGACTGAATATAGTGTTCAAAAATAATTTTTGCATGTAGTGACCAACATACTGACTTTGGATGAATTTTTTTTTTATTGGATATTTGTAAAACTGTGTCCTATATATAAATACTCTGTACAGTCACATCATTACAAACCTTAGGTTAGTTGGTTCATGTTGTTCAGCAGACGCCTTTTTTTTCTCCATGTGCCGAAAACTATGCTAAATATAAATTATTATTGTATTTTCATCTGCTGTATTTGATTGAATTAATACAATTTATTTGTACTTCAGATATTGTTCACCCAATGAACCTAATCTAATATGTATTCTTTGTCCTCTAGTTTGCTAGAAAGTTTTACATTGCCCAGTGGTTCCGTGATGCTACAACCGAGGCCGAGAAGTCTATGAGGAACCAGAATCCGAAGGATGAGGACTCATCAGATGGACCTCAACATGCAAAGGAGATGGAAACAACTGGTGAAATTATGCAGCGGGCAGAGAAACGCAAGAAGTTCCTGCGTACCATCATTAGGACGACACCGGCCCATTTCACCACACTGAAGTAAGGATTTCACGTCGCGCTGTTGTGCTCCATAACAAACGTTTTGTTCACTAATCTTATCTCTGATTTGTGATCTGTTGGTTCTTTCCTTTACATAATATGGTTCTAATTAACATGGCTCTTCTCAGCTTGCTCTAAGAATGATTTAACTAGGACCTTTTTTTCTCCCTTCTCGTCAGAATGAACTCAGACACAGTGGACTATGAAGACTCCTGTTTAATCGTGCGTTATTTGGCCTCCATGAGGCCGTTTGCCCAGAGCTTTGATATTTATTTAACACAGGTAAGCTAAGAGTTCTCTGATCATCCTTTTTTAATAAAGTATAACGGCAATGAAAGACACTGTTAATAATTCAAACATTTTATTAATGTCAGTAATAGGGACATCCAGTTTGTTTTTACTCTGTAAAACCTTTAGAAAACGGATTTTGTTGTTGGGCAGCTTGGTTTTTTGTTGTTGTATTTACTTAGTATTTTCAGTCTTTTAAACTTTATTTTATTTTGCGATAGATCTTGCGAGTTCTTGGGGAAAGTGCCATCGCTGTAAGGACTAAAGCCATGAAGTGTTTGTCGGAGGTTGTGGCTGTGGACCCCAGCATTCTGGCCCGGGTATGTGAGAAGTTATATTTGTGAGGAACATCTCTGAATGTTAAAGTTTTATTCGTATTGCTATGTTGTTTTTCTATAGTAAATAGAAACCCTTTATGTTTGTCTGATCTAATTATTATTGAAAAAAACGGATGTCATTTTAGAGCTGTCTGTTTTAAACCTAAACTGATTTTCTCCGTTTCTGTAGTCTGACATGCAGCGAGGCGTCCATGGTCGTTTGATGGATAACTCCACCAGTGTGAGAGAGGCAGCTGTGGAGCTGCTGGGCAAGTTTGTGCTTAGCAGACCCCAACTCACTGAGCAGTACTATGACATGCTCATTGAGAGGATACTGGTACGTTTTCTGCTGATGCAGTTTGTTAGCAGCATAGTGACTTTTACACATAGGAGCAGAAGTTATAGTACTTAAATACTTCAGCAACTGTTACATGCTGGCCAAGTAAATGTTATGTACATTTTGATATTATCCACATGTTGGTGACATCAGGAATGTGATTTTGAGATCCTTAAATTAACTTCCTGAAGAAATGGAACAGGATTCAAACCAAGAATGGCCATTGTTTGATCCTTGGCATAATTGTCCTGTTTTTAAGTATAGTGAGGCTAAGACACAAAAAAAAAGCTCATGTCTGCAACCTGCATCTGTTCTGTGCAGCTTCCAGTCTGATAGCTTGCACCTCTCAGATGGGTTACTGTGTGAGATGTTATTTCTGGTACCTGCTGATTTTGTTTGGATTTTTCTTGTATTTTTGTGGGTTCTGGCCTTTAGGCTTAGAAACTCTTAAAAATACTGTAATTTTTAAGGGTGACACCATAAAGACTTGCTGCAGTCATTAGAGGACAAGCTGCATAAATGGTTAATTCTTACCAAGTCTTTTAGCTACATAAATAAAATGAAGCGGTGTGTAACAACAGGATTAGCAGATCTTTTCTTTTTTGTCTGGGTTATTAAAACCATTTGTACTGAAAAGTAGCAAAACAAAAATGCTTCTTTGAACTTTCCATCTGGTGAGTGAATATAGGGACATTGTTGGCCTGGTTGTCATGGAAATGTGAAGAAGGGTTCATGCAAAGTTCACCTATTATTATTGTCTTACACTGCCATCTGTTGGCAAAACAGTGCATATACTTAATTTGTAAATTTGAAAGAACCTTGTTTCAATGTAATGCTTTACAGAGCAGTAAATATTTGTGCTTAATAATATGCTAAATGATTTTTGATCCACAGGACACCGGTATCAGTGTCAGAAAGCGGGTAATCAAGATTCTCAGAGACATCTGTCTGGAGCAACCAACCTTCAGTAAGATCACTGAGATGTGTGTGAAGATGATCCGCAGGGTCAATGATGAAGAAGGCATCAAGGTATGGATCATCTTTCTATCATTATCTTTTTTATTTATTTGTTTTTTACTTCTTCTGTTCTCAATATAATAATGTAAATTTACCAATTGGTCTTCTAGATACGTTTTCCATCATATCAGTCTGTTTTTACAGAACTTGGTGTTTTGTTCAAAAGATGTAATCTATCTATTAATTGTTCTGTACAGAAACTGGTGAATGAGACATTCCAGAAGCTGTGGTTTACTCCAACTCCAGCACACGACAAGGAGACCATGACCAGAAAGATTCTCAACATCACTGATGTTGTAAGTTTTGCTGCCTTTTTTTCTATTCGTATGTAATCTTAGAACGTTGTTTAGGGCTTTATGTCTGATTAGCTACTCATATTTAGTTTCAGAGAGAACCTTGTATAATATTTTATCTACCTGTCTCCTTTTAGGTGGCTGCATGTCGAGACACTGGTTATGACTGGTTTGAACAGCTTCTGCAAAATGTAAGCTTTAATGTTTATGATTGGTAATTATGTTGGGATTGATATTCAAAATCTTGTAAAACTTTCTTCCAGCTTCTTAAATCTGAAGAGGACGCTTCATATAAGCCAGCTAAAAAGGCCTGTGTTCAACTAGTGGACAATTTGGTTGAGCACATCCTTAAATATGAAGAATCTCTCGCAGGTATGCAAGTTTTTCATTTTATACATGCATCTATATTGTTATGTTAGCGTTGTCTTTTATATAGATATTTGTTTTGGTTTTGAAGACACTGTATATCTTTAAAGGTCATACAGAGGTAATGGCTTTGTGTATTTTTATTTCCTCCTTCCGTAGAAAACAAAGGAGTAAACTCAACACGGCTTGTGGCATGCATCACCACCTTATACTTGTTCAGCAAGATTAGAGCGCAGCTCATGGTCAAACATGCCATGACCATGCAGCCTTATCTGACGACAAAGTGTAACGTAAGTTCTTCCATTTGATTTTTTTTTTCCATTGGTTTCAGCACCATCAAGTAATTGTGCTGAATGTGATTTCTCTAATTTACTGCATTAAAAAGCTGTTAACTGCGGTGTTGCTTCTACTGACAGTAGAGGGACCCAGCTGGTCTACACTGACATCAGTCTGTCTTGTTTTATTTTGAAAATTGATTACGGTCATCATTTGTCAGCTGCCTGGTGATTATAAGCATTGCTACAAGCTGGTGGTACTAAGACGTTTTCAACGTTATACTGTTAGAGAGCTGGACAGGGCTGTCGAAGGTCCTTAACCCATCAGCAGGACCGGTATCTACTCCTTTGTGCAAGGAGGAACAGGATGAATACTGCCAGAGGCCTACAAAGTGACCTCCAGTGGGCCACTGGCTCGAATGTCTCTGACGAAACCATTACAAACAGATTTCATTAGGGTGGCCTGAGGGTCCGACGTCCTCTAGTAGGCCCTGAGCTCACTGCCCAGCACCATGGAGCTCGACTGGCATTTGCCAGAGAACACCAGAATTGGCAGGTTCAGCACTGGCATCCTGTTCCTTTCACAGATTCATGTTCACTCTGACCTTATGAGACAGACGTAAAAGGGTCTGGAGAAGCTGAGGTGAACCTTATGCTGCCTGCAACATTATTTAGCATGATGGGTTTGGTGGTGGGTCAGTGTTGGTCGGGTGAGGCATATCCTTGAAGGGATGCACAGACCTGTACAGGATAAACGATGGACCCCTGACTGCCATTAGGTATCTGGATGAAATCCTTGCACTCCTTTTTAGACCCTTCATTGGTGCAGTAGGTCCTGGGTTCCTCCTGGTGCATGATAATGCTCCTGGAGAATGACGGAATCGGTACCACTGCCTGGACTCCACACGCCCCTGAAATCCAATAGAACATCTCTGGGACATTATGTTTGGGTCCATCCGACACCACCAGATTGTACCTCAGACTGTCAGGAGCTCAGTGATGTCTTGGTCCGGATCTGGGAGGAGATATCCCAGGACACCGTCTGTCATCTCATAAGGAGCATGCCATGACGTTGTCAGGCATGCATACAAGCATGTGGGGAACATACACACTACTGAGTACCATTTTGAGATTTCAGTTAACTGGACTAGCATGCTGCATCAGCTGTTTAAATGTTTCTGTAACTTTGGATTAACCCCTGTGGGAAAATGTTCATGTTCACCAAATGATGTGGCATCCGTTTGTTTATTACTCATTCCCTGTTAGTATGGATCTCCAACATGTTTTTTTTTTTTTTTTTCAATTAAGACCTGACATGCCTTCAAAGTTTTTCTTTAATTTGTTTTAGCAGTGTAATATGAGTTACACTTTATGAAATGGGTGACAAAAAATATTGGAACTTTTTCCACGCTGTTTTTATTTTATTGTTTTATGCACCTGTACTTACTTTTTACCCAAACTGCAACACTTTGTCGAGGTGCACTGCTACTTCTGTAATTCATCATTTGGACCCACTGTAACAGACTCTCCTGGTAAAGTGTCACATTTGTTTTCTCTGCAGACTGCCAACGACTTCATGGTTATCTGCAATGTGGCGAAGATCTTGGAGCTAGTCGTGCCCCTAATGGAGCATCCAAGTGAAACTTTCCTTGCTACCATTGAAGAAGACCTTATGAAACTCATCATCAAATACGGCATGACGGTGTGTGACTGTGGCTTTTCACAAACTTGCTTTGTTTTACGATGTTAAAATGTTGCAATCAAAGTTTACTTCTACGGTATTTCTGCCTTTTTTAGGTGGTGCAGCACTGTGTGAGCTGTCTCGGAGCTGTCGTAAACAAAGTTACACACAACTACAAGTTTGTGTGGTCTTGCTTTAACAAATTCTATGGTGAGATACGTTCACTTAACAACTCCATACATAAAATTTGATGCCATCTAAAAGGTGCATTCCAGTCTGCCTTTTGCAACAGTAACATAAAACGAAACAATCAGAACTTGCCAAAAATATTTTCTTCAAAAGAAATGAACTCAGTGTTGTTTTTCTTCTCAGGTGCACTTAACAAATTCAAGATTCAGCATCAAGAGGATCCCAACAGCACTACATTAGTAGCAAACAAGCCTTTTCTGCTGCGATCGCTCTTCACTGTGGGTGCCCTTGGTCGACATTTTGATTTTGATCTGGAGGAGTTTAAGGGCACCAACAAGGTGGGACAGTAGCTGTAGCATTATTTAAGGGTGGACAAAGCTCTGTGTTGGGGCTTTGATTCAGATTGGTATTTCTTTAACTAAGAAACTATGAGTTTGTCTAATAAAGTATATTTATTTTTGAATTGCGTGTGTGTTTTGTGCAGGTTATTATCAAGGAGAAGGTTCTCGAGCTGCTGCTGTACTTTACCAAACATGAGGATGAGGTGGTCAAGACCAAAGCCATCATTGGCTTAGGTAAAGTTACTGTTTCTCTACCTCTTTGCAGGCACATTTATTTCCAGCTGTCCTGTGTTTTTACGGCTCATTTTTCCAAGATGAACTTCTGGAATAGTCTTCAAATTTAGTGCAAACTTAAATATAGATCAGACAGAAATATCTGCATGGGTTTCTTTAGAATACATGTTAGTTTCATAAAATCATGCACAAATTTCAATGTGGTCTAAATTAGATTTGTTTATTATGTGTCTGGATCAGTCATCAATCACAGGTTGTTTGCTAGAAACATCTTTTTGAAAGGTAGTTTTGCTCCTGCAGATGAAAACTGTGGCTCTCAAATGTTTACACAAACATGTTAAGATGTCAGGTGACTTATATCCTTTGAAATTCAACCAAAAATCAAACCTTTCTCAATTTCTTTGCTATTAGCCTGCCAGCATGCTACATGTTGACTTGGTTTAATTCTCCAAATCAGTCCAAATTTTCTGTTACACTTCTTTCTGGGCTTTGAATAGACCGTTCTTCATGTTCAACTTTATAGTAGACACCTGAAAGTTTTGGCTCTGAACTGACTGGTTTTTAGAACTGTTGATAATTTCATTGACGTTGACAAAAAAACAAAAAAAAAACAAACGGAAGGAAGGAAAGTAACTCCAGAGAGACGAGAAAAGATTTTCTTCTGCAGGCCCGTCATGATAGGACGCCATTTATACCCACCCTTCGAAGCTGACATGATTTTAGAACGCTTTACTGTTAGCAGTTGCACAGGATCATAGGGTGAAAGGAAGCGGGAACAGACTCGGCGCGTGCGTTATAGCCGACATAAACACCACACAGAGAGGGAGGCCAGATGTCAGTCAAGAATTTATCGTGGGCTCATTTTCTAAGTCTGAAAAACCTAGCAATGTGACAGGGTTGTGTACACTATATATGAGGTTGGTGTTTATATTTTCTACAAATTGCCATTCTCTTCTGGCAGGTTTTCTTGTTATCATGCATCCAAGCCAGATGTTTGTGCCTGAGGTGAAATCCTTGTACAATGGTATCCTGGCCGACGGCTCCTCCTCCATCAACCTCAAAATTCAGGTCCTCAAAAACCTACAGACGTACCTGCAGGAGGAGGACTCACGAATGCAGGAAGCAGACCGAGAATGTAAGGAAAGTTTGTTGCCTCATACCAGCGACTTCAAGAATTAATATTATAATTTATCTTTTAGCACAGGATGAATTCCTTACCAAAGAGGACTTAATGAGCTAATTACCTCTATTAGAAAGATTGGATTACAACCAGCTCTTACCAGTAAACTCCCAAGGATTAGTAGTGTCATTTGATTTGTTTTTCTGTTTGATTTTCTGTATCATTGTAATGTTTTTCCTAATGTACAGCGCTTTGAGTGCCTTGTTGATGAAAAGCGCTATATAAATAAACTTGACTTGTGGCTGAAATAACATTTTTCTTTTCTAGCACTTTATCAGCACACCTTCTAACAGACTTTTTTGGGTGTAATATTGTGGGGAAAAACATGGCCTGGGCTTTTTAATTCGCTCATTTTTATGCAATTAACTTGGAGAAAATTGCAATTGTTTTTGTATCTTTTTAGGGAAGAAACTGTCCAAACAGGAGGATCTGAAAGAGATGGGAGACATTTCATCAGGGATGAGCAGCTCCATTATGCAGCTGTATCTAAAACAGGTGTTAGAGGCGTTCTTTCACACTGAGTCTAGTGTGCGGCACTTTGCTCTCAACGTCATCGCTCTTACGCTCAACCAGGGTCTCATTCATCCTGTACAGGTAAGACATCATGGCCCAAACAAGGTCAAGATCTATTCTAGACATTTTTTTGGGTTTCTTGTTTTAATCAGAACCACTACACAAGCATCGTGTCAACCTGACTTTTTTTATTGGTCTTTGCAGTGTGTACCCTACCTCATTGCCATGGGAACAGATCCAGAGCCCAGCATGAGAAACAAAGCTGACCAGCAGCTGGTGGAGATTGACAAGAAATACACAGGATTCATCCATGTAAGCTGCTGTTAATTGTTCTCAGCTTTCCAAGTTTAA
This sequence comes from Girardinichthys multiradiatus, assembly GCF_021462225.1. NCBI lineage: Eukaryota > Metazoa > Chordata > Actinopteri > Cyprinodontiformes > Goodeidae > Girardinichthys > Girardinichthys multiradiatus. The sequence continues at coordinate 29,007,281 of NC_061805.1, forward strand.
GAATATTTTGAAGTGAATAAACCTGAAACACAAAAAACCATTGACAGTACTGATGACCTTTTATTTTTATTATTTTGCAACCACAGACCTCCGTAGACAAAATCTGCACTTTGATGAATACATTTATTACATTTTGAAATAACTTTTATACTTTAAAATGTTGCTCTAATATAAAAAAGAGCTTTTAGACAAAGATGCTTTCTTTGTTGTATTTAGAAGTAAAAACAAATAAAAATACAGCCACATGTACTAGACTACAACACAACAGCAAACAACCATTTGAAACTTCTGTCAACTCTTACACACCTTTTTTTGTACCATAACATTACAGATGAAGGCAGTTGCTGGGATGAAGATGTCATACAGTTTGCAGCAGGCCATCAATTCATCTCGTAAAACCATTGTAAGGGGCTTCAGACACGATGAGACCCACTCGGCTCTCTGCTCCCACCTCTATTCGATGATCCGGGGGAACCGGCAGCATCGGAGGGCTTTCCTCATCTCATTACTGAACCTCTTTGATGACAGCGCTGTGAGTCAGCCCACGTACTTTCCAATAGACCCCGTTTGCTAATAGTTTTTCTAATATATCAAATACGAAGTTATAAGCATTTATTTTAAGGAAGAGTTGTTATAGAAGGTATCTGTTATAATAATTGAAATCCTAAAAGGTTATCAGTGTAGTTAGATTATGTGAGGCACTAACTCCGTTTTGTTCTTGTTTTTTGGCCGGTTCTGCAGAAGACAGAAGTAAATATGCTGCTGTTTATCGCAGACGACCTGGCTTGTTTTCCATACCAGAGTCAAGAAGAGCCTCTGTTCATCATGCACCACATAGACATCACACTGTCTGTTTCAGGCAGCAACTTGTTGCAAACCTTTAAAGAGGTAGGTTCACAGGATCGGGGTTCCTCTACAGTTTGAAGAAATCTGAAAAGGAGCTTGGAATTTAATTTCAATATTTTTCAAGTCTGGATAATTATGATAAAAGGAACGAGAAGGTGTTGAAAATTTTATGTACTTCTAGACTTTATTCCCTATTCCATTGTCTGAAATGCCCTTTCTTCAGTCTTTTCTTCATTGTCTTTCCTTCCTTTTGTCTTTCTTCATTTCTTTTTTACTTTGGTTTTGTGTTTGTTTCTTTTCTTCCTTCCTTCTGTTTTTACCACCATGGGTCCTTTCTATACTTTCTTCCTTTTATCCTCAATTCCTATGTACTTCCCTTGCTTCCTTGCTTTGTCCTTCCTTCCAACTTTACAGTTTCAATTTTTTACAGGTTCCATAATTAGTCTGCCTACTGTAGAAATACCTGTCATACATTCATGGTGGACTTTGCATTTTAAAATGACACAAAAAGGACTGAGAACTGGATAGTTGAGTCTGGATAAAATATGGAATTTCTACATGAAAGATGTATAGGAACCCTGCAGGATGCTTTCCCATGTATACATTTTTCTTTGATCAGTGATTATGTTGCATGCATCCCACAGAAGTTGGATTAAAAAAACAGACATTTCTTTCAGAAGTTTTGGGTTTTACTGACATTACTTTGTTTTTTTTCTCATATCAGCTTCTACTAAAGGAGCCAAGACGTAAGGAAAAGAAAGTAAAGCTGTGGAAAAACACATCTGATGGTGAGGATGAAGAGGAAAAGATGAACTACGACTCTTCCAGAAGCGATGAAGAGGAAAACTACAATAGTGACGGCAATGAAAATGAAGACAATGACGACAATGTGGTACATCGGCCAAAGAAGTCCAGAAAACCTGTTCAAAACTCAGACAGCTCAGAGTCTGAATCTGATTTGGAGGATTTGGACGTTGAGGATGTGGACAAAGTAATGAGGCTTCTGCCAGAAAGTCCCACCAGCCTCTTGGATTTTGCCAATGCAGTTCAGGGCATCTTGCTTCTGCTCGTGCTCAAACAGCATTTAAAGAACCTCTATGGATTTTCTGACAGGTAAGATCTATCAGGCATGTCCAGACTAAAGGATTTTCAGCCGTATTAAGATTGCTGTTTATTCACCTCATTAAATACAAAAATGGAATAATAAAGTATTTCTCTGTTTTCACATAATGTCACAAGAACAAAAACCCTACTGTAGTGTCGTTTTCATCAGATGTCATCAGAATAGAATGAATGCCATAAATTTGGATTTATTTGAAAAGTTCATAGTTAAGCAAAAGTGGGAATTAACTGCACCTGAAAATCAAGAAATGTTATTTCTCTCTCTCCTTGAACAGTAAAATTCAGAAGTACTCTCCGACCGAGTCAGCCAAGGTGTACGATAAAGCGGTGAACAGGAAAAACAACGTGAACTTCAACCCGAGACAAACCTTGGACTTCATCTTCAACAACATGGGTAACGCCACGCTGACGGAGGATGTAAAACGGCGGATAGTCAAACAGTACCTGGATGTAAGTCCGGAAACAACAGCTGATACATTTCTCATCACATCACCTTTTTTTCCAGCAATTTATCTGACATTTTTTGTTGTTTTTACTTCTTTTACCGTTAATTTGTTTGAAGATACATTCTTACATAACTATCCTTTGTCATTTCTTCTAGAAAGTCTCTCCAACTGTGTATACTCACATTTTGTTTCCAAAATTCACCATGTTCCAATCTTTCTTATAATTGTCATCATTGTGTACAGTTCAAGGTTCTGATGGAACATCTGGATCCAGATGAAGAGGACGAGGAAGGAGAGGCATCTGCTAGCGCCAACATCAGAAACAAAGCCATAAACGCCCTATTGGGAGGCTCTGGGCCCATGTCAGGACCCAGTCCGCGCAATCAGGCGGGACCGGAGACGGATGACGACGATAGTGATATTGATGAAAGGACCCCAGGGGTGAGATGAATAGATTCGCACAATATTTAATAGCTCCTGCTGAGCTAAAACTAATGTTGATATTTTTGCTAAAACTTCTTCCTCATGGCAGTCCTCTCGAAGGTCAAGGCGAGCCGGCGACTCCTCTGATCCAGGCCGTATGAGTGAAACGGTCGAAGCTATGGATGTGATCGCCCTCTGTTGCCCCAAATACAAGGACCGACCGCAAATAGCTCGAGTCACACAAAAGACTCCCAATGGATACACCATCCACTGGATGGCAGGCTCTTACTCGGGACCCTGGGCGGAGGCCAAGAAAAGGGACGGCCGTAAATTGGTGCCTTGGGTGGACACTATTAAGGAGTCGGACATCATCTACAAGAAGATTGCCTTGACCAGCAACCACAAACTGAGCAACAAAGTTGTACAGACTTTACGCTCACTATATGCAGCACGGGAAGGAGGGGCTAGCTAATGGCTCCTGTTCTTTTTTTTTTTTTTTTTTTTTTTTTGTTTTGGTTCCCCTGCTCCATTTCTACTTTATAAAAATCCTCTTCCCTGCTCCTGCTCCTCCTCCTGTGTCTGTCACCTCCAACAACACAGCCAAACTTCACTGGATTCCTACCTAGCTCCTCTTCCTCATTTTTGTAAGAGAACACAAGAGGGCAAGGATATTTGACACTACATATTTTTACATGACTTATTCTTGCAAAAATGACACAAAACATGAGACTTATATTAGAGGGGGACTGCTCATGTTTTGCTTGTGTACATGTTCAGAGGATAGAATCCTGAAGACATTAAAGGAATAATTCACCCAGATTATCCCTTACAAGGCTATCAGAAGAGAGACCTGGAGGGAAATGTTTCGTCAACATTGTTGTGGGAGCTCCTTCGCTGTTGTGCAGCAGATTCTAGTCGCTCATTTCTACTCCCACTGTATCATAGTTTAACATGACAAAAAAACTAAAATGTTTATATCTCTGAATACAAAAAAGCTGTAAAAAAAAAAAGAATAAAAGCTTAAGTGAATGTTGGAAATTAGTCTTTTTGATGTTCTTATTAAAGTGTTTTTTGGAGTTTATTATACGACTAGCACCCTGATGGTTTTTTTTTTTTTTTTCCTTTTAGCTTTTAGATATTTGGAAAAACACAAAAGTAAAGAATAAAATAAGATTTTTTATTTTTGTTCACATTTATTTGTCCATGCTGTACAATGGCAGAGTCCTCTGAATATAATTTATTCTATTTCGAACTACGCATGCAGTATATGTGGCCTATTGCAGGAAGATATTTTGTAAATGTAGATTTTGTTGTATTAGGTCACCCTAGTAATAAGAGGAAAGGGATTCATACCCTTTTGGTGGAACAAATACTGCAATAAATTTTCTACTTCTCTTTGTCACTTGTCTGCTCAAACTGTTAATATGAGTTCATTTTACAAATGCAAAAATAATGAATGAAGGTGTTGTAAGTGCATTTAAATGACACAAAGCTTATACTAGTAATGCCGAGCATTGGTTTTAAGTCCATGGACCCAAAACAAATAATATACTATGTATTTGTTTCTCCATTATAGAGGGACAAGACTGCCACAGTTCAATAAATAAGTTAAATATTTCCATACCTCATAATTTTAATAAGATTTGAGATGCATCAAAAACAAATTCTATAATTATTAATTTATTTAAAACAAAATGAGTAATAATTTGTATTTGTGTCATAAAATTTGTATTCATATCTCAAATGTATACACATAGGTATTTAAAAAAAAATTTACTCTTGTTCTGTGTTGGGACTTTATTTTCTCTGTTGACCTTATTTGTCAAAATTGAACAAGGTGGTTGGTCTGCAGTAGCGTTGTTTTGCAGGTCAACCAATCAGATGTTGGGGTCACTTATAGTGACACTTAAAATTATTTCATAATAGCCTAGCAAAGAAAATACAAAACAATTATACATGCTTTTATCACAAAAGGAATTAAAGTTTAAATGAATTATTTTGACATTGCAAATTAAATCAATGTTAATTATTGTCAAAGAGCTTCTGCAGGGTCATTAAAAGTCATTTAAGGCGTTTGAGCTTAACAGGTCTTAGAAAAATTTTATTTTTATTATTTTTGTTTCTTTTTAGAAATTCTCTTCTGTCACTTTTGCCCATTGATTTTTCCAACTTCGCATAGTTTTTTGTCATTTATATCTGTTTTTTATATTAGCATTTTGAAGTATTAAGATAAACTTCGTATGTGTCCTATTTTTCTCTTTTTGTTTTTTTTTTTACTACTGAACATTAAGCCATGGGCCATAAGTGATCCAACTACAAATTTACAAGATGGTCTTGTCCATTCACCCCTTTGTGTGATAATCGACGCATCTAATCATTTATGGAGAGAAATTTGTTCTAATGTTGCTGCAAGCAAAAGAAATTCATAGCTTTTTTTGATAAAAACCAATTGATCACGTACAGGATTACGTTTTCCGTCATTCGCTAAAATTGAATTCCCCCCCGTCAAATCATTTTTGGACTGTGGTGCACGCCGTACAGACGTGACGTCATTGCTATTCGTATTTTGGATTGTTTTCGCGGGTTGACTAAAAAAAAAAAAAGGCCGTATAAACGGTTCATTTTGTAAACATTAAGTTGTTATAAAGCTGCGGGGATATGGATCGGTACGTTTAAATGCTCTTTCTGCTTGATTAAATCTACGATGCATTCTAAATGCAGCGAAAATATTAATGTCCTCCCTGCTTGGATGAGTCGTTATTGTTAGCAGACAGCCGTTAAATTTAAAGTCAGCTGCCGCAATGTTTGCTGAGCCACTGAACGACTCTATATTCACCGTTTTTACATTTCGTTGTGCTGAGTTGCATTATTTGTATTGAGTTATATTCAGTAAATATGGGTTAGACTTTTTTTTTTTTTTTTTCTTGCTAACAGCCTTACTGCTAGTTAGCCTGATAGGCTAGCGACAATGGGCTGATTGTCAAGACAATTTGTAGATAAATGTGTTGTATTTTATGTAGTAGCCATTTATTAGAATACGATCTATGCTTTATTTATTTGTTTGTATCAAGTGGACGGCTTAGCCGAGCAAGCAGCAGACAGTCGGAGATACCGATGAGGGTCCAAGACAGCAACAGGATGAGCATGGTGTACACAACGCCTCAGAGGTTTGTTGAAATTATCTTTATACCAACTGTATTTAGAGCTTTTTATCCGGTGCATATTTTCCTGCATTCAGAAATAAAATTAGTCTTTCACCTGAAACTGGCTCGGTGCCTCAAAATTGTATGTTTAGGTAAGTAATGTGAAAACATTCTTACGTTATTTATCGCAGGAAAATGTGTTTGAGTTTATCGGTTATTAAGTCAATTCGCATCAATTCTATAGGTCATCATTTTAAATCATATTGGTCTTAAAAAGAACTTTTTTTTTTTAAACCATGTGACACACCTACATATTTGTTTTTTTATGTATTAACGTTTTAGACAAATGATCCTAGATATATAAAATAATTTCTGTTCTCAGCATTTTGAAGAATTGAGATAAACTTTATGTCTTAATTTTTTTGTACACATGTAAGTCTTTCTCCAGCTTTTTAATTGTAATTGTGAAGTAATACGCCTCCATTTACTGTGTGTGTATATGGATTTTCTTGCAGTAAACAGCCTTCCTTTGGAAAGCTCAGCCTATCCAAACCCTCATCTGTGACCTCTGAAAGGAGGACCAGCTTTTTTGGGCCCCGGTAAGTAAATAATATTTCAAAAACCCAGAAAGCAGCAAAATATTTCCAATCATAACACTAGGCATGTGCTTTTAGGTGATTTTCATGTTATTGTAGTTTAGTAAATATATCACGGTTTAACGGTATTAACAAATATTTTAAACCAAGTCTAGAACATGATCTAGACATGATCTTATTTATAACAGAAAAGCAACAATTATTCATACTGCTCATAAAATAAGGGTTATAATAAAGTTATTTACTGTGTTTTTATATAATGTTTTTGATTAATACACAGGCAAATGCAAAACTACCCCATACTAAATATACTACTGGTTTTTAAAATGCTCATTTCACAGAATTTTGCAACGTATTTTTGTTTTACTCTTTACAGAGTAACACAACTAGTACAAGCTGATGTTAGCAGGTTAAATAGTCGGACTAGCACTAGGGCTGCACAATATTAGAAAATCTTGCTATGGTGATATCAGTTGCGATATATCCCCGTTTTCTTCTTTCCTTTTTACTCATCTATGCTTCCTAAACTCTGTGACCCTTAGCATAAATTCATTTGTGTCCGTGGTGAGCATCTGTTGCTATGAGACTGTCCAACCGGCTAAATATTACATTAGCAAGTAAAATGCAAGTTCATAACACTTAGAATTTATCAGCTAACTATTATTGCGTTCTAAACAGTCCTTTGTGGTATAAATATTGCACACATTGTTATTACAATGATATTTGCGATATATTGTGCAGCCCTACCTGGCACTTTCTCTGGCATTTCATGAAAATGACTTTAAACTGTAGGGATGGTAAAACAGAGCAGTTTGCTGTTTAAAAACTTGAACTGTTTGAAACTTTGGTAAAGCTTTATACTTTGTGTGTATTAGGCATGGGCCTGTTGGGGCCCATGCCTAATACAGGTCCTTCTCAAAATATTAGCATATTGTGATAAAGTTCATTATTTTCCATAATGTAATGATGAAAATTTAACATTCATATATTTTAGATTCATTGCACACTAACTGAAATATTTCAGGTCTTTTATTGTCTTAATACGGATGATTTTGGCATACAGCTCATGAAAACCCAAAATTCCTATCTCTCAAAATTAGCATATTTCATCCGACCAATAAAAGAAAAGTGTTTTTAATACAAAAAACGTCAACCTTCAAATAATCATGTACAGTTATGCACTCAATACTTGGTCGGGAATCCTTTTGCAGAAATGACTGCTTCAATGCGGCGTGGCATGGAGGCAATCAGCCTGTGGCACTGCTGAGGTCTAATGGAGGCCCAGGATGCTTCGATAGCGGCCTTTAGCTCATCCAGAGTGTTGGGTCTTGAGTCTCTCAACGTTCTCTTCACAATATCCCACAGATTCTCTATGGGGTTCAGGTCAGGAGAGTTGGCAGGCCAATTGAGCACAGTGATACCATGGTCAGTAAACCATTTACCAGTGGTTTTGACACTGTGAGCAGGTGCCAGGTCGTGCTGAAAAATGAAATCTTCATCTCCATAAAGCTTTTCAGCAGATGGAAGCATGAAGTGCTCCAAAATCTCCTGATAGCTAGCTGCATTAACCCTGCCCTTGATAAAACACAGTGGACCAACACCAGCAGCTGACACGGCACCCCAGACCATCACTGACTGTGGGTACTTGACACTGGACTTCTGGCATTTTGGCATTTCCTTCTCCCCAGTCTTCCTCCAGACTCTGGCACCTTGATTTCCGAATGACATGCAGAATTTGCTTTCATCTGAAAAAAGTACTTTGGACCACTGAGCAACAGTCCAGTGCTGCTTCTCTGTAGCCCAGGTCAGGCGCTTCTGCCGCTGGTTCTGGTTCAAAAGTGGCTTGACCTGGGGAATGCGGCACCTGTAGCCCATTTCCTTCACACGCCTGTGCACGGTGGCTCTGGATGTTTCTACTCCAGACTCAGTCCACTGCTTCCGCAGGTCCCTCAAGGTCTGGAATCGGCCCTTCTCCACAATCTTCCTCAGGGTCCGGTCACCTCTTCTCGTTGTGCAGCGTTTTCTGCCACACTTTTTCCTTCCCACAGACTTCCCACTGAGGTGCCTTGATACAGCACTCTGGGAGCAGCCTATTCGTTCAGAAATTTCTTTCTGTGTCTTACCCTCTTGCTTGAGGGTGTCAATAGTGGCCTTCTAGACAGCAGTCAGGTCGGCAGTCTTACCCATGATTGGGGTTTTGAGTGATGAACCAGGCTGGGAGTTTTAAAGGCCTCAGGAATCTTTTGCAGGTGTTTAGAGTTAACTCGTTGATTCAGATGATTAGGTTCATAGCTCGTTTAGAGACCCTTTTAATGATATGCTAATTTTGTGAGATAGGAATTTTGGGTTTTCATGAGCTGTATGCCACAATCATCTGTATTAAGACAATAAAAGACTTGAAATATTTCAGTTAGTGTGCAATGAATCTAAAATATGTGAATGTTAAATTTTCATCATGACATTATGGAAAATAATGAACTTTATCACAATATGCTAATATTTTGAGAAGGACCTGTACACACACACACACACATTCCAACAATACTTCTCTAGTGTATTTTACTATTTTTACTTTTTCATGGAATTACACAGCAAGTTAGATTATGTATAATTATATTAATTGAAGTAAGCAGCAATTATTCAGTAATATGCAGAGGATTTTTTAGTCTCTTCTTTTTATCATCTCTGTAAATACCGACTCTGTGTTTTCTGTAGTCACTAATCCTGTTTTGTTTTCGACACAGCAGTGGCTTTGAAATGCAGAAACAATGTTTTTTGTTTATTATATATTGATCATTAACTGCAGGACTAGTGGTGCCAGCATGCATCTCAACAGTATCATGCCAGGGTTTGGAGGAACTGAGAAGCTCAAAGATGCTAGACCCCTCCATGATAAATCCTTTGTTCAGCAATGTATCAGGCAGCTGCATGAGGTAAAACGTATATTTGTATCCATACTGTCATCTATACTGATGTGAAGCGGTAATTTGTATGGCTGTTTGTTTTAGCTGAGTTCTCCATAGTGAACCTCTGAAATCTACTGGGACTGACATAAAGAGTGAAATGACTTGCAGGCTTAGTTCCACATTTGTATGAATATAATTGTAATGTTTGCTCTTGAAAAATGGTGTTTATGCAAAATATCTTATCGATTAATCATTAGCACTGCTTCCTGCATGTGTGAAATGAATTTGTCAGTTGATCCTTATCTCCGGGTTTGTATCTAATCAGTTTTTTTTTATTTTTTATTTAACTTTTCTCACCATTATTTATTTCAGTTCTTGACAGAACAAGGTTACCCGGGTATGTTGTCAGCCAAAACTCTTCAGTCGCCCTCTACCAAGGAGTTTGTAAAGATGTTTGAGTTCATTTACTGCCAGCTCGATCCGACGTTCAAGATGCCAAACTCCAAAGTGGAAGAGGAGGTTCCAGCTATGCTCAAAGCATTGAGGTAAAAGTACAATCTTCAAACCTTTTGTGTCATTTGGACTCTACACAGCACTCGGTACACATCATGATTAGAGAAAATATTTGAGGGCCTTTGCATTTAAAAACCAATTTAGAACAACTAAAAGCATGTTTAAAGCCAGGTCATCAATATAGAAAATAAACGAGGGAAAAAAATAAGTCAAGACTGTTTTGTCCGTAGTTGATGGTAAATTGCTGATTCTCTCCATCTGTTTCTTCAAAGGTATCCTTTTGTTCTCTCCAAGTGCTCAATGTATTCGGTTGGAGCTCCACACACCTGGCCTCAGGCCCTGGGTGCTCTCATGTGGCTCATAGATAACGTCATGGTGAGAAGCACAGGACTGTTATTGTCTAGGGGTGAAACAAAATCATAAAAAGAATCTATAATTTGTTTAGGGTTTTCCATCTAACAACTGTTTGTGTTTCAGATCAGCTGGAGTTTGAATAAGCAGGAGCTTCTGTTGAGTGAGTTCTGTGAGGAGGCAGACATAATCGAGGAAGGGGCCGAGTATAACAAGGTAGTCCAGCTGCCTTGACTTAAAAAAAAAAAAAAAAAAACAAACCTTAGTGAAAAGAAACTTGGACAAATTTGTTTAAAGGATGCACAAAGCTGTTTTCCCTGTGATCAGTGCCTTCGACAGAACTGGTGCAGTCATCTTTACGTTGTCAAAATGAATGACTTCTAATGCTCAATTCATGTTTTGATATTGCAGCTTTTCCTTGACTACATGGCTGATACCTACTCCAAGTTCATGCACGGCGAAGATGTTTTTGAGGATGAAGATGAGGCGTTCTTCACCAAACTGAGTAAACAAAGCAATTCCCAAAACGCACAATTAGGTGTTAATGTTGAATAATCAGTGCATTACCACAAATTGACCCTGAGGTTATTTGAAATCCACATTTGCATTCAAGAGTTTAGTCTAAAAAAAAAAAAAAAAAACAACATGAATTGAGGTAGAAAAATTAAGGAGAAGTCCGTTTGCCTCCACAGAGCGGCTTTACAACATTGATGAGGCTCTGCTGGAATCGATGGAGGAGAAACACAGGTTCCTCAGTGTGGAAGTGGGGCGTCTGGAGAAAGAGAATCAGGCAGTAAGAGAACCGTCATTACTAGAAAAAATATTCCCCGTAGAAAGATGTTTGTGACCTAGAGCTGTGCGAAGACTGGTTTTGTAAAAACGCCCTTCATTGTTGGGGGCTGAACTTTGCAGCCTTCTGTCAGTTGGTGTTATTTTTGTCCCCCCCCCCCCCCTCCCCCCCTCCACAGGATCCTCTGATGGCGAAGAGGATGGAGAAGGTGAAACTGCAGACGGACCTTAATAAGCTGCAGAGTTATCGAAGCAACATGGAGTCATTTAAAGGCAACCTGGAGAAGAAAGCCTTAGAACTGACTGAAGAGCTGGAGACCACTGGTAGATATGAACAATGCACTGTTCTTTTTTGTTTTGTTCTTTTTGTGATTTTTCTTCAAATTTCAGCATCACAGCACTACAGTGTTATGGGAGCTTCATCTGAATTAAATTGGACATGTCATGCAAAATCCACTTTTTTTAGCCCTTGAATACATTTTGGTGTGAGTGCAGAAACGTTGAATTTAGTCTTTCAGGCGCTGAAAGGATATCTTTATATTCGTTTTGGGTCGTATTTTTCAATCCGTTCAGTTTTCTCTAATCTCAGTTACGTTTTTGGAACCATTACGTCACAGTATTTGTTTGTATTTCTATGTTAAAGAAAAAGTAAAGAGGTAATGGTAGCAGGAGCTCCTTTGTTTTAGGCTTTGTTTAGGGGAGGAACACGGCTAAACAGGTAAGCTCTGAGCCAGTAGTTAGTAGCTGGAATTGCTCTTTTAGTTGCTTTATTTAGGAAAGAGACTGAGTTGAACACAGAAAGGCAGAGCCTCCCTATATAGAAAGATCATGAAGTCACAGACGAGATTTAACTTCTATGAAGAGAAAAAATCCTAGTTTCCAGTCACATGACTACTGGGTCTGTCGTTGTGCTCATTCTCTCATCCTGCAACTTTTCAGTCAGTCATCTGGAGACTCTAAAGCAGGAGAGGAACGAGCTTCAGCACCTCCTGCAGAACCAAAAGTTTACTCCATCTGATGTGGAGAGGATCAACAGAGAGAAGAGCGAGCTTCAGCAGACCATCACCAGTCTCAGCAAGTCTCTTGAGGACGCCGAACAACATAGGTGGAACGAAGAAATTGCTCTGGCGAAAGTGATGGAGACGGTATGTGCATCTGATATTAACAGGAGGGTCGGGCAAATCGAGATCTCATGGGTTTTATTGGTTTTACATTAATGTACTCATTTAAGGATGTGAACAGTAATCGTTCTCATTTGTTACTAGTCGGGTTTTTCTTCTGAGTTCTTTATCCTTCCTTTAATCCCAGGTGGAGCTGAAGCTGACCGAGTACAACAAGCTGGCCCGAAAGCTGAAGCTGATTCCTCTCTCCGCAGAAAACGCCTGCGGCCACGATTTTGAAATCAGGTCGTTTGAATGTGGATCCGGCAGCGGAGTTCAGCATAAAACACAGATCCAGGTGCTCCCAGTTAATAACAGTACAGTTAGATGAGGGCTTGTTTACTCTCTCTGTATAACACAGCAGTTATTTTAAGTTTTGGTCAAATCTTTTTATTTGAATAATCAAATGTGAACACTAGAGCCCTGAAATGTTTTTTGTACATTTTGCTGTGTTGTAGATCCTTCTGAGAAAGCTGATCAGTAATGTCGAGGAAGAAAACAGCCGATTAACAAACCTAAAACTAAGCCTGGAGGAGTCGTCTGAACAAGTAACAATACTTTTTTTAATGCTGGAATTTTGCAGATACATCTTAGCAGGATTTTCCTCATAGTAGTGTTTTTCTCTTAAAGGTCAGTTCCAACATCGTGGATATGTTCAACGATCTAAAGCAGATCAGAGAGCAGATCCGCAAGCTGGATGAACGGCTGGATGGTAACATGCAGGTACGACTCACACCAAAACAAACAGTTGCTCTATGTATTCAGGACCTGATTAAGCATGTTTGCGTTTATATAGGAGCTGGCCCGAGAGGAGCAGGAGTGGGCATCAGAGATGGAGTCTTTGGAAAACCACCGCAAGCTTCTTGAGAAGAAGATTAATTATGGCTATGATGAGGCTGTGCAACAACTGAAGGCAGAACAACAACAGTAAGCAGCAACTATGAATGCCTCTGCAACATGCACATTGCTGAATATTTTCATTGTCCCTCCTGGTAAATATATATGTAAAAAGCCTTAAAATAAATTCATCTTTTATTACAGCAGCATGATCTCTCACTGAAAAATGCAGAACAAAATCCAGCGCATTTATTCAGTGTAAAATCAAATGATTATACTTTACTTTTTTAGGTTTATCATTATGTTTATGAGCTTTTCATTATTAATTAGGATTAAAGTCAACTAAGGCACATTTCTTCTAGCTGCTGTCCACTAGGTTGGACAAGGAGCTATATTTATCGTGCTACTACTATTAGTTAATATCTCCAAAACTCACTGTTAAAGAACTGCAGCCTTGAGTGGCATCTTGAGGTCACCAGGTATCCATAACAACCATCAGACAATATGTTTATGCCAGGAAACAAAATCATTACTGTCCCACCATCACGAATATGGGACCTTAGCTGGAATCATTTGCTTTAATCGACTAAATGGAGCTTTTTAGGATGAATTTGTGGAAAAGCAGCTCTTGCCCACTGTTAAGTGTGGTAGAGGAACTGTGGTGCTGTAAGCCTGTTTCTCTTTCCAAAGGATGTATTGCAAAACGAACTCTTGAAATACCGGGAAATAAAAAAAAAAACAAAATGTTTTTGAATTGTCCCGGCAAACTGAAAATGGGTCATCACTGTATCTTTCAGCTGAATAATGATCCAAACCTTTTGGCTAAATCAACACACAAAGGCTTCACCACACACATCATCAGCCTATTCCATTGGTCATCTCAGTCCTCAGTACTGTAGAGAAGCCGTGGGGTCGGAGGAATGCTCAGAGATCCCTCTATGTCCCTGTCCCAGTACATACACTGCACCCTACGCCCCTCTATGAAGTGTGTACTTTCTAACAGTGCACATAGGGGTTCAAGTGCACAGGTTGAAAGCATGCAAAATTGGAAAAAGTTTGTTCGAAAGGTAATTTCAATGTTATGGGCTAGTGACTGCCCAAAATCACCCTGAAGCCGATGGCCGAAGTGTGGATCGAGGGCACGAAGGGAGTGGTACTAAGGACCACTCTGGAGAATTGGGATACACTCCGCACTCGAACCCATCAACAGGAACGCACAATTCAGGGACACAAAGGTGGAAGCGCGAGTATTAGGATAGGGCCTATGTGTGCTACAAGCTTCCTTCCTTCCTTCCTTCCTTCAGTAGAGATATGTTGTTGTAGCTTCTTCTCAGTTTTCTTATTTTCTCTTCTTAAGGTACCACCTCGTCGTACAGGAGACGAACGAAGAGAGGAGAACAGTGGCCAATAACCTAGCTTCTGTATTTACAACAGCTGCAAACTATCTGTCCATTACTGAGGTAACGTTCCTACACCTGTTTTCTCAGAACTCAATCTGCATGTCACAAGAAAACCGTGGTATTGTTTACATACTTTATGTGTATTAGTTGAACCTCTAAATACAAATGCATCTGAATGCGAATTTGTCTATACGAATATATAGGATGTCGTACGCAAGCGCTCCAGAGCGTGAGCTACAACCATGCACACCTCTCGCCATCCTGGTTTTGTGATGCTCCATGTGCTGCTGGATGTGCACACTGTCTCTGTGGCTGACACCTAAACCAGCAGACGGTAGCAATCTCAGCTTCAGAATCATCAGAGAGATTTGAAAAAGTGTGAAGCTTTTGTGCACACCATTACCCAAGCAAAGCTGCCTCATGCGACATAAATCTGTAGAGTTACAATGTTTACAGACTTTTCCTAACATTTTGAAGCAGATGCAACTGTCATTTATTCATTGCAAGCTCGGAGAAAGCGATATAATTTCTGCCAACGTCTCAGTGCGGTGGATATGGAAAGCCAGGGATGCCAACATTTTTCCTTGTGTTGGGCCCACTGCAGGATCCTCTTGAATGGAGAACACACTATGTCTTTGCATAAGTGATAATGGACGTCGTTTGTCTTTTTTAAGAACAAACTAAAATATATTTTAATAAATTATAAAAATAAATCAAATCTTAATTGTCTCCCAGAGAAATTAGTCATTTTCTTTCTTGTTCATTGTCACCACACAATCCTAGCAATGTTTAATACAAGATTATTGAATCATATATAAAATAGGGGGGATTTTGAGTGCTGGGCAGGTCTTGGCAGGGGGTTGGAATGAATTATTTTACTTCCAGTTGTTTTTAATGTGGAATTATGTTTCCAAATACAAATTTTTAAGACACAAACTGCTTATTGGAACAAATTAAATTTGTATCCAGAGGTTTTACTGTATTTGTAGTATCCCGCTTCTCTACATGCTGCTTGGTAAACTCTTTTTTTTGTTTTCACTTTTTTAAATGTGGTTCTTCTTAAGCTGGATTTAGCTTCCTGCTCTCACTGCACGTGTGTCCTGTGCTTTGATCTTCAACAGAAGCATCTGGAGGATCTGCACAGCAAAGTGCAACGCATCTGCTGCAAGGCCGTCGAAGAGGACAAGGCAGCTGTTCAGAAGCTGTGGGAGCTTTTAAAGAGCTCCCAGTCTGCGACTAACTGTTTATAAAGAAAAATAATATCTACCTGCTTCTGTGTTTGTACAAAAGATTCCCTCCCACCAGCTCTGTTTCAATTTGTAAATATATGTTATATATAACTTTATGTTGTTATTTCAAGTTTTCAGCTCCTGTATTTGGATTTTCTACTGAAAATGCTAAAATCTATCAAACAACACCAACATTTTAAAGTGCTTTTTCTGTGTCCTTTAGTCAGGATTCCTTTTCTTTCCTTAGTTCCTAGATATGTGATGCTGCAATAAACCACTAGATGGCAGCACAGTTTTACTGACCGCTCAGACTTCTCTGTTGGTTTTGTGTTGGCTGAAAGTCAGTCTGTTTTGTTAATTTTTATAAATAAATAAAAATCTGCTAAATAAACTTATGATATTAAATATTTAATTGGTGGATTATTAATTAATGACATTAGTGATCATCTACCACGTTTTGCAAAATACAACAAGAATTACAAGACTAACAAATCCAAAAATATATGAGATTTCAATTAAAAGTTAAAATATGATCTAAGGAAACAGAATTGGGCCACCAGCTATCAAAGCTGTGACATTACTATAGCTTATGAAACATTTCTAAAAATATTTATGACATGACAACTATATAAAAGCTGAGTAGTGGTCCTTGGATGGCTAAAAGACTACAAAACCCCTCTAAAAAGAAAACACTATAATAAAGCAACTGAAAAGAACATGAGTGAAACGGCTTGGTTTTAATAAATTCTTTGTAAATCTTGGTCAGATGTTTTTTTTTTTTTTTTTTGAGAAACATCCTTGTAACACCAAATGCATAAGAATTTGATAAATTAGTAGAAAGAAATCCAAACTCAATGTTCCTTTTTCACAAAAAGAAATAAATGATACTGTTAAAAGATCCACTCTTACACAACATTGATATGTTCTTGATAAAACATGTAATTGGATTTCAGAACTGTCACAATACAATTAACCTGTTCATTTCCTAATAAAATGGCCTCATGTCTTCACTTTGCTGCTGCAAATTAAACTTTTATCAAAATACATTGCATCTTGGTTTTATTATCTGCTTTTAAAAACAGACTGAAGGACCTTTTTAAGGAGTCATAATTGTTTTGTTGAACACATTATTCTTATGTTGAAAATGTTTGTTGTACTCCTCATTTCTCCTTTTAAATATTTTAGCCCTTTCAGGCTAACATTGTAAATAAGACATTGTTCTTAATGTTTTGCCTGCTGAAATAAAGACTTAATAATAATAATAAAATGAAAATAGCCATCGTAATCTCATTATACACAGCATTATGTGAAACTGGGAGATGTGAGTTTTCAGTGTTTGGGCATTGCTTCTGGGGTTCAGCAAGGGTCAGTTTTGGGTCCTAAATTCTTTATAATTTATGTAAATAGCTAAAGTTATAAAACTAGTTTTATTTGCTGATGATCCAAACATTTAAAAATACAGATAAATCACTTTATCAAGTTCGAGGACTCCAAAGCGCTTTACAGTACAATGAGGCATCCACCCATTCCTACACACTGACAGCGGTGAGCTACATTGTAGCCACAGCTGCCCTGGAGCAGACTAACAGAAGTGAGGCTGTCATACAATCGGCCCCACCGAGCCCTCTGACCACCATCAGCAGGCAAGGCATATGGAATATGCCAGAGAGAACGGGTTTGGAACTGGCAACCCAGGACAAACCCCTACCACCGTTGTTGGTACACAAAGTCAAATTTCTTGGTGTCATTACTGATGACCAACGGAACCGGAAACCTTACGTCAGATACTGTAAAATATCCAAAATTATTTTTATTTTGCACAAAGCTAAACATGTTAGATGAAAATGCATTTAGTACCGTTTCTTAGTTTTAATAAATTTAAGTAACTGTGCAGAGGTTTGGAGAAATAACCACAAAATAAAACTACAGTCATTAAACATACTTCAAAAAAGAGCATTAGGAGTAACTAACAAGGCTTGGTACCAGGACCATACTAAACCACTATTTATACAATCAAGATGATTAAAACATACTGACAGTTAAACTACAAACCGATCTAATAATATATAAAGCTAAAAAATAACCAACTGCCAGAAAATATTCAAAAATTATTCAAGGGAAGGGAAGGAGTTTATGAGTTAAGAGGTATGTCAATACTTAACACAGATGATTAGAACAAAAAGAACAAGTTTCTGTATTTCTGTCTGTGGGTGAAGCTTTGGAACAGTCTGAATGTGAAACATGAACCAGTTTAAACACAATATAAAAGTATGACTAAAGATGAATATCAGACCTAAATAATTATCATTATTAATACTATCATTATTTTCTTTTATATTGTATTATACATTGTATTATTGTCCTAAGATGATAGTCACAGAGGTTTATAGAATGCACTTTATTATTTTGTTCATCTATTTTAATAGTTGTTTGGTTTACAAATTCTGTATAAAATTAAGTATATTTTCTTGATGAAGAAGAAGTGATGGGAGTAAGGTAGCAGGAGAAGGAATGGCTTAATATAATGTTAAAGTTTGAGAAAAACCTTTCATAATAGCCAAGCTTCTTAAATGTAATCGTCTCTTAATTTCATTGGATCTTCTCAAACTTTGTCAATGTTCCAAAGGGAGTTTCATGAATAAACAGAGATTGTTGCTTCTGTAGCTGGAGCCAACATATCAGACCATAACACATCTGCAGTCAGACAAAAACTGAACAAAGTCCTCCACAGCATTATATATACTCTGACATAGTGAAGACATTCATCAATAAGTAGAAAAAACATGGGAGAATTAATAAAAACTGAATGTTTCTCCCAACTTGACTAACGTTGTAGGGCTGTAAAACAAAAGCTTTTTAATCCTTAAGAAAACCTCACAGCTTTGCTAAAATCTTCTAAATGCATGTAGGAGAATGTGTTATGGTCTGATGAAACCAAACTTAAATGTTTGGGCCACATTTCCAAAAAGTAAGTTAGCCAAAAAAAAAAAAAAAACAGCACTGCACATCATCAAAAGACCACCACTCCCAAAGTGAAACGTGGTGGCAGCATCACGGTCTGGGGTTACATTTTTTCATATGCAACTGGGGCTTTTGGCAAGGTGAATGAAATCATAAATGGTTCCAAATACTGGAAACTTTCAGATGTCTGCCAAAAAACTGAGATAAAGATGGATTTTATTTTTCAGAATCATAGAAAGTCCAAGAAACTGAAGAGTGGTCTTACCAGAAGAAAAGGGATTGGAGTGGTCCAGCCAGAGTCCAGAACTAAATCTGGTAGAAAATGTGGAGGTCACTTGAATAGGGCCTTGGGCGGTAGATTTTCTCACAATGTGATCGAACCAAAGAACCTTTGCAAGTTATGGGCAAATATTGTCAAGTCATGATTGTTGGACGCTGACAGACTCCTTCTGGAAACTAAATGCTTGAACTGAATAAAAAGGTACTTCAGAAAAGCTTTAGTTTAAGGGTGTTTCACTTATGCAACCTGATTATTATAGTTTTTTATTTCTTTAAAATGTTCTTCAAAATAAATGTCTATTTTTCAGATAAATGTCACATTTCAAGAAAAAAAAGTCAATTCTATTCATTGTAGATTATATATAGCTTATTCTGTTTAAATAAATGGTTTATTGTAATAATGACTAAATGAATTAATTTCTTTAGTGTTGGAATATAAGCTGATTGGCCTTCTGGGTGCTTTTACAGAGTAAAACAACTGATCACGTAAACAATCGAAGAAACAAATAGTTGGTGCCAAACACTAAACGATCATCCTGGGATTTCAGGTGACTTCTGACTCTCGATCCTTCCAATCATGTCTGTAGGGTAACATATAGGCTATTTTTACACAGGGAACCTCTGAAAAGTGTCAGCCCTGTAAGCGTGGGAGAAATGTTTTGACAGATGTGATGGGAAGTGATGAAGTGACTGTGAGGGGCCTTACGGAGTTGGGAGTTGGAATGAAAAGGTGATGGATAACTTCCACCACTAGCAAAAAACACCCTGGACCATGTGTGTGTCTGTGTGTGTTGGCTTGGGTGGTGGACATGAGAGGAGCGTTGTAGCTCTGGGAATTAAAACAGTAAGGGAAGGCCGGTGTCTCGTATCACAGCTACAGGAACCTCATCCAGCCAAACAGAGCAGAGTGTGTTTATCAGATCACTTATGGGCAGGTGGCATCTGTAACAGCAATTTCAAAAGACCTCTGCCTGCGTGGACATACTTTTATCACAAGTTTTAATACTCACAGATGGAAGTGCTATGTAGTGCTTTCTTTGGATGGAGAGACGAGGTTGGGTGGAACACATGGATACGCACACATAATTCAGAGATTCTCCCAGGCTCCTTTCAGAAACCAGAAGCATGTATTATGGATTAATCTCTTTTAAAACAATTAGTTCTCCAGTAAGGAAGGAGATGACAAAGAGGGAATGGGTGCACTTTCTTCCTTTCTCTCTCAAAGCTCTGTGTCAAAACACCACTGTGAAGCTGAAGACCCGCTCTATGAATAGCTCTAGCATTTTGAATTCTGTTCCAGCCACTAATTGTCTCCAGATTCAGAAGACAAGTCAACCTTTGCTTTAGCTGTGTGCCAAACTTACAGAATAGAGAAGTGGTGCAGCCACTGTAATAAGAGTCTGACTCAAAACTTAATGCCCTCCAATGTCACTGACCAGAAATAATTCTGGAAAGAAGAGTGGGCCAATGACTCACTGGCATGTATCCCAAACACCTGATGGCTGTTGTGGCCACCAATGGTGACACGAGCAGTTATCAGGTTTAAAGGGGAATTAATATTTCACATAGAGGCAGGTTGGTTCGAATGAACATTTTTGTTGATACATGAGATCATCATTTAAGAACTGCATTTTGGATTCACTCAGGTTATCTTTGTTTGATATAAAAATTAGTTTGATGATTAAATTAACAAAAGAAATCGGTAAGAGGGTATATACATTTTCATGTCAATGAAGGTTATTGTAGGCAATAACAGCTCTCAGTAGGAAAGATCTCTCCTGTAGCGGCTGTTTTACAGCAGACTTAAAGAAAGATCTGACAGCAGACACTGTTAAAATGGTAAATGGTCTACTTGTATAGCTCTTTATCAAGTCCCCAGAGATCCCAAAGCGCTTTACAACACAATCAGTCATTCACCCAGTCATACAAGCTTTCACACACTGACATTGGTGAGCTACAATGTACCCACAGCTGCCAAAATGCCAACATAATCATGTCATCTTCCAAAACAATGAGAAGCTGGGATTCTTAAACTACAGACCCTCCTTTCCATCAACATGCTTTGAGTGATCTTGTTTTTTATGAGGATAATGTTTTACCTCCTGTAGCCTAATTGTACAAAACTATGTGTTGCTCAACAACAAGGACACATTATCTGCATCTAGTAGTTGATGCATTGGAAAATTATTTTGATTCAAACCTCATTGAAAAGAAGTGTGTAAGGTTAGCAGTCCTTCATTTAGGCCTTGATTAAACTGTAAGGACAGCATCTGCTCTTGGAATCACTGCTCCATGACAGCTTCATGTGTTTGTGAGACCTATGTGTCCCTTTGATCGCTGCATGCAATGTTTACCTTATTGCAGTTTCCAGTGTGATCTAAAAGCCTGTTGATAGTTTTAGTTATGGATCTGAGTCTGAAAGACCATAATCAGGACATCTTTTGTTCAGTGATACTGGAGATTGAGTGACCAGTTAGAGATCATTTCCATTTAATTTCATTCATAATTCAGCTGTTTCGGGGAAAAGAGCTTATGTTGTTGTAAGTATTCAGAACACCCCAAAAATCATAGAAAAAAAGGAATTTGCTTATGTGATTCTCAGGCAACGCTGGCCAAAGAGAATCAGAAACAAGACAGCTGTTTTTGTGTTGATTAACCTTTATTAGCAGGCTCCTTTCAACATAAAGAATTGCTTCAGGTTTCTCCAACGTCAAAGTTTTATTGATGTTGACGCCCATATGTTATGATTTTTTCACACCTTTGTGTTTGAACTCAACAAAGAACATCAACATGATTTTCCTTTGGAGCATTCCTTGTTTTATCTAAAACCCAAACTCTATACAATATGACAAACAACATAATAGATGCTTGCAATGCAATTTCTTGGTCTGTGTTTACATTGTCTGCAAACATATATTTCTGCAAGGAACTATGAATTAAAGTAATGCTTTTATTATTACCTAATTTATCAAATGCAAAATTGGCCATAAAGACCATTCAATTACACTTTCGCATTGTCTTCACAAGAAAACTGCCATCAAAACAAAGCCCAAAATGTGATTACGGCTATCTGGATGTGAAATCCTTGTCTACTGATCTTAATGAGTTCTGTGATCAAATCTGTATGCTATGCAGACACCTTCATACATTAAAGTACTGTAACACTGACCAGAGGTTTTTAATCCCGAGAAAAGCAGAGTAAATGTCCTTTTAAAACACAGAGAATTTCCAACAATAATCAGGGATTTTGCATCTCTACATACTCATGATGGAAGACAGTAAACATTAGTTGATAAAATTATCAAACTTTTTTTTATCAAGCGTATAATAAAAAGTATTTGCATTGTATTGTTTTTTGTCACAGTTAAATGTTTCAGACAATCAAAAACATTTTTAATAGACAAAACTAACCAGAGTAAATATAAAAAGTAGTTTTCAAATGATAATTTAATTTATTAAGGCAAAAGGGTCACCACTGTTGATCCAGTTATCAAAAATACCATCAATCTTCTTCAGTCTGGAGCTCCATGCAAAGTCTTGCTTTACACGGTTGAGAATGGTCACTAGAAAGATAAGGGATCAGCTCCCAACTACACTGAAAGAGTTATTAATCTAAAGGATCCCCAGTCACTAGGAACACCTTTAATGACACAAATTCAAAACTATTCTGAAAGTAATCACTACGAGTACTGACTTTGTCTTTTTCCACACACCCACAAAGTCTGAGGCAATGACTAGACCTCACTGCTGTTCTGCACCTTAAAGGTTAGTAAAGAGCAGATGCATCATAGAGGGCAATGTCTTATTTCCTGTCCAGATGATGCTAGTTTAAAGACGTGGCAACTTTACTGTGATATAGAGACATTTCTACCATATGGCATAACTTAAATGACTCAAAGGGCAAATAAACATGCTGTGTGCTGCTTAGCCACGTTCTTTAGTGAAACACTGCCTTCAAACATGCAAAACGTAACGTTTGTCTCTGTGTGCCCAAGTTAATTCCTTAACTTTTACAAACAGATTGTAATTCTGTGTTGCTTATTGTATCAGAGTCGGATGATGTGTGTTAGTGACGGGTAGAGCAAGTGAGTGGAGATATCAAATTTCTGTCAGTTTGTCTCACTCTGTTAGACCTGTACATGGGTTATTGAGGCACTACAAGAGGTCCTGAGAAGGTTATTTTAGAGGATGGAAGGTTATTGTGAGGTGGTGAAGGGGCTCTCAGTCAGAAGTTTAAACTAGTGGCTCCCTGTGAGTCATTTTCTGCTTTAGTGGGATCCATTTCAGAGTTCATTCGCCTCAGAAGGGAAACAGATGTCTGTCATGAAATAACATGTTTTATATGATTGAAAGGTATTTATGGAATCCAACACACTACGCTTACATTTAACAATAAGCTACTGACTTGTGTTTTGTGCTAATAACACAGACTGATCATAAACTTTAAATGTAACTGCCATGAAGTGATAATCAAGACCTTTTGTTGTGTTAGAAATCAGCTTGTTTTTCCAAGACTTTCTGATGAGAATCAGTAAATGAATACATAAACTTTGTCATTTGTATGCATCACAAAAACATGTTTTTACACCTTTAATGCTAATTTTCAGTACAAATGAAACATTGCTTAAAAGTTTGAATAAATAAGTTAATAGTGTGTAAGAAAATAAAAATATTTGCATACCAATGAGGTGTTTGGATGACTGGGAAGTAATCAGTTTTTTCCTCAGAAATATTACAACAGGAATGTTAAAATGTTCAGAGCTGCAGGGGTAAATGAGGATGAGGTTGGAAGGTATATGGAGATGTTGGACGGATAAAGTGCAGGTCGACTGGGACATATGACCGGTAGGTCTGGTTTGCCTCCTGGGGTCTTTGGCCCACCCATGCCCAGTAATGTGTTTACAAAGAAGATTAGTGCAGTTCCACTCAGTACCTCAACAGAGGTACCTCAGAGCCATATGTTTACAAAGTTTAAACAATGAGAGTAAGGAAAACTCACGTATTGAGAAAGTAGGCTACGTGTATTTTCCCCACATTCTTAACCTTGATAACCCCAGAATGACAGCTGCTGTGTGTGAGATGCAAGTGTCAAATTAATATCCTCTGTGTATCACATGGTCTGTTACAGGTGAGGTAAATAAAAAGATAGGTCTTAGTGATTAAAATATCATGGCTGTTAGTGTTCAAAGTTGTTTAGTATGGTTTCATGATAAAAGAATTCAGCGACAACTGATACAATGGGTGGAAATAGTACAAATCCAAGACGTGTCCGTAGCATTCCAGCAGGGTGCACATATGGAAACAAAGAAGACTGAGCCCAACATTGACATAATCATGCACTGTAAGATGGATTTTGTTCAACTAAAAAGACAGTGACGAGGCAAAGATTTAATATAAAAGTTTTGTGGTTTAAATCAATATAAAGAACTTGATGTTTGAATTTTGGAAAGCCTTTTAGAAAAGCATGCCAGTTTTGTAACTTTGCTTTATGTAGCAAGGTCACAATGTTCTCTATGATGTATATGATGCATACTGAGCATGTACTGACCACTGTCTGCTGGAAGTAAGGTATTGATTGCATAGACGTACTCTACAGGATCCCACTTCACAAAACCCGTCTGTTCATTCAGCCACCTTTTTAATTTGTTAGTTCACTTATGCTCAGAATTGCTTTGAAAAGAGTGATCGATTACCTTACATACATTTAATTAAGGCCACATTTCTGTTTTAAAAATGATTTTTATTGCTCTGATGTAATATTCTAATCTTAAATGTTGTGTTTTCAGTAGCTGTAAGTGGAAAATCATCATAATTAACAGAAATAAAGGCATCAGTCTGCATTTAATAATTTATTAAACGTGTTTTACTTACTGAAATTAGCTACTGAAAGGAATAAGCTGTTCACTAATGTTGTTATTTATTCAATATAATTGTATATGGCATCTTCAAGGAAATGTTTGACATATCTGGCTTAACTGGTGATCAGATTTTGGATACAACAGTTTCAAATGCATACGAAGGTGCTGAAGGAGCAATATTTTGCTCCCCAAAGTAGCAAATTGTCATTAAAACTCAACAAAGTTACATGATACTTAGAAAGGGAATTAAAACAAATATAATTTTTCAGCTTTGTGGACCACAGAGAGCTTCTGACTTTGCCTCAGCGTTGTGGTAATGTTCTTAAAGAAACATGGAATGCCACAATGAAAAACTGTGAGGAATTTGTTTGCAAACACAAAGATAAAATGTTCCTTAAAGCAGTTTTATAAGGAAACAGGTTTAGCAAACAAAAGGAATAAAATAAAGAATCTTTTGAGAAAAAGCTTTACAGTTTAAGTATAATTACAAATCCCCATTTACTTTATACAAAGGACAAGTTATTATCCATTTAACATGTATATTTAAATCTATATTAACACACACGCGTGTTTAAATAAACACACACACCGTGATGCAGCACAGGTGTGAGGCAGTGGCACAGTGTTAGAAAGCATTTTCTCAAGTTTCACATGAATATTTTAACCATCTGCCACCTCTCACTCAACAACATGCAGGTAATACTTTTCGTTCCCCCATTACCTATATTCAGTAACGTTAGAATTAATAATTAAATCAAATCAGGGAAAAAAATCAAGCAATCACATGAAGCTTTAACTGTTAAAAAAAATCCCAGATGCTCCTTTTCTTTTGATCTTTCTAGGTTGTATTTCACTGCCATGACTTTACTTTCAGTATGGCAAAATTTAAAATCCGTGCAAAATTCAAAACATGCTTTCAGGAACGTTTTTTTTGCTCAGTGCACCAGATGCTAAAAGATAGTGCAGACTCTTCCTTGCTTTCTTTCACGTACCACTGCCACCATCCGTGTATATTCCACCTGAAGTTCCCTACAGCAGGGTTTAATGACAAGTGGGGTATCTGCCGCTGATGGTCCAGACTAGAGGTTTGGTGATTGTACCAGTTGCTCATCAGTACTACAGCCCAATGTTAATCCCCTCTGCTCTGTTTTGTCACTGAAACAGCACTACAGCGTGTTTTCTACAGCAGTGAACTCTTTCAGGAGGCAAGTCTCTGTTTTCAGCCATAAAATCCTTTTATGTAAGAATTCTTGATCAGAAAACAACTTTTTTTTTAGCTTTGATTGTAAGTTGCAGATCTTTGAGCTCTTTTGTTCAGACAAAAAACAGAATGTAACATTATCATATGTCTTTGCTGGGTTCCTTTTTGATGATTTTTTCTTTCACCCTTTGTGGGTTACACTGAAATCATGCAGCTTGAGTCACCCTGGCAGGCTTTGTGCTTCAGCAGAGCCTCTTTGCAGATGTCTTATAAAGAAACATGTTAATATGACAGTTGGTTATCGTCTGTGTCAAACTCAACGAATACAGGCAATTTCAGTCATAGATCATTTTTTTTGGCTCTTTTTTGCTCTTCAGTGAATTTGAGTACGAGTACTGCTTATGATGAACATCAACATGAAATGACGCCTCATTACTAGAAAAAGTCTGCCACAATTTCTGTTCTATCTATACAGTTCTGTGAAAAAGTATTTTTCCCCTTTTCAGGTTTCTGCTATCTTTGCCATATATATCTTTTGTCATTTATAACGCGTTTCAGACCATCATAAGACCTGAGTAAATACATAAAGCAGTTTTCAAAGAATGATTTTATTTATCAAGGGGAAAAATGTATTCAAACCAACCTGGCACATGTGAGAAACTGATTGTTCCTTAAAGATACCAGCTGGTTGTACCTCCCTGGATGATAGCGACTGCCTTGAAGTGTTTGCGATAAATGGCAATAAGTCTTTACCTTCATCGTGAAGGCATTTTTGGCCTGCTCGTTTGTTTTATGTTATGTTGCCAAACTATGGTTTTCAAGCATGAACAGATTGATAAAGATCATGCCACGGGTCCAAATCCAAATTAATTCCGGACTTTGACCAGGCCATTCCGAAATCCTAAATTTGTTTTTATTTCGTTTGTTTTTTGCTGCGTTTGACACCTTCAGCGGTGGACTTGCTGGTGTGTCAGATTCCCAACCAGGAGTAGTCCTACCCCTAGTGGTACGTAAGCAAATTGCAGGAGGTAAGTTGAAACGTACCTTTTATCAACCAAGAGCAAAAAAGACACAATAAAACAACAACGGATAGGAAAGACTAAAGCAGGGGTGTCTCTCCGCTATCGAGAGAGAGAGAGAAAAGCAACAGCTATTTCCATTCCACTGATCTATCAATGTTTATCAAGGACAAACAAACTCAGGTGTAATATTAAAGCTCAGTTAAATGATGAAAATAAACTGATATCGGTAGCCTGAATATTATTTTTGTTAAGTGTTCTGCTGCTGATTATTTTTTTTTAATGTCTGTTTATTGAGTACCAAGTGGGGCGCCCCACTCTGCCAACAACATAGTAATACTACGTTTTCATAGTTGATGTCATTCATTTTATTAGATCATGCCGTGAGCGATTTCTGTCCCTGCATCACGTTACTCTACTTTCCATGTCCAAACTTCACAAAAGCTGGACGAAAACACATTCCTCATACTCTGTGTTGACGCTGACACGCTGAGTTACGTGCGCTCGCAAGCAGGTGAACACACGCTCCCAACAGCGGAGGGAGGGCGGACAGAAAAACATGCTGCTAAATCCTGGAAACCAGGGAGGATATCTGCGGTTTTTAAAGCGCCAAATTTCATTTCCTCTCCTGCGAGTAGCAGCAGGGCTAACTCTCTTACTCCTGGTACATAAGGCGAAGGTACAAGCACACAAAATAGGCCAAGTGTTTCATTTCCTGCCCCTGAGATGCAGTAATGTCCATTCACCACAGAATAAAGATTCTGACCTGGCTTGGCTGTTGGAGGTAAATCAATCAATCAATCAATCAATCAATCAATCAATCAATCAATCAATCAATCAATCAATCAATCAATCAATCAATCAATCAATCAATCAACCAATCAATCAATCAATCAATCAATCAGACAGACAGACAAATCGATAGATAAAGAAAGACAATATGTAAAGATTACACTGTGTGATTTTGGGACATTGCAGACGAAAGATGAGTATTGCAGGAAAATCGTGGGGAAATCTTTGGTTGTGGCTGTAAATCTGTGGTCCCACTGTTTGACAGGTTCAAGGATGGCCGATGTGGGCTGTTTGCGACCAACGAAACTATGCTATAAATATTTGATAGTGTCAGATATTTAGAATGACTAATATGACAGCTGCTACAACATACATTCAGGGTCATAAATATTGGGACATCGACTCAATTCTAATCTTTTTGGCTCTATAAACCACCTCAATAGGTTTGAAATTAAACAAACAAGATGTTCTTAAACTACGGACTTTCAGCTTTAATTTGAGTGTATTTACATTCAGGTGAACAGTGTAGGAATTACAATCGTTGGAATGTGTGCCTTCCACTTTTCAAAGGACTAAAAGTAATGGGACAATTGGCTGCTCAGCTGTTCCATGGCCAGGTGTGTGCTCTTCCCACATTATCCCATTCATAAGGAGCAGATCAAGAGTGCTAATTGCATTTTTCATTCTGTTCCTTTTACCAAGATGTAAACCACTGGTGACCCTCAAGACAGGAAGACCAGATTACAGTTTGCCAAAAAACATCTAAAAAACTTTACAGTTTTGGAACAGCATCCTAAGGACAGATGAGAGAAAGAACAACTTGTACCAAAGTGAAGTGAGAATAGTATGGGCAAAGAAAAAAATAACATACCAAGCATGGTGAAAAAACATCATGGCATGGGTTTGTATGGCTACCAATGGAACTGGTTCCCTTGTATTTATTGATGATTTATTGACTGTTGACAAAAGCAGCAGGATGAATTCTGAAGTGTTCCAGGTAATATTATCTGCTCATATTCAGCCAAATGCCTCCGAACCTATTGGAAGCCGCTTCACAGTGCAGATGGAAAACGACCTAAAGCATACTGCGAAACCCACCAAAGAGCTTTTTAAGGCAAAGAAATGGAATATTATTCAATAGCCAAGTCCGATTAAGCATGCATTTCACTTGCTGAAAACAAAACTGAAGGCATAATGCCCCAAGAACGAGCAGGAGCTGAAGACATTTGCAGAGCATCACCAGGGATAAAACCCAGCATCTGGTGAAGTCTATGCCTTCTAGACTTCAGGCTGTAGTTAACTGAAAAGGATTTGCAACCAAGTATTGAAAAGGGAAACTTTGATTTAAAATTGTTACTTTGTTCCACTACTTTTGGTCCCTTGAAAAGTGGGAGGCAAACTTTCAAATGATTGTAATTCCTACTCCATTCACCCGATTTGGATGTAAAAACCCTCAAATTTAAGCTGAAAGTCTGCTGTTTAAGCACATCTTGGTTGTTTCATTTCAAATCTATTGTTGTGGTTTATAGAGCCAAAAAGATAAAAATTGAGTCAAAGTCCCCATATTTATGGCCCTGACTACGTGTACTAATCCACCTATAGAATTGCAGCATAAAATGAGTGTTTTTAAGTTCTCCTAAAATGCCCTGTTCCGCTTCTTCTGTGACCACTGTGTGCTTGTCTCACACAAGCGGATTCTCCTTGACAATCTGCTGCTATTCGCCAACCCAAACCTCACAGGACTCATACCTAAACTTAAATAACTCTTCCAGCACAGTGCTGGGACCCCCAGCCATGGGTTACGACATTAAAGGCCAGGAGGAATTTTTCTGGAACTTAAAAATAAATCGTATTAACCTACTTCCAACTCACCCAGCAACAGGAACATGAAAGGTAACGGCGTACTACCCGTGACATCACTGTTGGAATAAAAACCCCGCGTTCCAACAAACAGATCTCTTTCCATGCGGATTCTAGACGGGAACCGGACAGGAGAGGTACACCAGAAGTATGTCTCCTTGCTAGCAAGCAGACAAAACTCTTCAAACTGTATCCAAGAGTGTCATACCATCACGCAATCATATGCAACAAAGTTAAGTAATTTGCTGTTCGCGGATCCGGCATCAATTAATATAAAGGGTGTAATGAGACAAGCGTGACTTCTTCTGAGGCCTTCAGAAGCAGCCCTAATCGAAGCGGATTTCCCCACGGCCTGGAAAAGGAGGCTGGGACCGCATCACACGCCTTCCTGAGTGGAGGTCCAGGTAGCGAGAGCTCCCCCCCGCAGCATCACGGCCACTCAAGGATCCGAATGTGCCTTTGTCGAACGGTTCGGCAGTGCCAGCTAAAAGCCCTTCCCCACAGCTACAGAGGTTAGCTGCAAGCTAACCCTTTGTTTACCCACATGTGGATGTTTTCTTCAACACCCAGGACAACTTATCTTTAGCATGGTTCACGTAAGAGGTAGTGTTTGGGCAGATAAGATTAGTTTAAATAATCGAAACAATGTTCATTTAATGTCGTTTGTTTTTGTTTGTGATGAGAAATTCAGCTACAGTAAGTGCTAGCAAACTAGCACTAAGGATGTGTTCTGTTTTTAAAGCTAAGACAAACTTTATTTAAAGGATGGTTTTTAAAGACAGAAAATCGGCCACGCTTTTGCACTCCAACCCTTTTATTAGTGAAATTTTAAAGGTATGTGTTTGATTCTGGTAACGAGCTATAAGTTAACAGCTAATAACGCGTGCTCGCCCACTTTATGAGTCAGTTCATCATTTACCCATAAAGGTTGTTAGTTTCCAATCTAGGAAATAATATTTCCCTAAATATTATTTTACTTAACATGATAACTAATTGAACACCATTAAGACCTATTTATCTAAAAGGTTTGGTGCTTATTCAAAATTATATTTCCTTAAATATTATTTGAATATTTCCTTAATAATAATATTTCTTTAAATATTATTTCAATAAATATAGGCAGCTAATTAAACACCATTGAGAATTAGTTATCCAGAAGGTTGGTTTTATTCAGCAAATCATTATTAAAATAATGTTTTATCCGTTCTTGCATTGTGAATGGTTATTTGAAGGTATACCAATTATTGCCTAAGTTAGTTCCAAGACTAACTTCAATGACTAACTTCATTTTCAAATTCTTCAAAATAATCATTGGTTCTCAAACATAAATAACATTGCGTGGTAAAGTTGCATTGCTCTTTTGGTCATGGTTTTCAACCATCATTGATTCACTTGTTTATATTAGTCTTCCTTATTCTTTCATTTTGCTTGGTAGTTTAGTTGGGTTGTTTCAGCATAGTAAAGAGTTTGTTGATTGAAATATGTTTGACTTTGAGTTGACTTATTTTTGTTAATAAATTCTTGTATTTTCAGAAATTGTGTGAATTCATTCTGTGTGTACAGAGTTTTGCTGTTCAATAATGCCAGAGCTTGGTTCATCCCTTTCAATTGTGTCCAAAGCCTTATTGGGCTGGTATTCACAGGACAACCCTTAACAGAGTGAAATATTATTTAATAAAATATTAAAGTATCAATTTTAAATATTTCATTTATTCAAATTCATGATCAAAACAACTGTACTTGTAATTTTATTTCATATATATTCCTGATCTTTCTCAAAAAATCCATTTTATGAGGTGAAGGACCCAAATGGAAAACAGAGGCAGTTAGTATTGTAGTATTGACTGAAATACTTGTTAACCAAGGGGGATACAGAAGGCAGACAGCAGTGAAGCACATTTTAACTTAACAAAAGCAAAAAAACTTGACAAATATGAACTTCAAAAGACCAGCTAAGACAACTGAGGAAGATGACAGATGGTCAAAGAGTAAACAAGCCAAGAGACATGTGTGACAAAGAAGGTAATGAGTGCATGTGATACAGGTGTGCTGATTAGTAATCATGATCAGGTGAGATAGGAAAGTAGAACAGCATTTTCACCCATGCATTTTCTATACCTGCATATTCCTTGCTTGTGTTGCTTATCTCCAGTAAATAAGGAGAAAGGTAGTCCATCAAGACCAACACAGTGGCATACAGGACAGACAAACATGTACACACACACTCACCAAAAGGCAATTTTGATTGGCCATTCAGCTGAACATGCGTGTTTTGGGTTGTTTTTTTTGACTGTGGGTGGATGATGGAGAAACACAAAACTTAGCATGCACTGAAAGAGCATGAAAAAGGGAACTAATTAATATGACCACCAATTAATATTCAACTATCAAATAGACGTTTTAAAACAACTGATTAGTTTGTACTTTATTTTTCATGTATAGATTGCCACAATCTTGTAACCCTCAAAACAAATCCAAAGCAGTTTAAACTGTAAAAGAGAGCTAGTTCTTATATCTGACGTTCTTTATGTAACAACAAGGTGTCAGCGAATACAGTTCTTTTAGTATTTAACACCTGTCTGGAACATCATCCCTTAACTGTCAAACAGTGAAATACTATCCTTCATTACAACCTCCTCTTTCGCCGTGAACAAAGAAACAGAAGACTCATCTGAAACCGACACTGCGTTTGTATTGTTGGTCGGCTCTCATGGTTTCCTCTGTTGTCTGGAGCAAAAGGTGACAGCATTGTGATTTATCCTTTCTGCATTGGGCCAAGTAACAGTTGACACTTGGGATTAGGTTTTACTGTTCTCATAGTTCTGAGTTTGTCTTTCAGTACCCTTTCTATCAAAGATTTTAGAAAAACAGCTTGTAAGAAGCTATAGGTTGTAACACTAGTGCTTCTCCATTCTGGCCTCTGACAATGGGGTACCTCAGGGCTTTATAACTACACCTATTTATAAGACCTGTTCTTTATATTCAGTTTAATTCAGTCAGTCAGTCATTTTCTACCGCTTATTCCATAGTGGGTCGCGGGGAAGCTGGTGCCCATCTCCAGCAGTCTATGGGCGAGAGGCGGGATACACCCTGGACAGGTCGCCAGTCCATCACAGGGCAACACACAAACAACCATGCACACACTCATTCATACACCTAAGGGCAATTTAGAATGACCAATTAACCTAACAGGCATGTCTTTGGACTGTGAGAACCCATGCATGCACGGGGAGAACATGCAAACTCCATGCAGAAAGACCCCCGGCTGGGAATCAAACCCAGGACCTTTTTGCTGCAAGTGCTACCAACTGCGCCACCATGCAGCCCCAGTTTAAATCAATAATACAATATTAATCCCTAATGGAAATTATAGGATTTATAAATTATAACCATAATGATCTGAAGAAGCCTCTGAAGCCACTCTGTTGTTGAATTACTGTGTTGTGAAGAGGATGCTCAGGGTGTCCATTATGTTTTTCATTTTATAAAACAGTTTTCTGTGCACAAACAACTCCAGAGGCCCCAGAACAGTCCCCGGGATTGAATAAGCCTTCCTTCCTGGTTTGTTAATCTTTTCCAATTCACTGGCTCTGGTGATGCTACCCTAAGAGATGAATAAAGAGATTAAACTCTACACAACAGACCAATAGAAAAGAGTTAACATCTTGCTACAAACACTTAAAGACATAGGCCTTATCAAGACACAGTATGCTTTGCCCCTTCTTGTTGGAAGTATTACTGTTGTGTATCCAGTCCAGTTCTTTGTCCAAAGGGTGGCAAGGTATTTGTACTCGTCCACCACCTCCACTTTGTTATACCGAAGATGGTAATATTTTCTTATGTAACTGTCTTACTAAATTATTTTACTTATATTAACATCTGAATGTCTTAAACCTTTTCTTTTAAATCCCAATTAAAGTCAAATTCTGGTTTTGGGCATCTTCAAGTACCGCTCTTTAGGTTTCTGCTGAAACTGAGACACTAGGTGACATTTTTGACTTGCAGCTGAAAAAAAACAAATAGTGAACCGAGTAGAGTTATTTTCATCTAAAGAACATAATAAATACATCTTCTGTTATCTTTTCAGAGGTAAGAAATTGTAAATTATGCTTCAAAAATCTCTATTTTTTGGCTGAAACAGAAACACTCTGCTGCTAGACTGCTTACCGAAATCCCATTTCACTCTTATATCACCCCTCTTGCTTTTTTTCTTGTCTGAAAAGTGCAGTTGGAACAACTCCTTCCACTTCTTCGAAACCCTTAAGGTCTTCTTCAAATCTTCCTTGCCGTTCCTTGCTCCTAACTGAAAACACAAGAATATTGTGAATTAGCTTGTTTTAGGTTTAGATGTACAAGCCTCCTGAGTGTTTTAAATCAGACATGAAGATCAACCTCTTTTCAAAGTGTTTTTGTGTCTTACTTATCTGATTCAGGGCTCCCTTTTGTTTTTAGCTTCAAGTCTAAAGCTGTATTTGTAACGGGGTTTTATTTTAACATCACTATTGATGTGAAGTTTGTCAAAATTGGTTTATTTATTCTTCAAATTCATTTTATTTAATCAACAAAAATTTTTTTTTCCTGACTTTTATTGCTATTTACATTTTTTATGTTACTCTTGTCAGTTGGTGTTTACCGTAGCAACCAGTAACAGTCAGCTCTTCCCCTTTTTCTGTTGCTGTCTGTTACTGTGGTATGTATTAGGATCAGCTCTGTGTTTTCTTAACAAATATGATTTTTTAACATATATTTTAGATTAATTATATACATTTTTTCATATTCGATTTTGCCATATTTTGTAAATGTTTTAAACTGTTATTGTAAATAACTAATAATTTGTTCATACAGGTGCTGTATGAACAATAGGGACGGAAAAAAAAACAAAAACTAATTGCCAGCCCTTTTATGTGAACTCAAGGATTTGTTTTAAAATGTAGTTTGGGGCGAACTCAATTTAAGCTCCTGCTGTTTTTACAGATATGGTTTCTCATCAAGTATTCAAGCAAAAGACTTTTATCAAAACAATCCATAATACTGTAGCATTATTACAATATGTTTACATTTCATAGATCAAAATGTCATGAACAGGTTTGTTGACATTAGGACGAATGCTTCCCTGCTCTGATGATGCTGATTTATTTCTCTGTAAATTATGCCAGAAAAAAACGTCAGAATAGATAAGGTGATGGAAAACCACCTGTTGGGCTGAGTTGTTCAATGAGGTTGTGGTGACTCAAAGCTAAAGAGACTGCAGAGGGAAATGGGAGAGAGCAATAGCAGATCAAATATCGACAACACACGTTACTGAAGTGAGATACAGCTTCTCATCCTGAGTTCTCCAGTTCCAGCATCTTTGTCTTAATTGTCTTCTTTGGATGTTTTCCACTTTTTAATAATGCTGTTCCCTTATTTGTCCTTGAAAATCGTCTCCTAAATTCACTGATGTTTTCCTTATGCTGTAAGATCTTCCAGCACTTACTGTCCACAGTCTTGCCTCCTTTATATTTATTTATCGTAAGTGCTAAGGTATAGATCATGTGATCTTCTCTTTGTTAACTAGTACCTGTCATCCGATCTGATAAAACTGAAGTATTTTCCTTTCAAACGTGTTTCTAAACCAACAAATCAGTCGGATACTGTTTGGTTTCAATATTCTTATTAACATGTACAAGGTTTTTGTGAGTTCCTTAGGATGTGGTTGGCCTCCAGGGAATTTTACCATGTTGGTAGATTTTGTCACATTTGTTAAAAATGCATAATTTATTCAGGCTGTTCCAATACAAGTATCACATAGTTTAAACTTGACCTTATTTGAAAGACTTGTGACACATTTCAGATATTAACGATGCATTTATTTTATGGCAGGGGGGTCCAAAGTGTGGCCCACAGGCCATTTGTGATCCCTGGAATGATACAAATTTGGACACAAATGAGGGCAACACTTTCATTGACCCATTAAAATCTTCTTAACAATAATTTGGAATCTTTAGGTACAAAACAAAGTATTTGTCTGTTTTAACAATTTTTTTTTTTTTTACTTTCATCTTAACTTCATTGTAAAGAGGACCACAAACATCCAGCAACTTTTATTCAAAAGCAGACTTGGGCGGTCTTTGTTTCATTTAAACATGTGTCTTTACTTTATTATTGAACATGTAAAAATAAACAAATATCACATATTTGTGTCCTTTGTCTGGATGATTCTGCGTTCTATATAACTATAACTGATGGATGCAAATGCAGGAAAGAGAAACACTGCATCCTCACTTGACTTTTCAGGAGGTTCACAAAGAACCTTAAACATCTCTTCCCAATGCATAAACTCATAATCTGCTTGACGTAACATTTAGCAGATTCTGAAATATGCCCATATGGCAATAAATAACATTTATTCCTTTATAAAAGTGTAATAAATACTAATAATTTAAAACATTTTGCATTTCATAAATTAAATTTCATATGTGACTAACATATTCCAGAGGGTATAATTGCAAAGCAGTTCTTTCTTATAGTCAGGATAGATATCTGTAGGTATAGTAAAAAATGATGCATTTTCTTTGCTGAAGATGAGGTTGAACAGAAGTGAATCATTAAAAAAGAACACGTAAATATTGTCCCGTTTAGGTTCATTCACAATTACACTATGCAGTACAGTTTTCACATAAAATGTAAAGAAAAAAAAACACTCAACATCTTTTTCCAAATGAAACAAATTCAGTTGCTGGATTAAGGATGGACTTGTATCATATTTTTCAATGTTTATCGCGAAAAACGCTAAATTTCAAATAATGATGTTTGAAATCTCTAACAACTGGCTGCATTGCTAGGATTGTTACTTTTACTGTTTTGTCCATTGTTTGTTCTATGAGCGCATCAATAAATATCAATTAATTCAAAAATATAAATGAATGCACTTAATGTGTGCATTTTAGTGGTGAAAATAACACTTCCTTATGTAACTGGTGTCCTGAAGAAGCCTATTTCAAAATTTTTAAAGTTTTCAAAAGCAGTTTTTATGTTTGTGGCGCTATGATTACTGTACCATGCAGTCACAGCCACACAGTCACCTAAAAAGACTGAAAGGAAGTTTTGCCCACTCCAGATCCTTCTACACACAGCCACATTTTCTGGCAGAGTGTTTCCTCATGATGTGGTAAATGAGGTTGTCATCCAGAAACGAGAGATCATCGTCAAACGCGATTGGCCGACAGCAAGCCTGCAGGGGCATGTCTTTGGTGGAGAGCTTCCTTTTGTTGACCAGGTTGAAAAGGATTTTGTCGTAGTTGGTTTCTGACTTTCTGCAGGGTCCTGAGCAGTATTTGAATATCATTTCCTCACTGGAGCTGTAACCTAGGCCGAGGTCTGTTACATTCAGATGAATCTGTCTAAGCACGCAGCCTGGTCCTCGTCCACTGCCACCTCCTCTTACACTCTTCCTGGTCATTTCTTCTTCTTTATTTTCTTTCCTCTTCTCTTCTCCTCTCTTCAGCTTTGCTCCCTTCTTCCTTTCCCTTCTGAGTTGAGTCCTGCTGCTCCAGTTTTCGCTAAGGTGGGAAGAGAATGAGAAGTAGGTAGATGAAGGCTCAGCAGAGGAGGAGCGACGGACTCTACTGATCACTGTTTTGATAAAGTCCATGACATTTTTATCACTTTGGATGATTTCCTCCAAGTTGTCTGAAACACATTAATAAAAATGTTAGTATCACAAACATACCTGGTGCCAGGAATCTTGTTCCTGGTTGGTTATTAGAACTACATGTTGTGTGTGTCAGTTGTTTAATCTATACAGCAAATGAATCCAACTTAAATTACAAATTAAATCCATTAATAATTATCAACAAGACAGTTTTAAACTGAAATGTGTTGTAATAAAGATACATCAGCCATATATAGTCATCTGACCAACATAAGACTGAATGTAAATTCACTTTTACTTCAGGAGTCTGGAGCTACTGATCATCAACTTTTATCTTCAGTCCTGTTTGCTTGTGGAGTTTCTCAAGGCTCCATGCCGGGTTATATTCCCACTATTTATTTTATTTGAAATTATTTTAACACTAGAACAACATAAACGAACAAATGTACACAAACAAGCATTACCTTTTTAATAGCAATTCCAGTAAGATCTTTTAATGAAATAAATATAACATAAATATAACATTTCATTTCAATCTATATATGTAATGCACTAATATGCATTACTCTTAACCATTCTTTTCCTAAAGCTGCAACAGGTGACCAAGCAAAGCACTCCAAAAACACCTCTAAGAACATGTGACATTCTCTCCAATGGTAAAATAAACACATCTTATCAAATAAAGCAATTCTAGAAATATGCCTGTGCTTACTTGCTGGCTAGCCTCCAGGGATTCCCTCCGGATATCATCCCATCCCTATTGGTTTTGCTGCTTTCAAATGATGATTTTGGAGTTTTGTGGGGTTCTTTTTTTATTATATTTTACTTTTTCCCCCATCATCCCTCCTGCATTTAAGCCCTTCATTACACCTAAACATGACAGATGTATCCCATGAGTCACAGCCTTGCTAAAGAAGCAGGTAAACTCAATATTATGTTATGGACAGCTGTGATGACCTCAAGAACGTTTCTGGTTCCAATCTATATCGGCCTTTGTTTATGCACTTCACATGTTTTCTTGTGCATGCCAGGGTTTTCTCTGGGGACTCAAGCTTCCTCATACAATCCAAAACATGCATGTCAGGGAAACTGGTGGTTCTAGATAGATGTTTGGAAGTGAGTGTTTGTGTTTGTGTTTATGCCTTTGTGTCTCTGTGTTGACCCTTTGATGGATTTGGGAGCTGTCTACAGTACATCTTGCCAGTGGTAGTTGGGAAAGACTCTGAGAAGCATAGAGTGACTATGCATTTTAGGTTTTAAATTCAACAAAATAACAGACACATCAAATCTAAAACATAATAATGCTTAAAGGGTTCTTCTGAATGTCTGTTACATGTGCTGTGCTTTTGAGTCTCCAAACACTAAATATTTTATGATGTGACACTCTTTTTCTTTTGTTTCACAAATGTCTGTGAGACGACACACCTTCAGTGCTTCATGTTAAGTGTTAGTCTATGATTTAAAGAAAAAATGCCAAGAACACAAGTTAGAGTGATAACTTCACTGAACATGTTTTGGTCAAAAAGATATTTGAATTTTTTCCAAAAGGAAACAGATTTTCAATTATTTATCCAAGGATTCAAAAACAATAACTAAGCATTCAAACTTGTGCTACATTTAAACCGAACTGAGAGAGGGAAGGGCAGAAAAAGCTTGGACTTGATCCAGGATCTCTTCCCTGTCAGCAAGCCTTTTAACCTACTGACCTACACAAATATGGTCCACAGTCCACTTAAGGGGATGTTTTGCTTTTGTAGAGGTTAAAATGTCACTAATGTAGGCTAACTGTACATATGCATTTATTTATTTAACAGAGATGTTGTTATGCATTTTGAAATGCATTCACTGTGCATCAGGCTTCTACAACAATAGGAGAAAGTAGGTTTTTTGTCATATTATACTTGATGCTTTTTAACGCTGAACAAATAACTAGAAACTTATTGTCATATATGTCGAACAAGATAATGCTTCAGGACAGATTAATGTTAAAAACACATGTATAAAGCATGAAGAAACCAAGTTGGGAGACTGGGATATAACTCATTGGAATTAAATTTAGTGACTAAATCCATAAAAATAAAAATAAACTTAGTAGTGTGAATGGTTGTGTTTTAAACGTTAAGGCAGGTATAAATCAGTTGAATGTTTAAGTAACTTATTTTTTTTATACATTATACACAAATAATATATATGGTTAAAGAGATAATTAGAATTATGAACATTAATCGTATTTAATATTTATCAGGATTTAAAAAAACAACAATTTTGTAGAATTTTAATTCTTACATTTTTCTCCTCCTGTGTCCAGTTTGCCTGCTGTCTGTGCTCGGATTATATTCGGTGAGATGACGGACAGAAGGATCTGAACCGGCGGGACCTCCAGGGGACTCTCCGGCGCTCCCTCTCTTCTCTCTGCGGACAATCGGTGATGTCTGCTCCGGAGCAGCGAGCTGGGCCCCACTGCGCTGAGCAGAATCAAACAGGTGGTCAGACTATCCCATAACTTCATGGTCCACTTCAGTCCGACAGAAGGACATGGCGCGATGTGAAATCCGAGAGTAATCTATCACTTGATGAAAAACAACAAAAAAGGTTTGAAGGTGAAGAAGAAGATCTTGGTGTATCCAGAACACCAAGCTGCTTCAGATTTTATTAGCAACATGGGTTAGAAAAACAACACACAAGGCTCGTTTGCAGTCTCCCACACAGGTTTTCGTTGAGCAGGCGAATCTTTTTCAGA
Organism: Girardinichthys multiradiatus; assembly: GCF_021462225.1. NCBI lineage: Eukaryota > Metazoa > Chordata > Actinopteri > Cyprinodontiformes > Goodeidae > Girardinichthys > Girardinichthys multiradiatus. Next base: position 29,047,385 of record NC_061805.1, read on the forward strand.
GAGCAGCCCAGCTGATTTCAGTCCATCCCATTGAACATCGATCCAGACCGAGCTGGACGCCAACAGAAGCTGGAAAGTTGTGGAGAGGTGCTGACGTCTAGTGGTCCTTCATCCGTTTTTCGTTTCTGTCTCCTCCCCGTGCAGACTACTCAGAGGGCTGGCGTGCAGATCCAAGGCTGACCCAGGGACCCAGAACTGGTCCTGGTAGTGGAGTTATGTTTTGGGAAAGTTTCTGTCTGTGAACTCAGATGTCCGAAAGAGAGAACGAGGTTTCCCATCCTAACTCTCCAGATGTTGGCACATGTGTTGAAACGTGTTTTTAAGCAGCCAGTAGGGGATCATTTTAGTACGTTGTGTCCAGATGACACACATTGATTACTTCTAACAACCTTACACGCACACAACAGGCCATATAAGAGTTTTTTCAAAACTTTCAGTGTAACATTTTGTAACTGTTATAGCTGACTAAGAATTGATGCATTTTCTTTTTATTTTAAGTGAATCTCCTCAAGGTACACTGTAAGGAGGTCCATTGCAGCCACTGTGATGGGGGAAAATGTATCAAATGCACAATATATCAAATCACAATCATCATAACAATATCCATGTGTGCAATTGTTTTGTACTCTGACTGACTGGACTGCAGTATTTATTAGGCTTTTATATTTTAAGAGGTGTACATTAAAAAGCTGCCACCTGATGACATACTTTGTCATTTATAGACTTTTACTTTTCGTTTTGCCCAAAACTGTTATTTATATAGCATTACATTTTGTAACCACGTTTAGAAAGCTCCGGGAGACTCGTGTCATAATAGGAAAAAAAAAAAGAAAGAGAGTATTTGGGAAATGTTACTGAATAAAACAAATTTTTTTTTTTTTTTCTATGAAAAGAGATAATACAGTTCATCCAGGAAGTATTCAGAGCGCTGCACTTTTGCCATATTTAATTATGTTACAGCCTTATGCCAAATAGTATCAAATTAATCTCTTTCTTCAACATTCTATACACAGTACCCCAAATAAGTTTGAGATTGTTGCAAATTTAATACACATAGAAATCTAAGTAATCACATTTATGCCTTTGTGTAATACTTTGTTGATCAACATTTGGCAGCAATTACAGCCTCAAGTCTTTCTGAATAGGATGCCACAAGCTTAGCACACCTAACTTTAGGCAGTTTAGCCCATTCGTCTTGTGGTACATCTCAAGATTTGTACTAGAGGCTGACATTTTTTCGGGAGTCCCACGGATCACGGGATTCCCACGGGAATCCCGCGGGACGGGAGACAGCATCAGTAAAGATCACGTTATTGGGACGGTACAGGATAAAAAATGAACGGGAGCAGACGGGAGCGGGAGCTAACCAATAGGAGGGAAAATAAACTTGGATCAATTGTCTTTGGAAATGTAAAACTGAGACTTTGTTATAAACTTTAAGAAAATAAAACTTGAATCGACGCCGCCATTGTGTAGTTTTTTTCCAAGAAGCCTATACTATAATGCGAGTCAAACGAACTACACGACCCACAAGCCAACAGTGCTTCTGCTCGACGTTTTCCACCTGCGTTCAGAATGGAGAGAGCAAACGCAGGTGGAGAACTGGACGTGGTAAAATTGGATTTGCATCGTAAAGAGAAATAAGGACTTATCTATTAAACTCATAGAGCTGACAGGAAAGTCGCAAATATTACCGAACTTCAGGAGAGTTGATGTTAACACGCAGTCTGCTGCTTGTAAAACGTGTTTAGTTGTAATCAAGTTCACCAGTGATTAAGGGACACTTGTAAGACAGATTCTGGATTAAATCAGCCCTGCATCTCTTCATCAAACCAAAAGTACCAACATGTGTCAAGTCTCATCTGACCAACAAAATTGCTGCATGTGCTCTAAAGATTTAAGAGGTAAGGTACGGAAGCCCGTGAGGGGACATGGGGAAATTTATTTCTTTTGCGTCCCCACGCAATACTTTTGCGTTCGGCATTTTGGAACAGCAGCACAGATGACAAACTGCTCATAAAACAAACACTAATATGTCATTGATATGGTTTATTTGTCATATGCAGGTTAACACGTAGTAAACAATGCGATAAAATGCTTAGGATAAGAAGAACCGTTCAAATCACGATAAAAACAAAAACACTAATGGCGTACAAAAAAAAGTACACATCATGCAGCAGTAATAAGGAAATAAAGCGTCACAGATGTGGTTTCGTGCAGTTTTATGGTCCAGAGTTCAGTAGTTTGTTTGACAGCTTGTGGATAAAAACTGTATTTTAGTCTGATTTGAAGATAATTTTATTTAAGGCAGATTTCAAAATAAAACTCAATAAATCTCAAAACGGGTGTAGTGTTTGTTTCAATTTTGCAGTTATCTGGTTTGGAAACTATCCCACAAAGTATTGCAAAATAACGCAAAGACTATTGCGTGAGAACGTAAAAAGAGAAAAAATCCCCCATGTCCCCTCGCGGACCTCGTAGAAAGGCTTCATCAAGGGAAGATATTAAATAAATATGTTGTGAAATAGAAAAAAATTTAATGTACCATTAAATTTACAATTTATTTAATACATCATTAAATATTATGTCGTCTTTAAAATTATACTTAATTATTCAGTGGCACATTTAATTGCATAATAGTCCATTTCATGATATAATGGTACATTTATTGTTTCTAATGATGTATTAAATAAATAAATGGTACCTTTAATTTAATGGCACATTTAATGTTACATTTCCTTCATGTTACATTTACTTTGCTTATGGGACATTCACAACATTCATTTATTTAATGATGGTTTTATTGTATTAATTTTGTCCAGTTTGACCCTCCATTCTTGATGCCTGCATAGGAGGTCATGTCAGAATTTGAATCAGGTGTTCTGGAGCAGACACACATCTAAAACTTGTAGGGAAGGGGTCCTTGAGGACCAGGGCTGTGAACCATTGAGGTACAGTTTCTAAATTATGAAGGTAATGCCTTTTTGTCCTTTTGTTCAACAAGTACAGTTCTCTTGCTAGGTACATTTTTCTTTCGTTTCAGCAACTTGAAACATAAAAGTGATGTCATTGTTCAAAGGAAACAATAACTTAATAAATGAGTAAAATACAACTATGTACATTTTGTTTATTCAGCTCAGATAGGCATGGTCTGTTTCCTTGTTTGATATTTTATTATTTCTTCATTATTATTCTTTTTACTTTAACTGGCCTTTACTACAGCTAAAAACAGGGACCTAACTGGTCCTTCAAAGAAAGAAATTGCCAAAAGACTAAATGAAAAAAACAAAAATGGGAGAGTCACAGGAGTGGGAGTCGTTCTGAATGGGAGCGGGACGGGAGTGGGAGTCAATTTACCAGGAGTGGGACGGGACAGTATTTTTTTTGTTATGCTGGCCTGGGATTGGGATGGGACAAGACATTTTTCTGTGGGAGCGGAATGGGACAGGAGAGAAAATCCACTCCCGTGTCACCCTCTAATTTGTACCTCAAGACAATCTCAATCTCAGATGTCTACAGTTAAACCCTTTGAACGTATGCTTGATGTTTTCACTCTGTCATGCACTGTCAATTGTACATGACAGAGCACAATTGACAGTTTATATAGAAAGGTGTGTGTCTCCCCGAATCATGTCCAATATTAACTGAATTTACCACAGGTGCACTCCATTTAAGCTGTAGAAACATCTCAAGGATGATCCGTGGAAACAGTGTGCACCTCAACAAAATTTTGAGCCTCATGCAAAGGGTGTTAATATTAAGTAAATGTGATTTATTAGCTTTCTTTTTGCAACAACCTCAAACAAACATCTTTCATTGTCATAATAGGGTATTATGTGTAGAATGTTGATGAAATAGATTAATTTCATACCATTTGGAAAAAGGCTGTAAAATAACTAAATGTGGAAAAAATGCATAGCTGTGAATACTTTCCCGATGCACCGTATCCATAATGACGAGTAATTATGTAAATAATTAAAATTTTAAAAATGTTATTTAAAAATTTTAAGACAGTATCTAAAAATTCTATTCAATGCACAGTGTGACCACTAAGCTGGAAAAAAAGGAATTTGTATTTCATAATTAGGCGATCCTAATTATGCGATACTGTCTCTGAATTGGTATATCCTAATAAGAAAATACAATTTGTTTTCCAACATAGCGGTGGGAATGGGATTCCATAGAGAGAAACTGAAAGAGAAACACCAGTCAGTAAAACACAAACAAAACTAAATCAGTTTTTTTTCTATGATTGCATCAGCTTGAAGAAAATAAAGAACAGAAGTCAGTGACACAGTTTAATGAAACTAATACAATAAATACACCAAATGTTTTAGTTATCCATGTTATAAACAATTGTCTAGATTTTTTTCTATTCATAAACAACAGTTAGCTGTATGGGGTTTCGTTGTCCGATGAGCTAACCCCTCCCTCCTACTTCCCTATGTCTAAAGGGATTGCTCAATCCAGCTCTCCATCCAACGGGTCCGGACTTCCCTAAACTTGAAAGATCTTACTAAGCAGGTTTACTGAAAGGTCTGTTTAAGCTGGTGTCAGGAAATGACTCGCCTAGCCTCTGACAGCCTTCATCCAAAAGTTTCGCCCTTCTTCAACTGGAGGTCTGGACGACTGAGTAGCCTATTGCAGTCATCCACACCCTCGACAGTCACTTTTGTTCACGGCTGCTCATTCCCTAATTTTACAACTGGCTCTTGGTATATGGGCTGGGTTAATTTTAGTGGCTCGGCACGAGCCCCAAGGGCGCGGTTTTAACAACAGCTTAAATTCAGCAACACAAAATAATTTCAATAATAGAAATGAATCAATCAACTCAACCTGTCTTTCCCTGATGCTGAAACTAGTGGGTTTGAAGAGGCTTTGAAGATGGAGGCTCATCCATGCACCTGATGGAGAAGATTCTTCTGGTAACAATGAATTGTTTCTTGAAGGGAATACGACTTAATCTTCAGTTTTCTTCCTTTAAGTGGCAGGCACTGATGCTCCAGACTTTTATGGTTAAACAGGATCTTTGTTGTTATATGTCTCCAAAGACAGTAGTTTCCAGAGGCTGAAGATTTGAAATAAACCCGGAGACATAAATGAGGTTGATTCAGGACTTCCAGAAGCCTGATACTTAGTGCAATCAGCTGTTCACCGATCAAGTTCACTTCTGTTGTCTGGATAAAAAGGCTTTAGATGAAATCAGATTCTTGATCTTGAGGCACAGTCCTTTCTGGGCACACGGGTTGATCCTCTTTTTTAATGCAGTCGATCAGTGGGGCTGTGTCTCTGTTCCTTTTCCATCTAAGCTTTGTTTCTCCGTCCGATCTTGTTCGCTGGTCTTCTGCGAGGAAACAACCCCGTTTCTGCTTTCAGCATTGTTTTTATAGCGCTTGATGCCTTCACCGGTCAGGCCCTTATTAGGCTTCTTAGTTATTGCGCAATACTTTAGTTACAGTCACTGTGACCCACGGATGCTGTTGTTTCGGCCATGGAGATGCCAATAATAACCACACAGCTGGCTATAGTTGCCTCCTCCCTTCCTTCTTTAAAGGGTTCACTGTCAGCATACAACTGGCTCTCCTCACTCCCAGTCATTCTACAGTTCTTTCCCTAATCTGTTCAGTTTTAAATTTTACACAGTATTACACATTTCATTCTTCAGCTTTCTGCATTTACTTTAAAACACAGTTACAATTCTTTTTATTCATACTTCACAAATGATTAACGTTATATTTCTTTCATATATAGCTGAGAAAGTCAAACCTTAATATTTTTTTACTCTAATCCTCAATTCTTAATCACATTTCAATCATACATCTTTTAACTTGTTAATCAAAGATTGTTTAATACATGTGAAAGAATGTAAAATCATCATACATCATTTTCTTTAGATATACTTGTTTATATTTGTGCAAAAAAATAAGACAGATAATACAGGTCCTTCTCAAAAGATTAGCATATTGTGATAAAGTTCATTATTTTCCATAATGTCATGATGAAAATTTAACATTCATATATTTTAGATTCATTGCACACTAACTGAAATATTTCAGGTCTTTTATTGTCTTAATACGGATGATTGTGGCATACAGCTCATGAAAACCCAAAATTCCTATCTCACAAAATTAGCATATCATTAAAAGGGTCTCTAAACGAGCTATGAACCTAATCATCTGAATCAACGAGTTAACTCTAAACACCTGCAAAAGATTCCTGAGGCCTTTAAATCTCCCAGCCTGGTTCATCACTCAAAACCCCAATCATGGGTAAGACTGCCAACCTGACTGCTGTCCAGAAGGCCACTATTGACACCCTCAAGCAAGAGGGTAAGACACAGAAAGAAATTTCTGAACGAATAGGCTGTTCCCAGAGTGCTGTATCAAGGCACCTCAGTGGGAAGTCTGTGGGAAGGAAAAAGTGTGGCAGAAAACGCTGCACAACGAGAAGAGTTGACCGGACCCTGAGGAAGATTGTGGAGAAGAGCCGATTCCAGACCTTGGGGGACCTGCGGAAGCAGTGGATTGAGTCTGGAGTAGAAACATCCAGAGCCACCGTGCACAAGTGTGTGCAGGAAATGGGCTACAGGTGCCGCATTCCCCAGGTCAAGCCACTTTTGAACCAGAAACAGCGGCAGAAGCGCCTGACCTGGGCTACAGAGAAGCAGCACTGGACTGTTGCTCAGTGGTCCAAAGTACTTTTTTCGGTTGAAAGCAAATTCTGCATGTCATTCGGAAATCAAGGTGCCAGAGTCTGGAGGAAGACTGGGGAGAAGGAAATGCCAAAATGCCAGAAGTCCAGTGTCAAGTACCCACAGTCAGTGATGGTCTGGGGTGCCGTGTCAGCTGCTGGTGTTGGTCCACTGTGTTTTATCAAGGGCAGGGTCAATGCAGCTAGCTATCAGGAGATTTTGGAGCACTTCATGCTTCCATCTGCTGAAAAGCTTTATGGAGATGAAGATTTCATTTTTCAGCACGACCTGGCACCTGCTCACAGTGCCAAAACCACTGGTAAATGGTTTACTGACCATGGTATCACTGTGCTCAATTGGCCTGCCAACTCTCCTGACCTGAACCCCATAGAGAATCTGTGGGATATTGTGAAGAGAACGTTGAGAGACTCAAGACCCAACACTCTGGATGAGCTAAAGGCCGCTATCGAAGCATCCTGGGCCTCCATAAGACCTCAGCAGTGCCACAGGCTGATTGCCTCCATGCCACGCCGCATTGAAGCAGTCATTTCTGCAAAAGGATTCACGACCAAGTATTGAGTGCATAACTGTACATGATTATTTGAAGGTTGACGTTTTTTGTATTAAAAACACTTTTCTTTTTTTGGTCGGATGAAATATGCTAATTTTGTGAGATAGGAATTTTGGGTTTTCATGAGCTGTATGCCAAAATCATCCGTATTAAGACAATAAAAGACCTGAAATATTTCAGTTAGTGTGCAATGAATCTAAAATATATGAATGTTAAATTTTCATCATTACATTATGGAAAATAATGAACTTTATCACAATATGCTAATATTTTGGGAAGGACCTGTATGTGGCTTCACACAGGCCTTTCCAGTCTCTCAGTGCCAGAATATGAGAACAATGGATTACATGGAAAGATCTCACCTTATTTTGACAAGGGGCAATATTTTAGATTTTAATATATATTTTTTTTATATAATAAGTTTATCTGGGCTCAAAGTAAAGTAAATTAAATCTGTTTAAAGGATTCAGAATATGCATAGGCTAGTTTAAAACTGTCAAGCTTGCAACACTTTATGCACAAACTTAATATGAAATACACTATGTCCATGTGTGAACACATCTACAAATATGTAGATAATTGAACACACAGATCTAAAATTAACCCTGAAACCATTGTGTTTAATGGCAGAACACATTTTTGTCAGAAAACCAAAATAGTTAATTGAAAACTGTGAACTGCTACTGAGGGTCAGTACATCTGGCTCCACTGCAGATCATCTGGGCTCCATCATGGGTTCCTCCTACGCTTCCATGCTTCTACCAAGAGTACCAGCTCCGATCTCCAGAATTTCGGCGAGGGTTCCAGTGGTTTCTGGATCTCTCTCCTGAGCTCCTCTGTGGGTTCAAGTCTTGCAAGCTCCTCCGTGGGTTCAAGTTGACCGAGCTCCTCCGTGGGTTCATCTCCATCTCCAACTCTCAGCCGACCTCCAGTCAGAGTTTCCAGAGGGTCCTCTATGGTCTGCCGTTGACCTTCAAGGCATTTTCTCAGCCTCTGTCAACCTCCAGGGCACCTTCTCAGCCTCCATCGACCCTCAAGGCTCCTTCTCAGCCGTGGCTGACCTCAAGGCACCTTCTCAGCTGCCGTCGACCTTAAGGCACCTTCTCCGTAGGTTCCCCAAACACCCCCATCACAGCCAGTCTCCAGATCTCCTTCTCTGTCGCCGCTGGCCACACAGGCACCTGCTCCTTCATCTCCAGGTTCTTGTCTTCACTGCCGTTAATGGCTGCCAAGATCTCTACACGTCTGTTCTCCTGAACTCTGTGCTTCTTCTGGACAACACCCCAGCCCTCCTTCTCAACTCAGATGTTTTTATTTTTTGGGGGGGGGGGATCAGTTTCTTCCATGTTTGTGTTCTTTGGTTCGTTTCATTGTTTACCTAATTCTGTTCACTTAGAGGTTTTGTTGTTTTACTGGATTCCTGCTCATCTGTGTTAATTAGCCACCCTCCTTCATTTGCCAGCAATCCCTCTTCCAGCAGCTGTTCCTGATTCCCTCCTGATTAGCCCCCAGTGTCCATTAGTCCATTCTCCACCCTACCTCACTACTTATATTCTCTGGTTTTCATTGTTTGCTACTGGTTCCTCCTGTTTGCTACCTGCTCCACGCCCATTGACTCCACGAACCTGTCTTGTATCAGTTTTGTAAGTTTTATTGTTATTATTATTAAAGACTATATTCAATTCAATTCAATTCAATTCAAAGATACTTTATTGATCCCAGAGGGGAATTCCAGTACAACCCATCCAAATATACATCATGACACAAGACAATGGGGGGACGGGTCACCAAGGCTTTGCTGCCCACTCACAGGCGCTGCCCTTGCTAGATGAGAAAAGAGGCCACATTAGGTAAGTAGAAGGAAAAAAAATCATATTTCACACTTTATCCTTAGCAGGATACAATTTCAGATTGCAAAAAACCTCAGCACAAAGAAGCAACAAATTTACAAAACAACATCATGCGTGAACGGTGAAGGTGGTGTGAGGAGTGCAAATGTTTATCTTGAGCATGTGTGTGTGTGCAAGTGAGTGTGTGCAAGTAAGTCCATGAAGCACTATCACAGAGGCCATTGTCCTTGATGGTTAGTTGGAATGTTCATCAACCGGCCACAAAGTTCTGAGCAGGTCCACAGGTGTCCTCAGGGAAGGGAGGGGGCAGAGGGAGCAGAGCATCATGTTTACATAACTTCCAGGAGAAGTTGAAGATAGCCAGCCATCAAGGCCGCGCGGGGGAGCCAGATTCAGAAAAACAATAATTATTTGGGTTAGGCTGACTCTTAATTTTCCGTCAGCCTTGAGAGTCTCGCTGGTGCTTCTCAAAGGCAAATCCAAACAGCCAAATTCCTGGTCTTTCTGCCAGATCCGAGCGAACAACTTTCTCCAAGATTCATCCCATTTCACCCCTGAGTCCAGGAACCGCAACCTGCCTGCGATCCTGTGTAAGGATCACATCCAGTCTGCGATTCAGCTCACGTAACATCTCAGTCTGAGTGTTGATCGCTCTGAAGATCCCATCATACATGCCAGGCAGCCTTACAATGGCCAGAACAGCTGCTGACATTCTCCGAATTTCTCGATATGCCAGGTAACCGCTGACTCCAAAAAGCAGAAATCCTGATATCAAACATCCAATTATATACACGTCTTCCACATCCTCGACTGACATTATCGACAGACACACAATCCTCCACTTCTGCCAAGAGTCCATCGTGTATCCGGAGAAAAATGTCCAGTCCGGGCAAGTGGGCTCTCCCGACCCCTGTCTTCTCGTCGAGAAAATTTGATCAATTGCATTGAGAGACCAGCTGACCAAATCCATATTTTGGAAGAATTTGGAAGATGTGCAAAAAGAGGCTCCAAAAAAAAGACAAGACACAGAGCTGAAGCAGGGCAGATATGGGAGGGGTGCGGGAGACAGAGAAAAAGCGTCCACCTCCACCGAGATCAGGAAAAAGTCAGTATCATCATATTACTCACCTTGTGGGTCCCTTACCGTTGTCTGCATTTTGGTCCAACATCCAGTCCATGACAGCAATGGTGTCCATTTCATCTCTTGGCTCAAAATTCAGCACCATTATGACAATGTGAAGAACTTTGTTTGAGGTCGTTACAAATTTATTACAAATAAGAAATCACATTCTTGTAAGTATTCACAGACTATGCCACAAAGCTCAGAATTGAGGTGATGTGCATACTGCTTCTGCTGATCATCCTTGGGATATTTCTGCAGCTTAAATGGAGTCCACTTTTGGTAAATTGAGTTGATTGGACATGATTAGAAGAGGCACACACCTGTCTGTATAAGGTCCCACAGTTGACAGCATATGTCAGAGCACAAACACCAACCGTGAAGTCAAAAATGAATTTTCTGTAGACCTCAAAGACAGGATTGTCTTGAGGAACAAATTTGGGCAAGGATACTGAACATTTTGTGCTGCTTTGAAGGTCCCAATGAGCACAAATGGAAGAAGTTTGGAACCACCAGGACTCTTCCTAGAGCTGGCCGACCATCTAAACTGAGCGATTGTAGGAGGAGGGCCTCTGTCAGGGAGGTGATGAAGAACCCCATGGTCACTCTGTCAAAGTTACAGCGTTCCTCTGTGGAATAGGGCAACCTTCATAAAGGACAACCATCTCTGCCGCTATCCACCAATCAGGTCTGTATCGGTAGAGTGGCCGAATGAAAGCCACTCCTTCATAAAAGACAAATAGTAGCCTGTCTGGAGTTTGCCAAAATTCACCTGAAATACTCAGGCCATGAGAAACAAAATTCGTTGGTCTGATGAGACAAATATTGAACTCTCTGGTGTGAATGCCAGGCATCATGTTTGGAGGAAGCCAGGCACATAGTCATAATGGGGTATTTTGTGTTGAATTTTGAGGAAAGAGATTAATTTGATATCATTTGAAATAAGGCTGTAACATACCCAAATGTGGAAAAAGTCCAGTGCTGCGAATACTTTCCGGTTGGACTGTACCTGCTAGACGTCAAAGCAAGTTCAGACTCCTTGAACCTCTCACACTGCTGTAGACTCCTGTTTTACTTATGGCTTTTATCAAGAAATTAATCAGGAATAACCAAGCCCCTTAAAGCCCCCAATAAAAAAAACAAAAATAAACCTTTACTGTTAAGCAGGACCAAACATTGAGTCATTTCAAGATCAAAGTGCTAAGTTAAAACTGATTTGCTGGAATATCAGTTTACTGTGCTCTTTAACGCATTATATAAATATGTTACAGACGTTATCTGAAAATTATTAGGATCATGGAACGTTCAAGATACAGTTGATATTTGAGGAGAACCTTCTCACAACTTTAATGACATCTTGGCCCTAAAATGCAAGATGCATATTTTTATCTTTAGTAAGTTTGCTGTCTTTAACAATTAGGATGTATCAAAATAATGACAGATGAGATTAGGAACCTAAGCCATGTTTGGAAAAAGTTATATATTCTCATGACCAGTATAGGTTATGGGTAGATGACTGAATGCTGCAAAAAGCACATTTTTCTTGACCCATTGCAGTGTTTAGAGAGTAATCAACACCATGTGCTGCTGCTGGTGCTGTGGCCAGAGTGTGAGAGTGATCAGACTACAGGAGCTGTGAGAGTGCCGTCTACCTCTTTAAACTACAGGGAGTTAACTGGTGTTAAAGGAAGGTCAGGAAAAGTTTAATAATGTTTAAGAAAATTAACCCTTTGCTTTAGATTATTCTCCAGTAAGAGTAGGGCTGAATTCCTGTTTGTATTAGGTCCACAAAAGACAAAAAGAAACATGGCAGAGGAGGAGGAAATATCCTAGAAAATATCCTAGAAAATCAGAGAAATTCTTTCTGCATGGCGTTTGCATGTTCTCCCTGTGCATGTGTGGGTTCTCATCCTGCCTCTCGCCTGTAGACTGCTGGAGATTAGAGGGTGACATGGGAGTGGATTTTCTCTCCTGTCCCATCCCGCTCCCACAGAAAAATGTCTTGTCCCATCCCAATCCCAGCCCAGCATAACGAAAAAAATCCTGTCCCGTCCCACTCCTGGTAAATTGACTCCCACTCCCATCCCGCTCCCATTCAAAACGACTCACACTCCTGTGACTCTCCCATTTTTGTTTTTTTCATTTAGTCTTTTGGCAATTTCTTTCTTTGAAAGTCCAGTTAGGTCCCTGTTTTTAGCTGTAGTAAAGGCCAGTTAAAGTAAAAAGAATAATAATGAAGAAATAATAAAATATCAAACAAGGAAACAAACCATGCCTATCTGAGCTGAATAAACAAAATGTACATAGTTGTATTTTACTCATTTATTAAGTGATTGTTTCCTTTGAACAATGACATCACTTTTATGTTTCAAGTTGCTGAAACGAAAGAAAAATGCACCTAGCAAGAGAACTGTACTTGGTGAACAAAAGGACAAAAATGCATTACCTTCATAATTTAGAAACTGTACCTCAATGGTTCACAGCCCTGGTCCTCAAGGACCCCTTCCCTACAAGTTTTAGATGTGTGTCTGATCCAGAACACCTGATTCAAATTCTGACATGACCTCCTATACAGGCAACAAGAATGGAGGGTCAAACTGGACAAAATTAATACAAGAAAATCATCATTAAATAAATGAATGTTATGAATGTCCCATAAGCAAAGTAAATGTAACATGAAATAAATGTAACATTAAATGTGCCATTAAGTTAAAGGTACCATTTATTTATTTAATACATCATTAGAAACAATAAATGTACCATTATATCATGAAATGGAATATTATGCAATTAAATGTGCCACTGAATAATTAAGTATAATTTTAAAGACGACATGACGTAATTAGTGGTACACTTAATATTTAATGATGTATTAAATAAATTGTACATTTAATGGTACATTCAATTTTTTTCTATTTCACAACATATTTAATATCTTCCCTTGATGAAGCCCGCAAGGGGACAAGGGGGATTTTTTCTCTTTTGTGTCCCCACGCAATAGTCTTTGCGTTATTTCGCAATACTTTGTGGGATAGTTTCCAAACCAGATAACTGCAAAATTGAAACAAACACTACACCCGTTTTGAGATTTATTGAGTTTTATTTTGAAATCTGCCTTACATAAAATTATCTTCAAATCAGACTAAAAGACAGTTTTTATCCACAAGCTGTCAAACAAACTACTGAACTCTGAACAATAATACTACACGAAACCACATATGTGACACTTTATTTCCTTATTACTGCTGCATGATGTGTACTTTTTTTTGTACGCTGTGTTTTTGTTTTTATCGTGGTTTGAACGGTTCTTCTTATTCTAAGCATTTAATCGCATTGTTTACTGCGTGTTAACCTGCATATGACAAATAAACCATATCAATGACATATCAGTGCTGTTTGTTTTTATGAGCAGTTTGTCATCTGTGCTGCTGTTCCAAAATGCCGAATGCAAAAGTATTGCGTGGGGACGCAAAATAAATAAATTTCCCCATGTCCCCTCACGGGCTTCCGTACCTTCCCTTTACATCTTTAGAGCACATGCAGCAATTTTGTTGGTCAGATGAGACTTGACACATGATGGTACTTTTCGTTTGATGAATGAAGAGATGCAGGGTTGATTTAATCCAGAATCTGTCTTACAAGTGTCCCTTAATCACTGGTGAACTTGATTACGACTAAACACGTTTTACAAGCAGCAGACTGCGTGTTAACATCAACTCTCCTGAAGTTCGGTAATATTTGCGACTTTCCTGTCAGCTCTATGAGTTTAATAGATAAGTCCTTACTTCTGACTTTACGTTACAAATCCAATTTTACCACGTCCAGTTCTCCACCTGCGTTTGCTCTCTCCATCCTGAACGCAGGTGGAAAACATCGTTCAGAAGCACTGTTGGCTTGTGGGTCGTGTAGTTCGTTTGACTCGCATTATAGTATAGGCTTCTTGGAAAAAAACTACATAATGGCGGCGTCGATTCAAGTTTTATTTTCTTAAAGTTTATAACAAAGTCTCAGTTTTACATTTCCAAAGACAATTGATACTAGTTTATTTTCCCTCCTATTAGTTAGCTCCCGCTCCCGTCTGCTCCAGTTCATTTTTTATCCTGTACCGTCCCAATCACGTGATCTTTACTGATGCTGTCTCCCGTCCGGCGGGTTTCCCGTGGGAATCCCGAAAAAATGTCAGCCTCTACTGGAGATAGGCACCAGCCCCCCAGGTATAGAAGATGAAGTAAGTCTAACTTTCCATTATTGAATGCTTAACTTTGTTTCGTCTGTGACATTGTTAGTGCTGTGATGTTATGATTGGTGGCCTTTGTTTATCTTTGCTTTTATCATTGACAGCACTGATAGGCAGACAATGTCCTGATATACAACATAATTATCCTTGCAGGAAAAAAAACTATTTTCAGTGAAAAGTACTTACATAAAATCCCTCCATTTTGAAGAGTCCTTTATTATTCTATAATGTGAAATCGACTTGTTTGGTACTTTAATGCAAGTATTGTAACTTTGTCCATGTCTGTGTCACAGTGGATCTGCTTCTCTGTGTTTGTTTTTCAGTCTGACCATCTCTGTTCTTCATCTGTGTATTTGTATTTCTCCACCAGAGGGAACCACTGAATTCCATTTGTGGGGACAAGTGATCGTTTCCTCAACCACTCATTTTCCCAAGATCCAACACTGCATTTTTCCACTTATGAACTTACAGGTATTCCAACTAATTCCCCCTGGCTTTACACTTATTGACAGTTCAATTAAGGGAATTTACAAGAAACTATTTTCAGTGAAATTTATGGTTTATACTTTTAACAAAATTAATCTTACATCAGGACCAAGTGAATGTAGAAAAATGAGAACCTACACTTGGATCTATTTATTTATATATTCCAGTGTCACCACAGAAGTCCTTTGAACAATATAAAATATTTCCACACATGAATGTACAGTGTTGAGAAAGAATATTGTTGTAATTTGACCTCAAATTGTTCAATTAGTGATCACGATCTGGTTTGGAGCCTGAGATAGATGATTGACAACTCATGTTGTTTTTATTGAATACTTAATACATGACATTATTAATTTAACTGTAGATGTGTAAAACAGAATACTATGCCTAGACTACATTACTTGGAGACTTGAGATTCAAGCAATAGGATACTTTTATCTTGAGTAGTATTATAAGGCTTTAGTAGTATACTGATTTTATAAGTAATTCTACTTTTGTGCCAGGGTTATTTATGGAGCGGTCAGTGCTTTGGATTATGTGTCAGTTTTCCGCAAAGATGAAGGCTATTACTGAAAAGAGAATGAAAGGCTACATTTTATTGAATGACATCAACGCTTCAATCAGCCGCAATCCTTGGGGGAAACATCAGGAAGACAGGCATTTTGGGCAATCTGAAAACTGTTTAGCTTGATTTGCTTCAACCTAGCCATTTTTTACATTGATTTTTATTGTTCTTTGTAACTGTTTTGATGTGCATGACTGCTGGCTTCATGAGCTCTGCACTTATTAGTTGGTGACATTTTGTTTGTCTTGTTCATTTATCTTTTTATAAACTGAACTTTTGAAACCATTTTCTCAGCTGTGCTTTACTTATCTCTGTGTTATATAGCAGTTACTGTTACAATGTTAAAAGTCAAGGGATTTCAATAAAACTTTTTTATAAATTATCCTATTTATTGTGGAAAACATTTCTTTGCAAAACACTGAAGACAACCGTGAGAAATTAAACCAAAAGACACATCAAAAGTAAAAAAAAAAGGTAACCTAAAACACAAATAGAAAATACATGGTTAAATAAAGGTGTCACTTTTTAATGAGCGTAATATCTTCAACAGCTATGAACAGACACTGCCAAGGCAAGATTATGTCTGTATTTTGTAGGCTAAATTGTGGCTATCTAAGAGCATATGGTTCATCAACATGCATGAGCTTCTTGCTAATGCTTAAATTACTCTTTAAACATTGGGCCCAACCCGATTTCGAGCCCTATTTTCTAATAATAAAATCTATCCCATACAGAGGAAACCATATCACAGCATTATAGAGTTACGCTAGCTTGCTCCCTTTCAAAGATGAGCGGATGGGTAATTTTGTTACAAATTTGTAAAAATACAAAGACCTCTAGTCTACATCTGCAGATGAGGACTTATAGTAATCCATATGAAAGGAAATAAAAGCACATTTAACTTTTATGAAAATATCTGGAAAGAGATAGATCTTTATCTTGTTAAAGGTTTTAACTATTTAAGCTTTTAGAAAAATTGACGAGACCTGTTTGTTAAAATGAAAAAAGATGGCCTAAAATAACACCAGGGATTTTTCCACAAAGATTCACAAAGGGAACACAAAGCTCAAGAGCAAAAGGTTGTCCAAATAATAAAACAAGATAAAATTTATTGTGATGGGGAATTGAAATTCTTAAGTTTAATGTCATATGAGTTTACACTTTTTCTTTTTTTATAGGCAGATGTATGGGTATTCTGCAAACTAAATAAATCTAGAAGCTCCATAGTAACAAAAATAAAAAAAAGAGCAAGACCCAGGTTGGAGCCTTGAGGAACCCCACAAGTAGGTAGGGTTGCAGATGGTAAATAATGACTAATGGGAACCACGAGATGTAACAAATTTGGAAGTAATTATGGACTTAGATTTTAAATTTAAGAGATTACCTCTGTTTTGCAAAATTTGTTTCTTTCATTTAAGGCAAATACCAACCTAAGCCAGTTTTGTCAGGACATGTCTTTGAGAGAATATAACATGCCTTTATCTCAGCTTATCTCGACTATTGCAAGAATCCGTTTCACGTCTTCAGCTTGTTCAAAATGCTGCTGCACTTCTTTTAACTCGTAAATACAGACATGAGCACATCTCGCCTATCTATCTTGTCCTCCCTTCTTTGGCTCCCTGTGCATCACAGAATTAATTTTAAAATCCTAAAGTTGGCCTATAAATGCATAAATGGTTTTGCTCTTTGGTTCCTCTCTGATTTACTCCAGCCTTATCTTCCTTCTCGGGCCCCTAGATTAATCAACCAGCTGCTTTTTGTTGTCCCAAAAACTATGTGAAAATTTAGAGAGCTTGAGCTTCTTCTGTTGTGACTCTCAAACTTTGGAATACATTGTCCTTAAATATTAGACAAGTATCTTCTCTTCCTGTGTTTAAGTCTCTTTTAAAAACACGTGTTTTTTCAAAGGATTTGTGAATTAACATGCTTGTTTTATTTTCTTTGTTCTATTTTACAAGTGTTTTAATATCTCTTTTATGACTTGGTTTTATCTCTTCTATTTACACTTTTTGTACAGCATCTTGGGCAAACTTCCTTTTTTTTAAATATGCTTTATAAATAAATTGAATTTGGTTTAGCACATTGAGGTCTTTACAAGTCATAAAAGGTTTTAGATTTAGTAATCTTAAATATGCCAAGGTTAAGTTTTAAATTTGAATGCTTTACAGTAATAACTTCTTCCACTGTCAGTCAGTCAGTCAGTCATTTTCTACCGCTTCTTCCATAGTGGGTCGCATGGAAGCTGGTGCTTATGGGCGGGAGGTGGGGGACGCCCTCTTCCATTGTGTTTATCTTTTTTTGGTGTTTGGTTGTCAGATGTAGGAAAAAAATAAGGGAACAGGGAATATCAAAGGGAAGTCAAAGGGAATATATCGCAGGGTGTTCAGCTTTCCTCCAACCTGCAAAAGACTTGTGCTCCTAACTAGCTTAAGTATGTTGAGGTAATTGAAATCAAAAACATTCTTATGTTTTTTGCCACCAGGTCCTTTGCATTAGATATTTGGCTCAAAGAGTTGAATTTTAATAATTTGCTGCCAGTAACTGTTATGAAGCTTACTGTATACTGTACGCATTGCATTCTGAAACCTAAATGTAATACCTTTTGAGTCAAATGGAATAAGACACTTAATGTTGAAAAATATATACTTAACTACTTTTAATGATCACATAAGTAAGTTGTTGAGTTTCTCAGTTCATAATTCATATAGGTCTTGAATTTAAATCATAATGCTCATGAATAGGTCACACAAGAAATTCCAATTTTTTTCTGTACTGAAAGATGATTTAAAAATAGACTAAAACTTTTTAGAAATGTCACTGTGAAACTTTTACAGTTATAATAAGAATTTTGTTCCAGGGTTTTAGAGAAAATATAACTTAGCAGTTTAAAAATTGAGAGTATGCAAGAGGTTCTTTTCCATTTTTAGAGAATATTGGACCTCATCAAGCTTTAAGGCACCTAGAACTAGAGGTGGGGTAGTAACTTGTGACGTTTAGTTACATTTACTTGAGTACCATTTTGAAAAAAAAAAACCTGTACTTCTAGGAATAGTTTGATGGCACCATACCTTTTACTTGAGTAATATTATTTTGAAGTAAAACTACTCTTACTTGCGTACAATTTCTGGCAACTCTGCCCACTTCCAGTTGCTTCACAAAAAAAAACCAAAAAAAGAAAAAAAACAAGCATGTTTTAACCAAAAATGCATCAGACACAGACACATGCTGGCACCTTGTGTTAAACTGAGAACTCTTCAAAAACGTCATTAAAGGTAAAGTCAATATACAGTAAATGGTTTATATAAACAATTACAATGTTATATATCAGCTAAAACAAATCACATATATTGTCAGTGATTGTCCTTTGTGCATTATCTGTTTCAGTAGCTTTATGTTATGAAAAAGAAATAGATTTAGAAATCTTTGTTTCTTCTTATAGAATGTATTTTGTAATGATGTTACTTATTTTTAATTTATTCTTTAAAATATCAGAATGTGCTATTAACGTTAAATTTTGTCTGTATGATTACATACCTTTCACAAATTAAACCAAACTAAACAGTACTACTCATGTACTCCGTACTTAAGTAGCCTTTTTACCAAATACATTTTTGCTCTTGCTTGAGTAATTGTTTTACTTTATATTTCTAATTCAGTTTGAGTAAACTGAAGTAATGCTACTCTTACTTGTATACAGTTTTTGGCTACTCTACCCACCTCTGCCTGGAAAAAGTCTGAGATAACTCATGTACCCAACGGCACATTAAGATATTATCCAAGCAAAAAACAAGAAAAAATTAAGAAAAGAAGGGATGTTGAGGAAAAATTAGTAGGTTAAAAACTTTTGAACAAAAAAACCCATATTGTTAGTTGTAAAGGTGTGCTTTATTTGTCTACGTTACTCACTCCTCTAAATTTGGTGAAAGTGTGCAAAAGAATACACTTGATGGATGAAGATTAAAATGAAAGGATTTTCAAATTCACCTTAATTAAGTGCGTTAAGTAATCATATAATTTGATATAGTTCTTTTTAATAAAGAACGAATATTCCATCCTCACAAAATAAAGTAAACTGGGTAACCTGGAGAATAAAAATGAAGAAAAGATGAAAAAATAGGCCTCATTGCTGTGTATATTTTTCAACTGAAAGAAGTCAAAAATAATGGCAAACTAAAATGGATATAAGAAGAAGAAATCATTTTAGAAATGTGGCAATTTAAAAATCTGCCCTGATTTGCTTCAGCTGTATTTTGATAATCAATTTTGCAACACAGGTAAAGAATAAGTCTGCCCATTCATTTGAATCTTTGTTTAAAATGTTTGGTATCATTTATATGCTTTGTTGACTATTCATTAAAATAAATGAATAAATTTTTTTCTCTTGAAGCAGGACAAAAAAGCTTGTCTTCTTTCAAGCATATTTAAAGAAGTTAGGCATGACTTAAACTTTCATATAGTATTATAGCCTACCTTTCTGAACGCTTCAAACTATTCAGCAGAGATAAGCATGTTAAAACATCGTGGACCTTTTACCATTTTAATAACTACTTAGAGCTTATTTTGTTTCTTTTGATGTCTGTAGACAGATAATAACTTGACAGTCAAGGATGTGTAAAGGTTAAAATAAAATTTTAAGCTGATATTCATCACTTTGGCTACTCACACTTTTAATACACAGTTTATATTTGGGCTATTTGAGATATACAATGCATCTGTAACAAACATTACATTTGAATAAATAAATCACTATACTAACGTCAGCAAGGTCAACTCAATCAGTGAAATCTTAATTATCCTAATTTGTTGCAGTCATTCAGCTGAAAAAATTTAACTTCTATATTATATAGATTTTATGCATACAGAGTGAAGATTTTTCTCGGTTAATTTTTTAAGACTGTACTCAGCAGTTAATTAAAATTTGAGGAAATAATTACATAATACAAAGAAAGAAAGAAAAATTGTTATTTCAGAGATGTTAGCCTGCTGAAAATGATACATTGTACATCATATGCTCTTGATACTTGATGCGAATTTATTTTAGATGTGTCAATGTGGCGTGGCATTGGGGTAATCAGCCTGTGGCTCTCCTGCGTTGTTCAGGAAGTCCAGGTTGCTTTAATTGTAGCTTTCAGCCCTTATACAGGTCCTTCTCAAAATATTAGCATATTGTGATAAAGTTCATTATTTTCCATAATGTCATGATGAAAATTTAACATTCATATATTTTAGATTCATTACACACTAACTGAAATATTTCAGGTCTTTTATTGTCTTAATACGGATGATTGTGGCATACAGCTCATGAAAACCCAAAATTCCTATCTCACAAAATTAGCATATCATTAAAAGGGTCTCTAAACGAGCTATGAACCTAATCATCTGAATCAACGAGTTAACTCTAAACACCTGTAAAAGATTCCTGAGGCCTTTAAATCTCCCAGCCTGGTTCATCACTCAAAACCCCAATCATGGGTAAGACTGCCAACCTGACTGGTGTCCAGAAGGCCACTATTGACACCCTCAAGCAAGAGGGTAAGACACAGAAAGAAATTTCTGAACGAATAGGCTGTTCCCAGAGTGCTGTATCAAGGCACCTCAGTGGGAAGTCTGTGGGAAGGAAAAAGTGTGGCAGAAAACGCTGCACAACGAGAAGAGGTGACCGGACCCTGAGGAAGATTGTGGAGAAGAGCCGATTCCAGACCTTGGGGGACCTGCGGAAGCAGTGGACTGAGTCTGGAGTAGAAACATCCAGAGCCACCGTGTACAGGCGTGTGCAGGAAATGGGCTACAGGTGCCGCATTCCCCAGGTCAAGCCACTTTTGAACCAGAAACAGCGGCAGAAGCGCCTGACCTGGGCTACAGAGAAGCAGCACTGGACTGTTGCTCAGTGGTCCAAAGTACTTTTTCCGGATGAAAGCAAATTCTGCATGTCATTCGGAAATCAAGGTACCAGAGTCTGGAGGAAGACTGGGGAGAAGGAAATGCCAAAATGCCAGAAGTCCAGTGTCAAGTACCCACAGTCAGTGATGGTCTGGGGTGCCGTGTCAGCTGCTGGTGTTGGTCCACTGTGTTTTATCAAGGGCAGGGTCAATGCAGCTAGCTATCAGGAGATTTTGGAGCACTTCATGCTTCCATCTGCTGAAAAGCTTTATGGAGATGAAGATTTCATTTTTCAGCACGACCTGGCACCTGCTCACAGTGACAAAACCACTGGTAAATGGTTTACTGACCATGGTATCACTGTGCTCAATTGGCCTGCCAACTCTCCTGACCTGAACCCCATAGAGAATCTGTGGGATATTGTGAAGAGAATGTTGAGAGACTCAAGACCCAACACTCTGGATGAGCTAAAGGCCGCTATCGAAGCATCCTGGGCCTCCATAAGACCTCAGCAGTGCCACAGGCTGATTGCCTCCATGCCACGCCGCATTGAAGCAGTCATTTCTGCCAAAGGATTCCCAACCAAGTATTGAGTGCATAACTGTACATGATTATTTGAAGGTTGACGTTTTTTGTATTAAAAACACTTTTCTTTTATTGGTCGGATGAAATATGCTAATTTTGTGAGATAGGAATTTTGGGTTTTCATGAGCTGTATGCCAAAATCATCCGTATTAAGACAATAAAAGACCTGAAATATTTCAGTTAGTGTGCAATGAATCTAAAATATATGAATGTTAAATTTTCATCATGACATTATGGAAAATAATGAACTTTATCACAATATGCTAATATTTTGAGAAGGACCTGTATATTGTTTGGTCTAGAGCTTCTCATCTTGCTCTCCACAATACAATTTTTCTAAGGGATTTAGATGAGGTGCAGTTGTGACACCACATTCATTAAGGTAGTAGTGATTTTGTCAGTGTGGACAGGTGCCAAGTACTGTTGGAAAATGAAATAATTTTCTAAATGAAGTTTGTCAGCAGAAAGTGCTCTAAAATTTCCTCAGATGGCTGCGCTGACAGGAACTTCAGAAGACACAGTGGACCAACATCTGCAGCTGACGTCTCTCCCTAAATTATCACTGACTGTGGAGATTTCACACTGGACCTCAACAGTTTGGATTCTGTACCTCTCCACTCTTTCTCTAGACTCTGGAAACTTGAGTTCCAAATAAAAGGTACTTCCATTTGAAAAGAGGACCTTTTATACCACTGAACAAGAATCCAGTCATTTTTCTTCTTAGCTCAAACAAGACACTTCTGCTGTTGCCTCTGGTTCAGACATGACTTATTACCAGAAGTTCAACAGTTGCAGCTCATTTCCTGGAGACATCTGTGTATCAACGAGTCCAGCCAGAGTCATTGCCTTGTGAGTCTTCCAAAGTTCTCAAATGGTCTTTTCTTCACAATCTTCTCAAGGCTACAGGAATCCATATTGTGCCTCTTTTTATACCACACATTTTCCTTCCACTCAATTTTCCATTTATATTAATGTTTTGAGCCCTCTGTGAAGACCCAGCTTCTTTAGCAATAATTGTTTTGGTATTTCCTCTTTGTGGAGGGTATCAATCACTATGTGCTGGACAATTATCAAGTTAGCCATCTGCCCCATGATTCCGTAGACCAGAACATTTTTGTATTAAAAAACCTTTATAAACAGTTTTGATATCCACACTTTCCAAGAAACTGAATTTTGGAGTTTCAATAGATGTTATCATTGCCACAGTTAACAACATATAATGGCTGAAATACTCTTTTGTGTAATTTGGGTTTTTTCCTTTCACATTCTTGCATCTACTAATGTTACTTGTTTTTGTCTGTGTACTGTGGTGCAGCACTGCACCCTGTGCAACATATTTCTTGCATGGGAGACTAATAAAGACACTTTCACTTTGAATGCATCTAAATTATCTTATCTTTGGAATTAAAGTGCTGAAATGAATCCATTAAATTATAAATTTTTGAGATGCAACCATTATTGTGGACATAAAATATTTGTCAAAAGTAAATATTTTCATTCTTAAGGGCATATACGTATTAGCCAGTAGATGTCTGGGGTTTAAGAACAGTAGCCTACTGTGTCAGTGACAGTAGGTACAGTAATACAGGTTCATCTGGCCAATTATAACGCAGAGTTACAGTAGATGCTGCCTTAATTAACAGTAAATTAAATTTGAGCTCGTGGCCCAGCTGTTTCTAAGAAAAAATATTGTAATTCATCCAGGATCTTATGCAGATAATGCCCTTTCTCCCTCAATGGAATAAACAAAAACACAAGCACAAAACTGCACAGATCTTACTCTAGCCAAGTGAGCACAACAGCCGCAGTCACACACGCACAGCATTAATATTCAGTCTGTTGTTTGAGCGTCTCCCCCTGCTTCTGCGCCAAGACATGCTCTCCATCTGTGTCCAGTGCGCGGATTAGACGCTTATTATCCTCTTAGCTCTAAATGGCCCCACGTTCCTTGCACTTGGTAGTGAGGCTCATCTGCTGTCTAAGAGGCGAACCGGAGCGTGACACGACAGCGATCTTCATGCGTAAAAATGACCGTGGCCACCATTCATCGGGGCTTGTGATGACGAATTAACAGCTGAATTGTTGGGACAACCCTCTGCATCGTCTATCAGAGCGCCTGTCAGGGGCACGGTCGCTGGGCTGTTTGTCCGTTTATGACCCACCCCACTGATCTTTTGCAGAGTGTAATCTTATCAGTGTCAAACCGTAGCTGCCCTTTCCCCACGGTCAGATCCCGTGCGTCTTAGGAGGGCGTTTGTCTCCAATTTTGGATAAAAGACGAGGTTCTATTTGACACATTTCCTCCACCAGCTAAGAATCTAGTTATAGATAAAAGTTAAATGCCCTTTTGGATGTGTCCTAAAATGTGGATTTGACCAAGTGAAGTTATGGATCTTACATGTAAAGAGAGGAGTCTTCTGTACTTACTTTTCTTTGCTATCTGCTCTGCCAACGTTTGCTTTGGTACCAGAAGATCAAATGCGCGGAGATCTGGTGAGTTCAGACTATATATTCAGCTTCTACAAACTCTTGTGGGACTGGGAATATGAAATATAATCATAATAAGCAAAACAGTAAGGTAAACTTGTAAAAAGCATGCAACGTGTGGATATAAGCTGACCACACACGTCTTTCTTTGTGCCACTGACTATGCATTTAAAAAAATTTTTTTTTATCAACTTTTAGTTGTGGTATTACGGAAAACTTAAGAACCACTATTAATAAAAAATAAAAATAAATTAATATCATAAAGAAAACACAAGTGATTATTTCTACACAAATCTGTATTGAAAATGTTTCAATACAGATTGAAACATTTTCTTTTAAAACAAAGCCTTCTCTTCCACAGAACAAAACAATTTCTTTGCATAATCATTAAGAGAAACATGCCATTGTTATGTTAATGCTGGTGTTTAAAACTTCAAATACTGTTTATTCACACATAACATAATGAATTGATGTGAAATCTAGACCCAACACTTTCAGTGCAGACTGTTAAACATGCTTTGTTCTGGTTTTGTGTTTCAACTTTTTTAATTTCAAACTGAAGAACAAAAATACATTTAAAAAATACTGTGCACAAAGAAAAACTCTGGGAAACATGAGGAAAAAAATGAAGTGGATGTTAGCAAATGTGTTTACTTTGCTAGCTATCAAAAGAGGATTCATTAGTGGAATCTCAGCTTGTAACAAAAAACAAAAACAATTTGTCAGCTGTAAAAACAAAACATGTTATATTTTTGCAACAATAAAAATTTACCTGATCGAAATTTATAAGAAGAACTCAAAGGGAAAAGTAACTTTTTACCCAAAGAATATCTCATCTTTTGGAGTACGTGTGGTTTCATTATTCAGGAGAACAATGATCCTACTTGTAAGTCCAGAAAGACCAAAGGGGTGTAGAGGTGAAGTATTATCAGTGGATCAACCAGAAGCACTTTGTCTAACTACAATCCAATTGTGTTTTATACTTAATGAAGATCAGGAATAAATCCACTCCTTCTACCACCCAACACCTTCTACACTATACTTTGCAAAAATGTAATTTCTTTAAATTTCTTGGTTGGGCAGAGCTAAAAGTAATGCTAGAGCTGAAAGCAGAGAAGAAGTCACAGGATGACCTCCACACTAAACGATGCCTGATCTTCTTATTATCAGCAGGAAGCAGGGGGCGCCTACTCAATACACCTGCATAACAGTAATGTCCAAGTTGTTATGGGTACAAATGACAAATAAATACCTTATTTTTTATATGGTGCTCACCACCCCTGACACACCCCACACATTCGCACCTAATTATGACCTTGGGGATTTCTATAGCTTGTTCTACATTACATTTCTATATTTCTATTGCATACGTTTGTACAAAAATACAAACCAACACACAATGATACTCTCAAATGTTCCCTCTTAGGGACAAATAGAGGACCATTCTATTCTATTCTATTCTATTCTAATTAAACCGACATGAATGTAACATCTATAATTCAACTTCTATTTTACAAAGAATATTGCCAGAAACAGTGTCAATTCTGCAGGAATATGTGGATAACGTTTTACTTACATTATTGCAAATAAAGAGAAAATAAAATACTATACATCTGAAATATTTTACAGAAAATATAAAAATATGTCAAAAAACGATAAATGGTTAATGTTAAGCTCTGTTCTATCTTAAAACCAGTTTTCACACTTGCCATTGTGCGCTTTTGAGACGAAATCCTAAGATTACAACTTATCTATGCCCTTTTTGTATCTGTTTCTGTCTTTCTTTGTCTCATTTCCTTTCCATTTCTTCTCGTCCCACTCCCCCTTTCCCTCACTGTCATTCTCTCTGATGGTTGGATTTTTTTCAATCATCACACTCTCAGACCCTCAGGGCAATGCTGGTTGACTTTTATGTCTGTCTGCACAGTGCCCCTATCACAGCTTAGACAGTCAGACACAGGGCTGATGTAGCTCTGCATTTATGACTGCCAGTGAGATTTGTACATGTTTTTTTTTTTTTTTTTGCTGTTTTGAGGTCTCTCAGATCTTGTTTTCATGGAGGCTAGAATGTCAGCAGGGCTCACTGTCCACATGCATCACATCAGTTTTTAACAATAAAGCTGGTGGTTTCAGAAAGAGGTTAAAATTGAATGAAGCTCCTCCCTGAGGTGATCTTTCTATTTAATTCCTTGACAGCTTCATTCCCCAATTTCAATAGACAATTAAATTATCGATGGTATAATTCAGAAGCTTAGTTTTTTTACTCTTATTGTTATGCATATCGAGCATTATTAAGTTGTTATGAGAACCATGCATTTTAATGAACCTTCCATGACCATGTCTCGCACTTGAACGTCTGTTTGGTGAAACACAATTAAAATATAATCAAGACAAGAAACAGTTAAAAAAACATTGTTTTGTTTTTATTCCTTCAAACCCTCCCTCTGTTGTGCATATGAGAAAAACAGCTGCATGGAGCTCAGTGATCATTTTCCTTTGGGTGACTAAAATCTGGGAAGAAAACCCTCTAAACATAACTAAAGATGGAGACAGAAGCAAAGGGGTAGTGTTGTTTATTTATTCTGAAATTATGTTTTTGAGTGTCAGATTACTGTTAAACATATAAGATTTTTGAGGTTGTCAGAAAAACAATAATTGTCACAGGAATTGAATTGAATTTTACATTACTAAAACAATCTGCCCTTGTTTGTATCTTCAATTCAAATACAATTTATATGTATTATTTCATGTTACAAACAAAAAGAATCATGTGTGAACCAGAGTGAAACTATTAAGCTATTTAGAAAGTGTAATTCTTGTTAATATCAAGATTTAAGAAAGTGAATAAACATTATAGGGTTATGATATAAAAAAACAACAAATATTTTAATAAAGCAATATTCACTTCTGCATTTCACAGTCTGATATAAAATCAGAGTAAATATTTCTTGGGTTAGGTTATTTAGGATTAACTGTCTGGTCATCATACTGTCCAGAAAGGAGATGGATTTTGCTTCCCAGAGATGAATGCTTTTTTTTGGCACAAAACACATATACATCTAGAACAAAGGCAAATGATCTTGATAGATATTATGTAGTCTGATGAAACTGAATATGAAGTGTTTGGCCATTATTATCATTGTCAAATTTGGATAAAAGGGGGGAAGCCACAGAAGATGTTGATATATGATGGCAGCAGGCCCATGTTGTGGGAGCTGTTTTTCTGCTTTTGGAACTGGTGCACTTCATAAAAGAGATGACATCATGTGGAAAAGCATGTAGAAATACTAAAGCTACATCTCAAATCACAACAAGGAAGTTAAAACCTGGTCACAAATGGGTCTTCCAACCGAACAATGGTCGAACTCTACCGCAAACTTTGTTACAAAGTGGCATAAGTCAGTGTTTTAGAGTGGGCATAGCACATCCCAGATTTCAGTCCAACTGGAAATTTGTAGGCAAAGCTGAAAAGGTGTGTGTGAGCAAGGCTGCCTACAAATCTTACTCAATTTCACCAGTTCGGTCACAAAGAATGGGCCAAACAGTAAGCTATTGTGAAAAGATTGTTGAAGGATATCCAAAGCAATTGATCCAAGACATACAGTTTAAAGATAATTGTACTAAATCTGAAGAAAATATATTAACTTCTAAAATAGAAGTAGTATAAAAATAGTCTTATTTAATGTCTGATTGGGAGTTAAAATGATTATATCCCTTTTTATACAGTGTATGCAATAGTTTGGTTTCGACTGTAGCTAATGTTAAAATACCATTTTTAATGGTATTTTAAATTTTTCTGGTATAAGGTTTTGATTAGTGAGATAAAGGCCCTCTAATATGAATCTTCTAATGATTTTTCTCTTGCAAACCTTGTGACTAGATGCCTTGGATCGTACAAAAGGGACCAGATTTGAATTTGTAATATAACTATGAAGTCTGA
The DNA here is from genome assembly GCF_021462225.1 of Girardinichthys multiradiatus. NCBI lineage: Eukaryota > Metazoa > Chordata > Actinopteri > Cyprinodontiformes > Goodeidae > Girardinichthys > Girardinichthys multiradiatus. The sequence goes on from NC_061805.1 coordinate 29,075,800, forward strand.
ACATCTGTGTGGTCATGTGGGAAGTTGGTAATGGAACTGGCCTGATTTGGTTAAAAATGATAAAATTTGAATGTGTGGGGGATATTTTTTTTTTTTCAAGATAAGCATTCTTTGAAATTTAAATGGCCATGTTTTGCATTGTCCTTGTTCTGTATAAGGTAGCATTTATGTAGAACAATGCCAAACTTCAAATAAATATATTTTAATTTAGAATCGTTACCATGTATTATTGATATGTTACTCCGGGTTTGATCATTAATTATTAAAACTAAACAGATGCAAGCTGAGATGTTCAACTTTCAAAAATGTTGGTTGACACAAGACTGAATTTTAGGTTTGTTGCATGACAACTGATGCTCCATCCATCCATCCATCCATGAAAAAGGAAAGAGGAGGAAAAACAAAACATTCCTCTTGTACTCCAGCTCATTCTGGATGTTCTGCAGGTGTTTCCTGGGGTTTGTTCTGCTGTGTGTTGGATGAAAGTAGCTTTTAGGCATGTGACCTAACCTTTATTCAACACTGGCAAGTTTTTCTGATTTACTCTGTTTCTTAGACATGATATTAAAAATGGGAACATTAACAAAACATAGAGAAAAAAAATGATCACTGATGTTTAAAAGAAATTTGGGGATTAATCATAATTTTCATATGTATCTTATTATATTTGCAATTTGAATATTTAAGTTATTATTTTTATCTATTTTAATTGAAATCATTTTTAATCACCCCTATTTAATGTGAGTGTGAAAATCGTACTCCTAGGGACGGTGGCGCAGTTGGTAACACTGTTTCCTTGCAGCAAGAAGGTCCTGGGTTCAATTCCCTGCCGGAGGTCTTTCTGCATGGAGTTTGCACGTTCTCCCCGTGCATGCGTGGGTTCTCACTGGGTACTCCGGCTTCCTCCCACAATCCAAAGACATGCGTGTTAGGTTAATTGGTCGCTCTAAATTGCCCTTAGGTGTATAAATGAGTGTGTGCATGGTTGTTTGTGTGTTGCCCTGCGATGGACTGGCGACCTGTCCAGGGTGTAACCTGCCTCCCGCCCATAGACTGCTGGAGATAGGCACCAGCTTCCCCGTGACCCACTATGGAATAAGCGGTAGAAAATGATTGACTGACTAATTTTTAAACACCCCTATTTAGTTTGAGTGTGAAAATCTTAATCCTAGGGAATACTTAGTGAGGAATGCAACAGCATTTCAGAATTTCAGGAACAGAACTACAGGGGTTGGACAATGAAACTGAAACACCTGGTTTTAGACCACAATAATTTATTAGTATGGTGTAGGGCCTCCTTTTGCGGTCAATACAGCGTCAATTCGTCTTGGGAATGACATATACAAGTCCTGCACAGTGGTCAGAGGGATTTTAAGCCATTCTTCTTGCAGGATAGTGGCCAGGTCACTACGTGATACTGGTGGAGGAAAACGTTTCCTGACTCGCTCCTCCAAAACACCCCAAAGTGGCTCAATAATATTTAGATCTGGTGACTGTGCAGGCCATGGGAGATGTTCAACTTCACTTTCATGTTCATCAAACCAATCTTTCACCAGTCTTGCTGTGTGTATTGGTGCATTGTCATCCTGATACACGGCACCACCTTCAGGATACAATGTTTGAACCATTGGATGCACATAGTCCTCAAGAATGGTTCGGTAGTCCTTGGCAGTGACGCGCCCATCTAGCACATGTATTGGGTCAAGGGAATGCCATGATATGGCAGCCCAAACCATCACTGATCCACCCCCATGCAACAGTCTGGCTGGTACGCTTCTTTGGGGCTTCTCCACACCTAACTCTCCCGGATGTGGGGAAAACGGTAAAGGTGGACTCATCAGAGAACAATACATGTTTCACATTGTCCACAGCCCAAGATTTGTGCTCCTTGCAACCATTGAAACCGACGTTTGGCATTGGCATAAGTGACCAAAGGTTTGGCTATAGCAGCCCGGCCGTGTATATTGACCCTGTGGAGCTCCCGACGGACAGTTCTGGTGGAAACAGGAGAGTTGAGGTGCACATTTAATTCTGCCGTGATTTGGGCAGCCGTGGTTTTATGTTTTTTGGATACAATCTGGGTTAGCACCCGAACATCCCTTTGAGACAGCTTCCTCTTGCGTCCACAGTTAATCCTGTTGTATGTGGTTCGTCCTTCTTGGTGGTATGCTGACATTATCCTGGATACTGTGGCTCTTGATACATCACAAAGACTTGCAGTCTTGGTCACAGATGCGCCAGCAAGATGTGCACCAACAATTTGTCCTCTTTTGAACTCTGGTATGTCACCCATAATGTTGTGTGCATTTCAATATTTTGAGCAAAACTGTGCTCTTACCCTGCTAATTGAACCTTCACACTCTGCTCTTACTGGTGCAATGTGCAATCAATGAAGACTGGCTACCAGGCTGGTCCAATTTAGCCATGAAACCTCCCACACTAAAATGACAGGTGTTTCAGTTTCATTGTCCAACCCCTGTATGTCAGCTACAGATAAGACTGGCAGGATGAGAGACCAGGAAAATATTCATTCAACTGTCTCTATCATGTCTGAAGTGGACAGCGGCCTCAAAGGATTTAGAAGGGCACTTGGCAAACACAGACCAGCAGTGATTCTGAGATTATCTTCTTGAGAAGAACAGAGGGCATGTCTCAAGCCTTGCAAAGTATTACTAGATATCAGATGCATTGATTTAGAAAGAAAACAACATCTGTGCAATTAAATTTAACCTTACTAACTGAAGCTACCTAATCCAGACTCATTTGATATTGAAATTTCCTTTGTCACCCTTTAGGGAATCAGATAAATATAATGTTTAAACCATGAACCACTTCTTGTTAAGTGACAAATTAAATATTTTGGGTTTATATTTGATTCGATGCTTGTATCTACAGTGAAATAATTTTTATCTTTGAAAAGGTCATATATACATTTATTACATCCAGACTGGATTATTAACTCTTTATACATAGTCTGTGTTAGTCAGGGATGCCCTGCACCACTGCATTTGGTTCAGTATGCTGCAGCTTCTGTTCTGACACAAATAAAAAGCGTAAACATGTTTACACCGTACCTGCTTTTCTTCACTGGCTCCCCGTTCACTTTAGAATTGACTTTAAAGTTTTATCATTTAACTGAAATTAGAGGCTCCAGGGTATTTGTCTGACCTCCTGCAGCCTTATGAACCCTTCAGATCCCTTAGATCACACTAATTTCGCAAGCAAGTCCCCTACTGCTTAGGTGTCAAGCTATGTGACCGATGCACTCCCCTCCTGAAACCCTCTGGACAAGAGAAATCATTTTCGTTTTATTATTACATGTTTCTACTATACACTGTTACTTTGAAAGGCAACAGCAGCTTACAGCTACTGAATTTAGCACATTGGAGTGTATCTTGTTCATAAAGCTTAGCTTTATGCTTGTTTGTGTTTACCCTAGAGTGTCCCCTCAGAATTTGAGATCGGTGCCAACTCATGCAAACTTTGGGCAACAACATTGGGGAGACATAGATGATTAGGGAATTTAGGTGCCAGAATACATGATGTGCTCCGAAGGAAGAGTATGGCGAGAAGGTATGAGTAGCAAGGTGAGTTTAGGACAAGAGAGGCTTCAAGAGAAGGAGCAGAGGTTATTTTAAAGACAAGAACAAATGTAAAAGCAAAACAATAAATAAATAAAGTGTATAAAAGCGACATGCTGGCATAGGAGTTCACTTTATTGAGCTCTGAAATGTGCTTCTGTTTGATTTAAATGTTAAAGCCAGCAATGCCACTTTTTTGTCAGTAGACAAAGAAAAATCAATGTGCTGTCTTTGAAGAACTTTCCAAAATTTTCAGTAATGATTTCTGAAAAGATAGATAATTAAAATGCACTCAAATGACACAAAATTGACCAGGTTTCCTTAACCACCAAGCATGGACATGATTGGTGGGTGGGTTTTTGTATGTCTACCCTCTTCACTAAAGCTTTATTGTAGTTATTCTCCATATTTATAACTAATTATAAAATGTAAAGTATATTTCGGGCCAAGAATTTAACTCTAAAAAAGAAATGATTTAGATGTCACAAAAGTGGAATGTCAAAATAATTGTACACTAGATCTCAGTCCTCTTTAAAGGTTATGGTGGCTCATATGTTTATATATCTTTTTCCTTAGATAAACGTTTGATATCCACAAGTATAAAAGTATATAGGTGACAATACTGTAAACTTGTGGTCAAGCAGTTTATCTTTAATTTATAGAAATAATTCCATTACAAATCCATAAGAAAACATGCATAAATAAAAAAAATTATGTCTCGATCAGTCAGCAGATATCCTCAACAGTTCTTGAAAGCCTTGTCCCAGTTACCCATGTACTTTCCGAAGCTGTATCTTGTTGTTTCCACACTGATTATATCCATGTTTATGTTTGTATAAACCAGATCGTCTAAGTCCTCCATTGGACATCCAGCTGGAGACACTGAATTGTAGCGCCTTCAGTGTGCGATGGAAGATGCCCCGCAGACATGTCAGCACAATCACTGGATACAAGGTAGATGCAACCAGATTCTACATAAAAATATAATGCATTACTTTGTAAATAGTCCACATCTGAAATGATGAATGTATGCAGTAATTACTTAAAAATTCTTCCTGTTTTCATCTGTCTGCTGTCCTTTGGTGGACATGATTTTTTCATTTTGAAGGTCCTTCTACTAAGTAGAACATCTCAAGAAAACATGCCAAAAAAAGCAGAAACATGTTTTGAACCCTCACAAAGGTCTTCAAGATGGAAAATAAATCAAATTTCCACAGATTCTTTTCTGAGTGACTGCTCATCTCTTTCTGCATGGCTGAAACACTATTTGTGCCACTTCTAAAGTGCCCATCAAACCCAATATCCAGGAAGCTGGCCATGAAGAAAAAGGAAGCGTTATTTTTGACTTTCATGTGTTTGAATGAACACTTTCAGGGCCAAATGTATAAGGTTTTTTTCAGGTGCTATATTGCTCTGAAAGATGCAGTCAAATGAAACACATATCCGATATATATTAATGAATATTAGTGGGATTGTCTTTTGTCTTTTTGTCTAAAGAACTATTGTACATATGTTTTTTTTTTTGTTACAATGTGAATTTAAAGTGCACATGCAATGAGGTTGCATAGTTTCTTTCATTTTTACAATGCACCTTTTCAGGACTGGTCATGTTTTGGGACTTCTCCTTGAACCTCACATAACATGCCAGAAGGTCCTTCCTTTCTGCCTTGAATAAACCATTAAGAAATTGTGGATCAGTATAACTGTATGGGCTCTGTATTTGACCATATGTCTGCACTAAGAGGATTAGTCAGGACACTAGCTTCTCATAAGCTTCCAGGGAATGTAAATGTTCTGTTGCTTTGAAAGTTCAATGAAAGTCCCATTTCTTTTTAGTACATCCTTCCCGTTAGCCATAAATAAAGTGTCACTGTTATTTTCTAATAATGCAATAACTAAATAATAAAAATTTATCTTTGCATTTGGGCTGCCCAGGTCTTTTACACAGAGATGAAGAATGGTCGGCCAGTTAGTACAACATCCATCATGGAGGTCCCTCTAAGTTTGGAAATGCTGACCACTGTGAGTATACATCTTATTCAACTTTTCCCCCCTCTCTGTATCCTACACCTATATGTTCAAGCTGGATAACATGTTTAAAGACAAGGAGCAAATTTGGAAAGACAGGGAAGATAAATAAGATTTTCTGCATATGTTCTCAAATGTTTAGAGGTTGCAAAAGGTTTGGGACTTAGGTCCTTTTAGCAGGACAACAACTCAAAACAAACACCCAAACACTGGAATAGTTTAAATTGTCATTTGCAATGAAGACTTAAAAACCATGTATGGCTTTCCTTCCATGTTAAAAAAATTATGCATTACTTTATATTGGTCTATCAAATAAAAAGTTTGATACAGTAATAAAAGGTGATGAGATATATGTAGACTTCTTAATTGTTTTTGGAAGGTATTGAATTTTCTTTTTTATAAAAGGAATAGTCAACAATTAAAACGTTATGGCTTCACAAAGAGGTGGATCTGCTTTTAGTGGAGTATTTTAACGGCTTGTTTTTTGCTGTACAGAATTAGGACCCAAGGCATTGGGGTTATATCTGGAAATGGTATTTTGTAAAATTTAACTCTTTAGTGTGAGGAATTACTTATTGCATCCAATAATCACCATACTTTGTTAACAAATCACTAATATGGACCACATATAGCAAATTTGTGCAAAACATATTCATAGGTGCATCATACAGCAGGCTGGTGATCATACAGCAGTGGACAGCAGTCTGCTGATCTAATATGGTAAATAAAGGCGCTGGTTTTATCTCTTTCTCTAACATCTTTTGGAGTTTAGTAAGTTTTATAATGCAAAGATTAAGAGGTTAGGAAATGAACAAAAACAAAGATTAACGGTGATGTGTGTTTTTGAATATTCATTATCAAGAGATATTGTTGCATGACTAATATAAACAACATATATCTAGATATAATCTATAAGGAAAAGAAATAGAAATTACTTTATAAGATGAGATTGTTAATTTTTTTGGTACATTTAAACAGCGATAAATTAAATCAAATAGTTAAAGCAGCAGATGATTAGTCTGATTATAAGTATTAATATCTGTTTGGTGTTTCAGTTCTTTATTTTTGTGTGCCATATAATATCCTTTTTAAAGTTATAGCACAGTAGATTCTGATGTCATGAAATATAATGTTACAATCTGCACTTTCTTATAGGGGCAATTTGATGGACAAACCAGCTTTGTAAGTAGCATTTATCCCATTTGTACTCATTGTCCCCCACCTTTTTTGTACTGAACTCATCTAACTCAAATTCCCTGTCTTTTCATAATTAAACTGATAATTTTCCATGTGCTGCTTAGGATGTACACATTGGCAGTCTAAAGGTGAACTCTAAATACAGAGTCAGTGTCGGAGCCTACGGTTGGGCCGGGGAGGGTAGACCCAGCATGCCCAGAGACATAAGTACTGCTTCACATGGTAAGAATATGTGAATTGCAGAGACTGGTTTCACAATATCATTTAATATTTTCTCTCAGAGTATTTTAAATCATGAATTAACTAAATTCAGTTTGTTTTTCTGCCAATAGAGATGTGCATGCCCCCTTCACCTCCGACTCAGCCGGTTGTCATGGCCGTATCGGACACAGAATTGGCTTTGTCGTGGCAGGAAGGAGAGAGTCAGGGAAGCTCCCCTGTTCTCCACTTCCTGGTGGCTTACATCAGGTCAGTCATAACTCAGTTAAGATTAGCAAAATGGGAAAAATCTGTTGAGTACGTTTTAGACACATTAACCTCTTAACCCCCAAAGGGGCATGCATGCGTGGGGAAAACGGGTACTCCGGCTTCCTTCCACAGTCCAAAAACATGACTGTTATGTTAATTGGTCTCTAAATTGCCCCTGGGTGTGTGAATGAGTGTGTGCATGGTTGTTTGTGTGTTGCCCTGCAAGGGACTGACTGGTGACCTGTCCAGGGTGTACCTCCCGCCCAGACTGCTGGAGATAGGCACCAGCTTCCCTGCGACCCACTATGGAAGAAGCAGTATAGAAAATGACTGACTGACATTATCTTACCTGAAATATCTTTAGGATTTTTTTAAAGATGAAAATGATCAAGCACATCTATTATTCTATCTATGAAAAACAGTTAAGAAAATTCCTGTAAAATCAAATGAGTTTGCTTTTTCAGATACGAACAGAATACCTGTTCCCTAAACCTAAGAACTGGTTTTGCCACCCCTGGTGGCCCCCACTGCCCTCATGAGTTTGCAATGAGTCTTTTAACATCACTGAGGAGGAACATTAGCCCACAGTTCTTTGGAGAATTGTTTTAATTCAGCTGTATTGAACAGATGTTTGAACACGAACAGCCTGTTTATGCCACAGCATCCTAATTGGATTTTAGTTTTGACTTTGGCTAGGCCACTCCATAACCTTAATCTTGGTATTCTTTGAGCCATTTAACAGTGGACTTGCTGGTGTGCTGGAGCTTTGGGTCACAAACTGATGGCTGATTTTCTGATGGAGAGCAGAATTTATGGTTCCATTAAATTATGGCAGCTGGTTAAAGTCCTAAAGCAACAAGGCATCCCCAGACCATTGCTCCACCATCATGTTAGATTGTAAATAGCATGTACTTCTCTTAAAGTGCTGCATTGGTTTTATGTCAGATGTAGCAAGACACACACCTTCCACAAAGTTCCACTTTTGTCTTTTCCCAAAAGTCTTGGGCATCGTCCAGATGTTTCCTGACAAATGTGTGGTGCTCCTTTGTTTTCATTTTGGCCAGCAGTGGTTTTCTTGGACTCTCCAATTGATGTCATTTTTACCCACTCCCTCTCTTGTTTTTGAATCATGAACACTGACCTTAATTGAGGCAATTGAGACATGCTGTTGTTTAAGGTTCTCAGAAGCGGGTTGTTGTCTGGTGATCAGCTGTAGCACAACCATCCCCCTGAGGAAGGTACGTTCCTCTATGGACTTTTTATTTACAAAGGTAATGTGGACACATATAATGTCGTCAGAAAACGCTTTGAATATGGGTACTTTAGTTACATTCCTTCTGGTTCTTTGTCTGTTAGTGACAGATAAAAACTGAACCACAGATAATAAGAATAACCTTGTTTCACTTTCTGTGCATTTTCAACATACATTCATTGAAACTAAAGTTAAACTTTTTCCAATTATATTTCCAGCTATAAATATCAGAATGTGTATTGCTTTTTAGCATGAACATTACTAATCATGTCTACATTGAAACAGAAAGAAAAGTTAAAGTGCAAGTCAGGTACTTGGAAAAATAAAGCCTGCCACACACAATTAGTTTACAAAACAAACCAAACCACTTTTGTGCAACTTTCACAGTCTTACCAAAAATCAATCCTGAGCAATGCTGAGCGGTCTTCCTCCTACAGGGGTGTTACATTGATCTGAAAACACAGATCTTCACAAATGAAACAACAGAGTCCAGAATGCAAAGAAATATTGAAATCAGGCCAATACGGCATAAATCACAGTTCATATAGCGGTTGTGATTTATATACCACTCCAAACTGTGCAGAAACGTATAGGTAGAATGAATTTTAAATTACACACATACACTCAGCAGTGTGTCTGCTCAATTCAAAGCTAACATTGATGATGAATGATAAGCAATCCTGGGGAGGAGGGATTGCTTTAATTTGTATCTTACTATATAAAGCTGTAAATTATTACAAATTTACAGGTTAAAAAGAATATTACTTTCTCTCTCTCCCTCTCCCTGGAGACGCTGAAAGTGGAAGTCCACAATTGCCATATTTAAATATTTCCACTAAAGGTGGCTTATTTTATCAAAGTTTTTGAATAAGAATTCTTTAAGAAGCTGGGATACAAAGCATAGTTGGCTGGGTTTTTACAGAAAATATAAAGTGGGGTGTAAACTGTGGGATGACTAAAATGAAATGATATTCAACCAGCAAGAAGCCTTCTCCCACTATGAAGCTCAACCTTTAGTCCAGGGTCCATCTAAATGTACTTCCGCCTTACCAAGGCTGTTGGCTATCCTGGTTTCTCAAAAGAAATTGCACCTAAAATGTGTTAAAATTCTAAAATAAAAAATCTTATTTATTATTACATCCTCTGAATACCATGTAATCTATTCTATTCTAAAACATTAAAGGACATTCCTCACAAGATGGTGCACCTTTTCTAACAAGCAGTTCCCTATGATAACATCCCTCTGAATGTAAAGTTCATATGCTGCTGATTTAATTAAACATACATTTAACAAATAGCATTTCTACCATTAGTTTTTTAAATTAGTGAATAATTCAGTTCTCTTCTTCTGTCAGCATTCATGCCCTCACCCTGAGCTCCTTCACCTCATATAAACCCCACAACTGTTGCTTGCACAGAAAATAAAGCTGTGAGTGTGCAGCATGTGCACAGCATGTGCACTGCGTTGTAAATAATCTGTTAGTGGTGGAGTGAGGTCCATTAGAACAATGACTCACCACAAAGATGCCTGACATTGGCAATGGACATCCAAAAGCCTCATCCTTTTGCTCAAACAGCCAGCGACTCTTTGTTAGACAATAAGTGTTTCATTTGCTCATGCTGTTAGTTTTATTGCCTAGCATTACTGTTGGCAAATGAAGCTTGCATTGCCCCCTGCTTTGAGTCTTTATGCAATGTAAAGCTATGATAAGCTGATCACCTCTTAGCCCTTTATCCACTGTTACAATCTTTTAATCCAAGTCTTGAACTATTAAATAAGTGCATTTTTATAAAATGCCATTGTTACTTTAAATTTTAACTTTAATATTCTTTATTGTACAAATAAACATGGTATGACACAAACAAACTGGTGAAAGTGGCATTGTATTTAGACATCTCTAAAATTGGGATTTGTTCAAAGTGAAAATAAAAACCAAAAGCACAGCTGTTCAAGGAAATTCAGTGTGTGGTCCCTTAAAGTTGAAAATATGTTTAATAGTGCTCAAACATTGGAAGCTATTTTTTTTATATAAGTGTGGATTAATGCTGTGGAAAATGACAATAGTCTGACATGTGCATCAAACGCATATCTCAGAATACACAGCTCTCTTTTGTATGCATCTTTGCTGGTCTGTTCAGTGTAATCACTTGTGTTTTGACACAAGGGTCAGTTGGGACATGAGAAAGAATGAATTTCATTCTCTTTCTATTAGTGTTCAGCCTCACACACACACACACACACACACACACACACATCCGTGTTTTACTATCTTTATGAGGCCTTTTCGGTTACTTCCATTGACTTCCATTCATTTTCCTTGATTTTTAGTGCCTAACCCTGACCCTAACACTAACCCTAACCCTAACCAGTTAATACCTAACCCTAACAATAACTCAATTCATACCCTAGTCCTAAACCTAACCCCTGTCCCAAGAACAGAATTTGAAAAAGTGAGGACCAGGAAAATGTCCTCACTTTGTCAAAATGTCCTCACTTTGCGATAAAAATGCAAAAAATGGTTCTCATTCAGCCACAAATACAAGAACACACACACACACACACACACACACACACATACATACACCACAAAGAGCCTCCCATGTCTAGACTGTCTGCAGAGAAGCTGAGGTCACAAATGACTAGCTTGGGTCCTTTTGATGATTCCTCAAACTTTATGCGCACAACATTTAAACAATTTGTCTTTAGTGAAATAATGCAGCTAAAAAAAAAAGCTGTGGATGTATTAAACATGCTATAAAACAGCAGTGGTGATGTTTGCAGTGCAGTGCTTATGGCCTTTGAGTGATTGCAGAGAAACATTACAAAGATTAAAAAGAAACTCTGTTTTACTGTGACAGCCAGACATGAATATGTGTCTCTGTCTGGTTTCGCATGTGCTGGTATTCACTTAGAAGAGCCATCTAAGATCCGAATCCTTCTCTCCTTACATCAACAGAGGCCTTTCTGAAGAGATGCATTAAGTGTTTTGTTGTGGCTGAAGATGAAGAAACAATAAAAAGCTTTTTATTTATTTATTTATGCAGATAATTTCCTGTAAATATTTTGACAATGATAAACTGAAACAGCTCAAGTCAGCTCATAGGTGAATTTGGTTACTTTTTTCACACCATAATGAAATAAAATATAAACTATAATAAGTATTGCCTTTTTGAGGCCAGTTTTTTGAGGGGGTTATTTTTGCAAAGCCAACCAATAAAACAAAGGTTTTCATTCTGTGAATATTGAAATAAGATGTAATTGTAATAAACATACAACATTAGTGTGCCCACAACACAATTTAAAGATTTCTTGGCTTTTGAAAAATTAAGAACAATTTCAAAAGCAGTGTGATGTGTCCTTGCTCAGTTTTTTTCATATGTCTCAATGTGTAACATTCTTTATTTCTTACTTATAGGCCAGAAATGGACACAGAGTGGATTTATATACGTGAGCCCATTGAGACCAGCTCCATGGTTCTAAAAGGGTTGCTACCAGAAACAGAGTACCAGTTTGTTGTCAGAGCAGTCAACATGCACGGCGTAAGCCCACCCAGCCACATCAACAACCCTGTGCGAACTCTTGGTAAGACCAGACGTTGATCTCTGAATCCCTTTGACAGCTGATATACTTCATTCTCAACCAGCTCCCTCATCACTATGTTTTGATGGCATTTTGAAGCTATTCAGCTTTTGTACAAAAAAAACTGAATTAATGTGGTTGCTTTTAATCATCAAAGTTGCAGCAATTATGGGGTATGTTTAAAATCCTGTCTTTTTAATCATATGGGCAGGTTTTACTTAACACAACAAAAGGACCCTTAAAAATAAATTCTTTACTACAAAAATGCGTTACATGTATTATTAAGTACACAGTTTTGTTCTTCTCAGATAAGAATCTCTTTAATTAAATGAAACAGTTTAAAGGTCAGTAAAAAAGGTTTATGTAATATAAAAGGGCAGCGCCTGTGAGTGGGCAGCAAAGCCTCGGTGACCCGTCCCCCCTTGGATGGGTTGTACTGGAATTCTAATTTCCCCTCGGGGATCAATAAAGTATCTTTGAATTGAATTGAATTGAATAATCACAAATCTTACTTTTGTGAGCTTTGGATCACTGAGCAAAAGTCCGCTCCATTATCTCCCTAGTCCATGTGAGACGTCTTTGACTTGGAGCAAAGAACACAATATTTGTAGCCCATGTGCTTGATACATGACTGTGTAGTGGCTCTTGACCTCAACATGCTGTGAATATCCCCTAAAATCCCTGAATGAGTTTTACTTCATAATGCCCTCAAGCCTGTGGTTAGCCCTCTTGCTAATGCACCTTTTTCTTCCAAAGTTTCTACTTCACCTCAACTTGCCATTAACATGCTCAGAGGCAGTCAGTGGAGGGTGTCAGTGACTAACTGCTGGACAACTGTTGTCCCCATGATTATATATGTCACAACATGGCAATAACAAACAAAAATGTCTTTTTAAAATCTACTGTACTGTACTATCCTATCCTATACTATATAGACAATCTTCAAAAAAACAGAATTTTCTTATTACTTTCTTCAAATTTAAATCTAATACACTAAGATTACTTTGCCTTTAAACAGTTTGGAAAGGCCCAGTTATTCTCTCATAAGCTACTAATAGGTGAATCAACAACCACTGAATTTAGTATAGCACACCTACGGATTCTTAAGGGAATACCTCCACAAGTTTGGTTAAAATTTTGGGACAAGTTTCAGATGTCCAGATGAAGGTGTTGCATTTATGTGTTCAGACAATTATATGCAACTATTTTCATGGGAATGACCAGCCATCTTAACGTCCAGAAAGGATGCGGGTTCTTTGTCTGTTTCGGAGCAGTTATGGTTTATATGCATTTTTTTACAAATGCATATAAATATCTAGTTTCAACTGTACGTGACATACTAATTGTCTGAAAAACTTAAATTTGGTTTTTATTAGCTTCTCATCAAAAGTAGAAGTAAAAAAACTTGAAATATTTGTGTATGTAGTAAATCTCTATATTGTACAAGTTACATTTTTAATTGCATTATTAAAATAAATGCACTTGCATGTACACGGTCACTGCTAAGCTGAGTGAGGTCTTAGCGACGGCTTCTAGCTAGATTTAGAGCAGAATTTTTTTTTAATGGCAAATTGGAAAAAAGTTTGTTACAGATGAAAGTTAAATTAAAACAAGACAAAATGAGCCATTTTGATAGTCACTGAGAAACACACTGACAGAGACTAAGTAATACTGACCCATTGTTTCTCAGCAGGGGATAAAAGCGGGTTATGTTTCTGTCTCTTCAGACAGGATTAAGTGCGAGATGCCAGACCCCTTCTTTGGCGTCCACGCCAATAGAAATGTGCAAACATGCACACAGTGGCCCACTGCTTGAAGTAACAGCAGGGGTGGGACTGAGTGACTGACTTTTCTTGGCACTCTTTATGTGAAGTTGTCTGTTGTTTAGCCAGAAAAACTGTGCTTTTTATTGAGGGTTACACAACGGCTTCGCTGTTACACAACTGTGTCACACTTGCTTTTTCATGTTTTAATGTCATTTGGCCAATTAGCAGTTCAATCTCTGCATCCGTTCCTACTTTACCGGCTGATTTGTGTAATTTATTTAATAAATAAAATACATTTCTATTAAAATGTACGCTACACTTAATTACATTGCACACTGAAAGTGGTTTACCGTTCAGGATAAAATGATTAACACACTGATAATTAAGATAGGTGAAGAGTCGGAGCAGCATGGAGGTAGTGGGGTATATATGTGGGAGAAAATGAATAAATAGCGCTGAACAGGCTTGCTTAAATTCTTGTTTCTTTTGTAGTGTTGAATATAGAAGGACATTTTATTTAGATTTTTTTTGTGGTTCTAGTGGCCTTCATTTTTGCTATTTGAAAGAAGGCAGACTGGAACTGGGGTGAAAAGAGGGGGAAGACATGCACCACAGGGTGCCGGGTTTGGGACTTATACCAGGAACAGCTACATTGAGGACTAAAGCCTCCGCCTATGGGTCACGCGCTCCAGCAAATTTTAAGCACCTTCAGGATTCTTCGTAATAAACACAGGATATCAGAAAAAAGTTGTAAAATGGTTTGATGTACAGAACAGTGCAAAGGAGATTTCCTCATACTATATTCTCCAAAGGAGTCAGAATATCCCCCCTTTTTTTAAGTTGTCTCAAGTGATAAATTGTTCAGCAAGTCGTAGATTTTCAGACATTGGCTGTTTTTATTTTCACTACAATCTTTTTATTTGACCAGTAATTCATAGTTTTGTTTAAATCACTTAATGCAAACTTTACAGCATAACAAGGCTTCTTAACTTTGGTTTGCCAGGATAAACCAGGAGAACAACCTGCAGAGAAGCAAGTTTTGCTTCAGCAGCTGGTTACAAATACTTTTGCCCTTTTTTTTCTTACTTGACTCTTCAAAAAAAGATAAACATGTCACAAAGATAATTTGCATGCTTTCATCAACAAGGTGGTTCTGAAACAGCTGCATGCCAAAAAACCTTGTATAAAGCAGATGGATCAGCGAAAGCAGCATACATCTCTCAGGCCTTATTTCAGATTTGTGAAGGATTTGATTGTATTCTGCTCAACTTTTTTTTATTTTAAAGCGTTTGCATTGTTGAAGAACATGACTTAAGGACAGTGTTTGTATTCTATTATGTCCTGCCACATGTTTGTTCATCGCTTGTCTAGTTTTCTATTTTTTCCAGGATATTTGATTCATAAAAAATAAATAAATAAATAACAAGTAACATGTATTTTAGGCTCTGGATGTGGTATCAACAGTCTAGCACTGTCTTTGGGCATTATGAGCCCCCATTTTTTCAAGGGGAAACTTTTCGGTCAACGGTGCAGCAGCCTTGGCTCCAGCATGGTTACTGTCATTATCATTTTATGATTAAAATTATTTAGTATAGGAATGACTTATTGTAAATATAACGAAACTAAGGTCAGATCGTTTTTAAACCTCTACTGCTACTTTTATCAATGTCATTTGAGTTGTGGTAATTGTCCTACTATAATTAGAATAAGCATGCTTTTTGGATGTTCTCCCTCTTGGTGTTGATGTCGTTATTGTTTGTCTTTTAAATGTAATGCTCTAATGATTATTTCATATGCCTCATGTTTGTTACAGGCCCATTAGATGTGGGCAGTGGGGATTTGGGGCGTTCCAACACAGATTACAGATTTAAAGATGAAGATGGATTTGACATTGATGACTCAGATTATGATGTGTTTATCGAAGAGGTAGGTCTTACATGTTAATAGTTCAAATCCACTTCGTTTTTTTACTATTTATTTTTTCAAATCCAAAAGTCCCAAGTCTCAAGAATACAAACTATGAAAATACTAAATGCTTGGAAACATGTCTGATATCTGCCTTGTTAACCTGTTTATGCCCTAGTTGAAGCCATTCCCAGGTATAGGTGAGAACAACGAGAAGTCTCAACTCCGTTCACATCCTGGGCCGCCATCTGGTCGAAATGTTGTTTACCGTATGAACAGTGAAGTCCCTCCAAATGTCATTGATCAACCAGTTACCATGACCGCCTCTTCCATATTCTCAGAATTCACAGATCTGGTTTTAATAGTCACCTCAGAGCCCAGTAGTACTGCTGACACCCTAACTACTGCTCCACCCACCACTACCAGGTAAGATGTTTCCATATAAAGTGCATTACTTGTTCAATTGGTCTGTTGTATTTTGTCATTGGTGACAGTTGAAGTAGATGAGGCCTGTAGTTTAAACTTTAATTGAATTTATAGATTTTGTTTCAATGTTTCTAACATATTTGGCAGAGGTATGACAATGCACCTTATACAAGGACGTTTTTTAAACATGTACAGGTCCTTCTCAAAATATTAGCATATTGTGATAAAGTTCATTATTTTCCATAATGTAATGATGAAAATTTAACATTCATATATTTTAGATTCATTGCACACTAACTGAAATATTTCAGGTCTTTTATTGTCTTAATACGGATGATTTTGGCATACAGCTCATGAAAACCCAAAATTCCTATCTCACAAAATTAGCATATTTCATCCGACCAATAAAAGAAAAGTGTTTTTAATACAAAAAACGTCAACCTTCAAATAATCATGTACAGTTATGCACTCAATACTTAGTCGGGAATCATTTTGCAGAAATGACTGCTTCAATGCGGCGTGGCATGGAGGCAATCAGCCTGTGGCACTGCTGAGGTCTTATGGAGGCCCAGGATGCTTCGATAGCGGCCTTTAGCTCATCCAGAGTGTTGGGTCTTGAGTCTCTCAACGTTCTCTTCACAATATCCCACAGATTCTCTATGGGGTTCAGGTCAGGAGAGTTGGCAGGCCAATTGAGCACAGTGATACCATGGTCAGTAAACCATTTACCAGTGGTTTTGGCACTGTGAGCAGGTGCCAGGTCGTGTTGAAAAATGAAATCTTCATCTCCATAAAGCTTTTCAGCAGATGGAAGCATGAAGTGCTCCAAAATCTCCTGATAGCTAGCTGCATTGACCCTGCCCTTGATAAAACACAGTGGACCAACACTAGCAGCTGACACGGCACCCCAGACCATCAATGACTGTGGGTACTTGACACTGGACTTCTGGCATTTTGGCATTTCCTTCTCCCCAGTCTTCCTCCAGACTCTGGCACCTTGATTTTCGAATGACATGCAGAATTTGCTTTCATCCGAAAAATGTACTTTGGACCACTGAGCAACAGTCCAGTGCTGCTTCTCTGTAGCCCGGGTCTGAGGAATGCGGCACCTGTAGCCCATTTCCTGCACACGCCTGTGCACGGTGGCTCTGGATGTTTCTACTCCAGACTCAGTCCACTGCTTCCGCAGGTCCCCCAAGGTCTGGAATCGGCCCTTCTCCACAATCTTCCTCAGGGTCCGGTCACCTCTTCTCGTTGTGCAGCGTGTTCTGCCACACTGTTTCCTTCCCACAGACTTCCCACTGAGGTGCCTTGATACAGCACTCTGGGAACAGCCTATTCGTTCAGAAATTTCTTTCTGTGTCTTACCCTCTTGCTTGAGGGTGTCAATAGTGGCCTTCTGGACAGCAGTCAGGTAGGCAGTCTTACCCATGATTGGGGTTTTGAGTGATGAACCAGGCTGGGAGTTTTAAAGGCCTCAGGAATCTTTTGCAGGTGTTTAGAGTTAACTCGTTGATTCAGATGATTAGGTTCATAGCTCGTTTAGAGACCCTTTTAATGATATGCTAATTTTGTGAGATAGGAATTTTGGGTTTTCATGAGCTATATGCCAAAATCATCCGTATTAAGACGATAAAAGACCTGAAATATTTCAGTTAGTGTGCAATTAATCTAAAATATATGAATGTTAAATTTTCATCATGACATTATGGAAAATAATGAACTTTATCACAATATGCTAATATTTTGAGAAGGACCTGTACATTTAAGTGTACACAGTTCCTGTTTTTTTCACACTTTTTGAATGCGTCCTGAAAAGCTGTGAATTTTTCCACTGAAGGACTAATGAAGCATTCTATTCTTTTCTATTTTATTCTATTGATTGACACTTATTTTTGTTTTCCATGCTGCTTTTTTTTATTGCTTTTCATCTTAGTTTTGCTACCTTTTTTCTAGATATTAATCTGCTTAATTATTTGTTTAAATGGAGACTGTAAAAGTCAAATTTTTGTTATAAACCAACTTTTGTCAGAAGACCAAAGTAACCATACTTTTTAATCTTTCTCATGGTTGAATTTATATCAGCCCACCTTTGCCCACCACCACTTCCATTCCTACCATCTCGTCCTGGCAAGGTGGGATCCCACGTGTGTACGACCTGACTTGTGGTGATACTGTGTGTCCGCCTGACAGTTTCTGCCTCACTGATTATGAGAGTGGAGGTTCACGCTGCCACTGTAACCTTGGACGTAGAGGAGACACTTGCTCTGAGAGTAAGAAACTGAATGGTGAAATACCTCCTTTGCTCTAGTTTTACTTTCTACATGAGAAGAAACATCTGCTTGACTATCAGTTTGTAAGAACTGTTGAAACCAGATATTTATATACAAAGTGTAAGACGACAAAACATTTGTTCTCACTATCTGACAACAAACCAGACTAAACGTTCTGTTTTAGGTCAGTTAGGATGAGCAAAATCATTTCTATTTGCTAACAACAGTGACAGCATCATGCTGTGGGGGTGTTTTGCAGCAGGAGTGACTGGTGCACTTCCAAAAATAGATGACATCATGATGAAAGAACATTATGTGAAAGCAACATTTCAAGACATCAGCCAGGAGGCACTTTTGTACAAAAGGATCTTTCAAATGGGCTATGAACATAATTGTGTCATCAAATTGGTTGCAAAGTGGCTTCAGGGCTGGTTACAAAGTGGGACGACTGTGGCTCAGTGGGAAGAGTAGTGGTGTTGTAATCTGAAAGTTCTTGGTTCAGTTCCAGCTTTCTCCTTAGGACAGTAGGAAGGAGTAAAGTAATTAAGTTGCCCAAGTTGCCTACTAATCTGTGTATTGGTGACTGTTTGTGAGTGCGATTGGGTGAATGTTGCTCAAGTATAAAGTGCTTTGAGTGGTCAGTATGACTAGAAGAGGGTTATATAAATTTGGTGATTTTCCATTTAAGGACAACAAAGTCAATAGTTTAGATTGACTTTGACATTTCAGAAAATATTAGAAATATTTTCTGTCTCATTATGCTGGTATTTAGCAAACAGAAATAATTGTGTTATTCCTAAAATACCTAAAAAGGTAATGGTTCGGTCTTCCTGTGCAGTGTATTAAAATATCTAATTTTAACTGTGTATGCCACAAAAAAACACAGAAGTCATCTTGTTTTTGTGCCGTCTCACACTATGGTTATAGTAATTTTGAGCTGTTTTGCTTGCATCTTCTATCCATTTTTACTAATCTTATCTTTCATTGTTCTTCAGCTGTAGCAGTGAACTTTCCCAGGTTATATGGCTACTCTCACATGACATTTGAACCCCTGAAAAATTCATACCAGACCTTTCAGATCACTTTAGAGTTTAAGGCAAGGCTTTTAGTTACTTTGACACCTTTTTGTCTCTCAGACAAGAAATGTGTTTCAAATGTGTTGTTTCTCTTGGACAGGCAGAATCTGAGGATGGCTTGTTGCTCTACTGTGGAGAGAATGAACATGGCCGCGGAGACTTTACCTCTTTAGCTTTGATTCGAGGCAAACTTCACTACAGGTGGGAAGTGACTCACACTTTTCATATGTCCAATATGAAATCTGTAAACTGATTGTGATGCTATTTTTTTGTTTGCTTGTTTGTAAAATTCACTTTGCCCCCTCACGTGCCATAGCATTATGCTTCCAAACAGTAATACATTTCTTAACATGCCATATATAATTTTTCTTAACAAAACAAACTAAATGGTTAAAACACAATTATTATCTAGTGGTGCAATAACTAGCTCTCACGAAAGGTAATCAATACTACAGCGCAATATCCGTTTTTTTGACACATAATAGGAAAAATGTTTATATGATAGTACTGTTCATGTATTCATCAGTTGTTTGGATATCATGATGAAAAATGATGAGGCCAAATGCACATGCTCGAACATAACCATGGACCTAAATTAAATCTTTCTGACCATTAATGCGTAAAGGGAAATATAATGTGTATAATGTATCCTCACACATATTGTTTTTTGTCTTTTCAGGTTCAACTGTGGCACTGGAGCTGCACAGATAATCAGCGAGAGTCCTATTGTTCTTGGTCAGTGGCACGTTGTTACTATATTCAGAGATGGCATGAGTGGATGGCTCCGTATGGACAATGACAACCCCATATCTGGGCGCTCACAGGTAACCAAAGGCCATATTCGTTACACAATGGAAACATTTTTACTGTGTCTTGCAAAGGTAAATCAACCACTTGACTTTTTCTCAACTTGCCACCACATACTTCAATGTACTTTATTGGGATTTTATACGAGAGACTAACAAAAAAATGTATAATGTGAAGTAAAGTAAAATGAGACTTAGTTTTCTAATTTCTGGAAAATAAAAATGTGTATTAAAACAAATTGGAAATTTAGGTGTGTATTTGTATTCTCACGATATTTTGCTGCAGTTACAGCTGCAGGTCATTTACGGTATTCCTCTACCTGCTTTGTACATCTAGAGACTAAAACGTTTGCCCATTCTTCTTTGTAAAATGGTTTAGTCTATTCATCTATTCATTCATTTTCTATAGCTGCTTAATCCATGCAGGGTCGTAGGGTTGCTGGTGCTTATTATCAGTCTATGATCAATACAGAGACCCAATAAAACGGACAGCCATGCACATAAAAACAGAAACCAGGGCAATTTAGAGATACTCTTTAACCTACCCTTCATGTTTTTGAATGTGGGAAGAACAAAGAAACCTAGAGGAGAACATGCAAACTCCATACAGAAAGTCCCTCATCAGGGTTAAAACCATGGTAAAAACTTTTTATTTATATCTAGGTCTGGGATTTCACTAGACTAATCAAACACATAAATATGCTTTGATCTAATCTATTCCATTGTAACTCTGGCCATATATGTTGGGTCTTTGTCCTGCTGGAAGGTTGACCTCTGTCCCAGTCTTAAGTCTTTTGCATCCACCAGAGTCACCATGGGCCTTTTGGTTGCTTCTCTGATTAATGCTCTCCTTGCCCAGCCTGTCAGTTTCAGTGGACAGCCAAGTTTTTGTAGCTTTGCAGTTGTTCCATGCTCTTTCCATTTTCAGATGAGGGATTAAACATTGCTCCATGAGATATCACCAAGCCCTGCTTCAAACTTTTTCGCAACTTTCCCCGTGTAACAGTGTTCATTCTGCGTTGTGTCTTTTGTTGAAGTAAGCCGGACCGCAGCTGATGTGAAAACACCTTTATTGATTTTGCCGCCTGCGCCAATACGACAAATAGAAAGCAGTCAGACAGGCTCCTCAGTGTTCTCCACAGCGCCTTTTCCCACAAGCTCCACAAGAAAAGAGGCCGTCTAATCTCATGGGAGAGCGTTTACCCCGCTGCAATGGTATGGCCCGTTAGACTATCTGTTGAGCACTGAACTGAGACCCCACAAAGACAGTCTGTGAAATCAATGTGCTCAACAGTACCAACAATAATTCACCACCACTATTATAAAACACATTGAATACCAATAAAATTAACATTTCTACACCGGAAGTTACCCACAATATTTCCGCAGTGGAGCTTTCGTCTTTTCAAAATAAAAGTTACCGCTGCCTGTATAACTTCCTACAAACTAACTAACTGTTCTACAATCTGATGTAACAACATTACACTGCTACATTCACCCCCACTGTTTTACACCAGATTGTAGAACCTACGCTCACATAACCAAATTAACAAATAACAACAACAAATAAAAAACAAACAAAACAGCAAAAACAAACTTGAACACAGATCCAGCCATGAGGAGACACATGAGCTGGGTATACCCTCCATATAAGACCATAATTGGTCGGTCAGCAAAAAAAACTATTCGATGAAGAATTAGGTAAGATGAGGAGTAGCTAAGTCCTCACCACACCATAGAAGACATGCCACTTACATATCTATCATAGAGTACACCCAAAATCACACAATTGGGTCCGATTCAACGGACAATCTAAATGGGATCACGCCCAAAATCCAACACCCTCATGAAAAGGAAAAAAAAAAAAAAAAAAAAAAAAATCCTGACACAAATGAGAAAAATAAATAAATACATATAAGTACCAAAATAATGAATCAGTGGTTCTTGAGAGAACTATGACAAGATCTTAACTCTTTGCATGGCCATCGTCTGAATCAACCTGTTAACAGGCTTGATAAATCTACCCAATCTCGTCCTAATTCCTTCCTCTGGAACAGCTGAAGGGACCTCTGCAAGTACAGTCGTCACAACTGACTCGGCCCCAGAAACATGTGAGCCCCTAGCCACCTCAGTTGGATCTGTGATTTCGCTCTGACAAACACTCCTATTTACAGATCCGGAAACCCAGTCACTATTCTGACACTCAGAATGTAAGTCCTCCGATCCCTGATGCTCCCCAACCAACCCATGGTCCTCACAGGCAAACATGATCCCTTCTTTCTGAACACTAGCACCATTGCCTCCAGTCAATTCAGATCCACCAGCCACCGTTCCCCTACTTGCAGTCACCACACTAGATTCTGGTAGCGTAGAAACCCAGTGGGCAGTTCGAGTGTCATCATCCCAGTCACCTGGAATCCCATTGTCCGACACCCCGCCATCTGAA
Source organism: Girardinichthys multiradiatus (assembly GCF_021462225.1). NCBI lineage: Eukaryota > Metazoa > Chordata > Actinopteri > Cyprinodontiformes > Goodeidae > Girardinichthys > Girardinichthys multiradiatus. Next base: position 29,098,604 of record NC_061805.1, read on the forward strand.
ACTATATTCCTAGAACAATGTTCAGAAACACCGTCATCCCACGACGGCAAAGGCAAAAAATTAACTGGCATGAGCAGATTCCTATGAACTGTCTTAGATCGTTCGGTCACAGGATGACGGATAACATAAGTGTTCAGTTCACTATTCTTATGCACCACAGTGTAGACCGTTTCCTCCCAACGATCGGCCAGTTTCCTTTTTCCCCGTTCTCCCTTGTTAGCCAACAGAACTCTGTCTCCCTTCTCCAAGGAATGTCCCCTAACTGTTCTATTATACATCTCCGCTTGTCTGGATTGCTGCCTTTCTACATGCTGCTGAGCCAAAGTCATTGCTTCCCTGAGATCCCTGCCCAATGACTGAACATATTTGTCCATGTCAACGATATCTCCATCCAAGAGAACGCTCTCAAACATCACATCGACAGGTAATCTTGGCGTTCGACCAAACATCAGATAGAACGGTGGAAAACCTGTAGTTTCATGTACCGTACAATTGTAGGCAAAAGTCAATGTGTTTAACATCTGAGGCCATTTCGCCTTCGCCCTAGGAGGTAAAGCACGAATCATGCTACCCAGGGTGCGATTTAGCCTCTCCGCCTGACCATTTCCTGAAGGATGGTAAGGTGTGGTGTGAGATTTACGAACACCGGCCATCTGAAGTAACTCAGCAATGAGAGAGCTCTCAAAATTAGCCCCTCTGTCAGAATGAATGCAAACTGGAAACCCATATATGGAAAAGAAATTATTCCACAGCACACGAGCCACGGATTTAGCAGATTGATTTGGGCAAGGCCAGGCACATGCAAGCCTGGTAAAATGGTCTGTCACCACCAAAACATCAACAGACTTGTTGTTAACATCCTCCGCTGACCAGAAGTCAATACACACTAATTCCAGTGGTGCTGACGTGACAACAGATACAAGCGGAGCTCTAGCCTCGGGTTCAGGTGCCTTACTCAAAACACATCTTTTACAGTGACTCACATATTCCCTGACATCGCGTTCCATCGTATCCCAGTAGAAGCGTTGCCTGGTAAGCCACAATGTGCGCTGCTGACCCTGATGGCCTGCATCATCGTGTACCCCCCTCAACACCTGGTCTCTCAAAGCCACTGGAACCACATACTGGAACACTTTCTTTTTACTCACTACATGTTTAGAAACACGGTACAACACGCCCAGCCGAGTCATAAGTTTACCCCACTGTCTCAGTGTACGGTTTGTCTCCCGAGATTCATATGTACGCTCACGTCGGGATGGACGACTGCCCCTGTTCACATAAAAAGAAACCCGACTGACCACTGAGTCCTGACATTGCTTATCGTACAACTCTTCATGAGTGAAAACAGGCAATGGGCACTGGCCTGTCGGCACCAGCTTCTCCAGCTGTTGTGTGTAACAGGTTGCCCTCATTTTTGCACCTTCATTCCAACAATGGTGAGAGTTGAATAATGCCGACACCTCATCATGAGAAACTCTCCCAGCATGGTCATTGAAGTCCACACTCCTTGAGACAGAGTCCTGCATTGGAGAAACAAATTTGTGCCGCCCCACCACAGAATCATCCCTTGAAAGACGAAACATGTTCTGAACGTCTTCCACCAACAAACCTCTTGCTTCCTGCAGCAAGGTGTCATAGGGAGTCCTTGTCAAACGATGCATTACTTTGTGATGAACAAATGGCTCCCTGCTCAACGCATCAGCGACAACATTCCGCGGACCCGGAATGTACTGAATATCAAAATCAAAGGGGGCCAACTTGGCTACCCACCTCTGCTCACAAGCATCTAGTCTTGGCTTTGTAAGAATGTACTTCAAAGGGTTATTGTCGGTCCAAACAGTAAATTTGTGTCCGCGCAGCCAATGACTAAACTTATCATGAATAGCCCATTTCATAGCGAGAAACTCAAGTCTATGAGCCGGGTATTTGGACTGAGCATGATTCAAAGATTTGCTAGCAAAAGCAATAGGTCTGGCAATGTTATGGCCTTCCTGTACTTGTGAAAGTACAGCCCCTAGCCTGGAGGACGATGCATCGACCGAGAGCAGGAAAGGCTTTGCAAAATCAGGGTGTGCGAGGAGAACCTGCTCCGTCAACGCAGCCTTCAAATCCCTAAATGCCTCGCTACACTCCCTGGTCCAATCAGCCGCGACCAGCTTATGTGAAGGGGCTGGTTTCTTTTTTTCCTTGCCCCTTCGCGGCTTGGCAGTCCCTGTGGTCAGTTGGAATAATGGCTTAGCTCTCATTGAACAATTCTCAATGTAGTTTTGGTAATATACCACCATGCCAAGAAACAAACGGATCTTTTTAGGGGAGGGAGTAATGCCATCCGGCTCCATGAGGTCCGCTTCTGACACACCCACTATCGCCTGTACTTTATCAGGGTCTGTTGCTATTCCATCCCTTGTAACAATGTAACCCAAGAACTTCAATGACTTTCTCAGAAACTGACACTTAGATGGAGACAACTTTAGATTATGTTCCCGTAACTTCAGAAACACCATTTCTAGCCTCTGCAGACTTTCCTCTTCAGACTTGCCAAAAACCAGCAGATCGTCCAAGTAACAGAGAAGGCTTAAAAAGTTCTGGTCACCAAAGATTGTGAGCATCATTCGCATAAAAGTAGCCGGACTGTTACACAGTCCTTGCGGCATGCGGTTATACTCATGCAATCCAAGAGGAGAGGAGAAAGCAGTATATTTCTTGTCATTTTCATGTAGTGGAACATTATAATACCCTGAAGTTAAGTCCATCGAGCTAAAAAATGCATTTCCTCCCAAAGCTGCGAGAATGTCAGCTTGATGTGGTAGGGGGTGCGTGTCTTTGACCGTACGAGCGTTCAACCACCTAAAGTCCATACACAATCTCAAGTCCCCATTTTTCTTCCAGCAAAGAACAAGAGGCGACGCATACTCACTGCTCGACTTTCTGATAATTTCACGTTCTTCCATGTCATCTAATGTCTCTCTCAACTTTTGATAATGACCAGGGGAGAGCCTACGATAAGGCAACCGAAAGGGGCGATCATCTGTCAGTCTAATGCGATGACAAAAGTCAGCAGCCTTGCCACAATCCAAGTGATGTCTCGAAAACACATCTTCATATTTTACGATTAAGTCAGTCAGTTTTCCTTTCCACTGTTCAGAAACTTCACAGTCGCCCACAGACAAATCTTGTAATCTCAAATCCACCAATTTGCCAGACTCATTCATTGTACGAACAGTGTGACCTGACTCAGCTGTTAGACTGTCATGCCAGCTGTCCACCCTCCCCACATTCTGTCGTACCTGTTGGTCCAAGGGGCCATCAAAGTCCTCCAGAGCAATGCATGGATACACATCTGCCACTTTAGTGTTCCTTTTCAACAGGATGGGAGACATAGTGGGATTGATCATCTTCACGGGAAGCCACCCACCCCCCCAAAGTGGAGTGACCACTCTGCCAACCATTACTCTACGGTTCACGCAGCGTGAAGTGCTCGGTTCAACAATAACAGCACTCCCCACCGAGAGCTCAGTCTTGGGTGGAAGACGACCCCATACCACATGCTCACTCATAGGTTCAAGGGTCACAGCCTGCCTTAATTTAACAGTCCCGACCTTTTCTGGGATTTCCTCCCCTCTCCACCTCTCAAGATTGGCCAAAAACCTGACAAACTGACTATTATCATCAGGACACGTGGAATCCGGTTTGCTCAATATCCGCCAATATGCGTCATCAGACTTAAATCGTTTGATAAGTGGTTTCATCACATTTGTGCCAACAATGAGCTCATCGACCTGACCCTCAACCACTAGCACTGGTACCACATAATCAAAACCGAAAAGTTTCAGTTTCATCTCACAGATGCCCACCGGAGTAGTCTGTTTGCCACCACATCCAACAAGGACAATGTCAGTGGGGGAATTACATCCCCCATCACAACTCCTGCCTTACGTAACTGAGGGATCATGTCTGCACGTACGGATGTAGCCATAGACCCGCTATCCAGCATGCCCCGCAGTTCAAGCTTGTCGCCAGCCAGCACTGTCGTGAAAAACAATCCATCACTGATGGGAGCTTTTGTCACATTTTGGAAAATAAGAGTTTTGTCTTTAGGTACTGTGTCACAAGCCAGCATATACACAGTTTGAATGTCATCATCACAGTTGGGGGAAACACCACCAAGGCCCACACCATCCCCCTCTAAATGAGGGCCCTCTAGTTTCCCTGAGGCAAATCAGTTTGCCCCTGACCAGTCACATGCATTTGAGGTTTTTCAATCTGATCACAGTGAACACTGATGTGCTCTGGAGAGAAACATCGGAAACATAGTCCTTGCATCCTACAGTGCGACTTAGAGTCATGTTGCCAAGCACCACAAACTTGGCATTTCCTTGAGCGCTTAGGGATCCGCTTGTTGGATTCCTTGTTAAAGGCCTGGGTGTTGCTAATCAGAGCTGTCTCCAGCAGACTCAAAACTTTGTCCATTGTGGTGTCCGCCCTAGCTGTCTGTGAACCCTCTGTCTCTGGAACACTTCTGGAACTGGACAACACAGTTTGTTCATTGACAGTCACCTTCTCATCCCTTAGCATGGTGGCCACTACTTTCGGCTTACCACAGCCCCGACCAACCATATACTGTCTTAAGTACTCATCTAGATGGTCCTGTATTTCACTGGCCGTCCACTCACGCGAAGGCTTGCTCTTGAAAACCAGTGCTAACTCTCTGTCAGGACAATGACGAATAAACATAAGAACCAAGTATGAACTCAGGTCAGTCATTGGGTCACCATTACTAGCCAAGCGGTGTTCAGCAATCTCCGCAGCTTTGTTAAGTCGAATCCAGTAATCAAGAGGGCCCTCGTTTGAGTATGGTGTGACAGCATAAAAGTCAGCTAGAGGCAGCTCTGAGTGAATAGTGTCACCAAAATGTTGCCTGAGAATGCCAAAGATAACAGAAACAGACACATCTGCATTATTGACATTACTACGCATCCACACTCTAGTAACATCCCTTGCCCTCCCCATCAGTCTGGTCATAACTACTTCAACCTGTTCCGTGTTTGTGCAAGTTTTCTTCTTAAGATAGGTTCGCATAAGATCCTCCCACTCAAAAACAGAACAATTGTCAGATTCATCACCCCTAAAATAAGGTGGAACATCAACATTAGACCTTAACACAAGATTAAGTTTTGATGCATCAATAACAGTAGTGCCACCTTGAAATGACTGAGACGTGTCATTACGATGATCTGAAGGTGAGACAGATGAAGGCTCTGACCTAGTTTTCTGCATCAAAGATGTCTTAATGGACTCACCTATTTCTGACCCAATGGACCTGATTAGATCAGCCAACTGGGAAGAGGCTACTTCTCCATCAGTCGTAAGTACATTAGAGGATGAGGGAACCACTGGACTCATGCCCAGAGAGAACCTCCGAGGTTGACTAACTAAACCATTAGGCCTCTTCGATCTTGTCCCCTTAATCCCAGCAAGATTTGAACCAAAACCCCCCAGACTAACTGGAGTAGACTGCATGCCAGGCGCTAGCCGCAAGACCCCTCTCCCCCTACCCATGGATACATCCCCATGACTATGTAACGACTCCACTTCTGCATTCCGGTCCGCCATGAGAAGTCCTCAACGTGCCTCTTCGTGTGGAAAAAAAAAAAACACAACAATAGGAGGTGCACAGCGTAAAAATAAAACAAAACATAAAACAATAAACCCCAACCCAACACTGTCCAAAGCAGTCCACGATAACGGCGTGTCCACTGGGTAGATATGAACAGAAGACTTCGTCGTCTGCAGCACCGGTGGTCGGCTCCTGCTAACCAGTCGAAGGGTCACGGCACCAGTTTTGTAACAGTGTTCATTCTGCGTTGTGTCTTTTGTTGAAGTAAGCCGGACCGCAGCTGATGTGAAAACACCTTTATTGATTTTGCCGCCTGCGCCAATACGACAAATAGAAAGCAGTCAGACAGGCTCCTCAGTGTTCTCCACAGCGCCTTTTCCCACAAGCTCCACAAGAAAAGAGGCCGTCTAATCTCATGGGAGAGCGTTTACCCCGCTGCAATGGTATGGCCCGTTAGACTATCTGTTGAGCACTGAACTGAGACCCCACAAAGACAGTCTGTGAAATCAATGTGCTCAACAGTACCAACAATAATTCACCACCACTATTATAAAACACATTGAATACCAATAAAATTAACATTTCTACACCGGAAGTTACCCACAATATTTCCGCAGTGGAGCTTTCGTCTTTTCAAAATAAAAGTTACCGCTGCCTGTATAACTTCCTACAAACTAACTAACTGTTCTACAATCTGATGTAACAACATTACACTGCTACACCCGCAATCTGTCTGCTGTGTTCTTTGGGTTTCATGATGCTATTTGTTCACCAATGTTCTCTAACATACCGCTGAGTCCTTCACAGGACAACTGCATTTACAGGGATTAAAATGCACACAGTTGGAACCTATAAATAATTTGGTCACTTTTGAAAGCAATTTATTGCACTCATTTTTATTTATGACTGTCAGATTAAGCACATATAGCTTTTAAAAAAATATTTTTAAAAAGCGTGCTTTGTTTTCCTTGCACTTCATAACAAACATATTTTGTGTTTGTCGTTCACCTAAAATCCCAATAAAATTCTCTGAAGAAGCAAAATGATATAAACGGGTATAAATGATATAAAAGGGTATAAACACTTTTGTGAGGCAATGTAAATCATGTATTACTGGCAGTAACACACTAATGAAGCTTATTTTTGCTGTCAGATGTAAAAGCAACATATTAGTCATTTTTTGCTAAAAATATTGGATTCTTAGAAATTAGTTTACCTTCAAAATGACTTTGTCTTTACTGTCACTGAAGACGAGGCACATTTTGTTTTCTGCAATCTTGTTGTTTCAGGGTCAATACACTAAGATTACTTTTCGCTCGCCATTGTATGTGGGTGGATCTCCTAGTGCATACTGGCTGGTCAGGGCGACAGGCACAAATCGTGGCTTTGTAGGTTGCATTCAGCGTCTGACCATCAACAACAAGGCTACAGACATCAGGCCATGGCCTCTAGGAAAAGCTCTCAGCGGGGCTGATATAGGTGAGGGATGCACGGCTTTCATATGTTCTTTTTTATTGGTTTCTTCATATACAATATGGTTCAGATACTTTTTTTTTTAATAGTTGAGCAGATATAGGAGAATAAGAAACTTCATAAAGAAAAATATTAAAATAAGGCACCATTTAAAAATAAATGGCAGCAACCATCAATAAAAAGCCTAGTATTATATATATTAGTATTATATATTTATTAGAGCAAAAAAGGAAAATAACTTTTTTTTTTTTATAAATCTGGGGTATTTTTGCATGAAGATGGAAAAATAACTGTCACATGCAAAACTTATTGTTTTGCAGCTGCCAGCACATTTTTCTAGTTAAATGTATAAATGAACATATTGAATCTGTTCTTATTTACAAGGTGAGTGCAGCGACAGTATGTGTGATGTGGTTAGCTGTGCCAACGATGGAGCCTGCTTCGCAAACCGTGCTGATGGCTACATTTGCCTCTGTCCACTTGGCTTCAAAGGAGCTCTTTGTGAAAAGAGTGAGTTAACAGCATTACCCTTTCCATAAAGAACACGCGGGTATTATTTACGCTGTGAGTTTTTAACGACCTTCATTGTTAAAAAAAAAAGCTGCTGTCATGTTGAGTTTTTGTGGTAATTACTCGACATTTTAGGGGCAAATTGAAGAAAATTGGCTGAGATGAGGATTGTTACTTCTAACATGATTGTAAAGGCATTGATTACATGTTAGCGCAACTTTCTGACAATTCAGCTTTGCACTTTCTTCTGTCCAGCAAGTTTCTCCCATCTGATTTCCTTCTTCCACTCAGTACAAACCTTCCTCTTTGTTCTTAGCTGTCATTTTCTCATGTCCTTCATTCAATCCCTCAGGTTTCTCTCTGTCCTCACCCCTCTTCAATGAAACTATGTTTTCATACGCTGTCATCCAGTGGCCTCAATCCTCCCAGAGTTACCTCTCCTTCATGGAGTTTGAAGTGACATTCTGGCCATCAGCGCCCAGTGGTGTGCTGCTGTACAGTGATGATGCAGGCAGCAAAGATTTCCTTGCCATAAACCTGGTGGACAAATACGTAGAGTTTAGGTTTGACTGTGGCTCTGGAGAAGCTGTCATAAGGTAACATAAAGATCACCTCTTATCTTCACCTCTGTCACCTTCTGCTACTGATTTCTAGCTATACTAAGTGTGTGATGATCTGTGGTGCAGGAGTGAAGAGCAGATCAGTCTGGACTCCTGGCATGAGTTAAGAGTATCTCGCACTGCTAAAAGTGGGATTCTGCATGTGGACAACCAAAGACCAATCGGGGGAATTGCTGAGGTACTTCTTAAACACATCATGGAAGTGGAAAAATGTTTCCTCCTCTTTGTTGTTTAATTGAATTTATTTGATTTCAAAGGCAAAAGCTCACAGCTAAAAGTTTCATAAAAGAGAGTTCTTTTTAAAACCACATGCAAACTATTTGCATATAATATTCCTTTGTCTTCTGTCATCTTCTCGGCGTTCATATGGTGCAATTTGCAAACTGAGTGAAAATTGATCTATTTGGTAATATATATTTTAAATCCACTTCATGAGCAAAAGCCTACTCATGTATTTACATAAGCCTATTATTTGTAAAGAATAAATTAATAAGCATATTTTACTCTTATTATTTACAAAAAAATATTTTACGTTTCCTTTTCAGGGAGCTTTCACTCAGATCAACTGCAGCTCACCTCTCTATATTGGTGGAGTGCCAGAATATGAAAAAACCAAAAGGACAGCAGGTGTAATGAAGCCTTTTACTGGAATTATTCAAAAGGTGTGTAATCGTGTACAGTAGATAATGTGAACAGTAAAAGATGAAATGTGAGATTTTAGCATACGTTCTTATGGAGGCATTTGAGGGACTGCAGCCTATCGGCATTAACTCACCTAGATTTTCCCAGCATAGTTTTAATTATTCTAACTTTGGCAACAATACTTTTATACAGAACTGAAAATAGTGAAAATCGGGAGGCAGTATGGCTTTCAGTGATGAACTGCTAATTGAATTACAGAACATTAGGCAGCAGGAAACTTCAATGGAACTGCAGAAGGAACAGAAATCGTGGAGGAGGAGCTACACAGGACGTGACTACAATTCTGAAATAATGGCAAAGAAATCCTACAAGTGTGTAGAGAAGATCTGTCTTTAAGAGCAATATAGAGGAGGGGGTATCTACCAAAACAGACAAGATCCAAGTTGTAGTGCAAGTTGCATCAAAAACAGTTCAGCACATTACATCAGAGTAGAAGATGCCGGTACAGTCTACAAAGAACACCATAAACAATCTTCTGAAAAAGTTGCACGTAGTAATTATATACTAAGGTCACATGTTTACAGGATAAACAGTTAAGAGTGAAGAATATATAAATAGAAAATTGCAAGATAAAATAAAAGATTATGGTATAATAAATAATGTGTGAAAGAAGTTATGCAGTAAAATTCTAATTTTTGCAAAGTATGAGATGACGGAAGTAAACAACAGACAGTAAAGGAATCAGTGATGGCGTCCCTTTTTGCCTCTGACCAGCAACAGCTACTGTTAGAAGCAAGGTTCAGTCAGAATTTACAACTGTGCTATTCAAGGATTAGACAGAATATTATAAAACAAATATCTGTGATGTAATTGGGGGGTACCGTTTCTGGTCTCTTGAACTCCTTTGTGTATGTGCTTTCTTCTTCTTCAAACTTCTCAAGCTGATTCTCAATGACCGCACCATGCCAATCACAGTTGGTTCTGCTGGTGGTGTAAATATTGCAAACTCAGTACACCCATGTGTGGAAAGTCCCTGTGCCAATGGAGGGACATGCAGGCCAAAGTGGGATGACTATGAGTGTGACTGCCCTCTAGGGTATGATGGAAGGCACTGCCAGAAAGGTCAGTAGGAGGAAAGAAAAAAGGACAATGAGCTGCTTCATTTCCGCTGTTGTTGCTTGGATGTTTTTAGTAAGTAAACACAGTCATGAATTATTAAAAGAGTGCGAGATGAGGCACAGACTTGCTCAAACAGTGTCTAGGTCTTAAAATGTTAAAAGGAAAAGAACATTATAGTTTGTTGGCTTGAGAACAAGAGAACATCAGACTTTAAAGATTAATCAAATAACTAAGGAAATGACACATTCAAGGTGGTTTCACGATGCTTTCAACTACTATAAAAACATATCATACATAAAAACAAATACCATATAGATAATGTAAAATGTAGAAAAAGTCAGTATTCAGAAAGCAAGTTGCAATACTTTATGTGTTAAAACTTTTGTAGTTTCCTTTTCTGTGGCATTAACCCTTGAGGCACCTTTATACTGAACATACACCTTTTACCCTTATGTCCCAAAATGCTATGTAAAAGTGTAATAAAAATGTAATTTTAAATTTGTTTTTACTTTTAGAGCATCACATTTTTTCAACAACTTCAAACTTGACCATAGATATAAAGTTTTTATATTTTTGAATCTTTTCTATTTTTTAATGTCCTTTTTGTCTGATTTCTTAAAGGGGAAAACACTGAATATGTAATATTTAGCAAAAATACAACACCAAAGTGTAATAATTTGGATGTGGGTGTTACAGCCTCGACTAGTTCAAGAATTGATAACAATATTGATTTCGATGCATTATTACTTTTGGAGCAATGAGAGTTTAATGCAAGAACTTACTGAATATACACTTTTTTCCCTTATGTCCCAAAACAGTACCACTTATAAAAGTATAATACAAATTCTGTATTTACATTTTTTTTTCACTTTCACAGCATCAAATCTTTTCAACAACCTCATACTTATCCATACATGTGTTTTGCATGCAGGTGCTCCACATTTGGCACAGTGGTTCCACACAGGACCTTCCAGAATCCGGAGACAGTGTGTCTCCACTTTCTAGAAGGTCCTGGCTGTGGTACCTTCACAAACCTACAGGTTAGTCTCCTGGAGAAATGTCTGCAAACTGCAGGCTGCAAACTATTCTCACAAAAGATGTACCTGCATAAACATGCGATGCCACACATCCAGTAGGAGAGAGGGGTCTCTCTTGATAAAGAAAACATAAACAAATCCAACTTGGCTTTTGATTCTTCAAATTACACACACAGAAACAGAGAAAATATTTTTGCCATGCATTTTGAAAGGTAAGAGAACCATATCCCATTGAAACTATGTGAAGAAGTGATGGTGCCTGTGGTAATTTAAGGGGGGTCATCACACCTAAAACCATTTCCCCTATATTTTGAATGTAGATGCTTAGAGTTTTTGGTGCTATAGGTATTATAAGGTATTATAAAATGGCAGGATTACAGTGCATCAAAAACTGAAGGTAAAGAGTGTACGCAAAATGCATAGCGTTTGATCTACATACCTTGCAATCGAAAGGACAATGACATTTAAAAAATAAGAAATAAAAAGCAAATCCTGGGCAAGTTTTATAGAACTGACCTTTAAACTGACTGATATATTGACAATCAATAAAAACCAATTAAGCAGAATGTGCACGTTTGGTCCCTCAAGGATTCTCGAGGGTTAATCATGTTTATATTAATAATTAAACAAATGATGTTGGACAACTCCTTTCCTCAAATTTGTCTGTGCCTTCTTTTTTTAATGCTTTCATCAGAGTGCGGGAATTACTGTTTGAACAGTAAGTTACCGTCTATACTTTCAAAAAGCAGACACGATCAATTTGTACATTTATTTTGAATATACTTACTGTTGCCTTTTCAAAATTTCCACCTACAGAGTAGCATTTAGTCATCTAGTAAAGCTAGTCATTTGATCCATGCAGATACTGCCACCTTGTGTTCATATGAAATTCTTCCATTTTCCCTTTTGCCCAGCTGTGACTGAAGCCATAGAAATACCACAGTTTATTGGCAGAAGTTACCTGACCTATGACAACAGAGATATTCTGAAGAGGTTGGTAATATATAATATGTAATATGACATAAGACCAAATAAGTATCATAACTGATTCTTTTTACTTTAAAACCCTAAACTGCTCAAAATGTTTTAATGATAAATTATGTTAATTTTCCTATTCTTCTTGTGTCTTAGAGTGTCTGGGTCCAGGACAAACCTTTTCATGCATTTTAAGAGCACAGCCAAGAATGGTTTGTTGCTCTGGCGAGGAGACAGTCCAATGAGACCCAACAGTGATTTTATTTCCATGGGGCTTCAGGATGGGGCTCTCATTTTCAGGTGTTTTTTCAATTGTTTTCTAAAATGTGATAATTTGAACTAAAAAGATAAAAAAAAAATAGGCTTCCAAGAAATTATATTACACCCACTTACTCAATGTGAAATACGACAGCCAAGATGGATTACATCATGTTTCCCCAACAACACCTTTTTGACCTGACTTGTGGAGTTAGGGACTGAACCAGCAACCTTCAGATTAAAGGATGAGCTCGTTGTGTCCTGAACTACAGCCTTGTCTATGGCCTACGGTGCCTTATAGAACTTTTCATATGCCTTGAACGTTTGCCACATGTTTTATTTTATTGGGATTTTATGTGACAGACCAACAGAAACAAGTTCATTCTTGTGAAGTGGAAGGAAAACTATGCTTTTAAAAAATTTTTACTGATAAAAATCAGAAGAGTGTGACGTGCATTTATATTTAGCCCCCTGCGTTTGATGAAATTACAGCTGGAAGACCTTTGTGAAGTGTCTCTACTAGCTGCAGAAACTAGAAACTCAAATATTTACTTATTCTTCTTTGCAAAATAGCTCAGCTCAGTCAGATTGAATTGAAAGCATCTGTGTGCAGCAGATACTGGAGCTGCACAATCACAGTTGCTATAACAATATTATGTTATTATTACTATGTCTGCAGTACTACAATTGCGAAGGACTGCTTCAAGTGACACCCACTCACGTTCTGCACATCACTAACATATTACATTTGATGGAGGGACTCTCACTGTTCTAGCTGCCCACACCTAATGTAAACGTTTGTAGATGAAATGTTAAACCTCAGTGACGGTCAAGACATTCTGATGATGGAGAAGAAAATAAAGAATCAGGATAATACGCAATTATTTAATCATTTTAATCAATATTCACCAATAATAATGCAGTTAAATGTTTGATCCAATATCGTACAACCATAACTTATACTGAGATTAGATTACACACCTGGAATCTATTTGCTAATTAAATGACTGCTGGAGTCAAAACTGGTTGCACTGGATTTTATATACTGTAGGGGTATCAGAGTTAAAAGGTCTAAAAATAAATGCTCATCAGATTGTTAAAAAAAACATTTTTTAGCAGCAATGTATTATGTTTCCAATTATGCACATTTGTTGGTCTATCATACCATAAACCCCATTGAAATATGCTGATTTTTAATTTTATAGTAGCAAAATGTGAAAGAATTCAAGGGGCACTGATTAGTCAGAGCATGGGAAAAAGCAGATTATAACAGAAGAGAAAAGTTTGATCCCAAAGAGACAGAAGTGATACAAAGAAAAGCAGCTAACAATTAGACTGATTTTTGGGGATAAAAACCGTCAAACAGGTGTGATTTCTGAAAATTACCTATTAACACACATCAGAATAATCTCAGAATAAACTTTAGTTCAGGTACTAAATTACTTGTATGCATTTCTGTTGTAGTTATAACTTGGGCAGTGGCGTGGCTAACATTGTTGTCAACGGGACATTTAGTGATGGAAGGTGGCACAGAGTGAAGGCTGTCAGGTAAGCCCTAAGATTATGTATTCATTAGGAAATTCATTGGATTTGTTGTGCACTGAGGTATCTTTGACTATGTTTAACCTTAACCTATTTTCACAAAGAAATAAGCTTTTGCCTAAATGTATGTTTGTCTCATTTTTAGAGACGGCCAATCAGGGAAGCTGACTGTTGATGATTATGGAGCAAAAACAGGCAGGTCACCTGGCAAGATGAGACAACTCAATATAAATGGACCCTTATATGTTGGTAGGTGGTTTATGTCCTGTCAACATTACTATGTTTTTGATTCCTGTTTCAGTAGTTTTCTCTTCTTTCACTTACTTTATCTTTGCATTCTTTAACCAAAGGTGGCATGAAAGAGATCGCCCTTCACACAAACAGACAGTACCTGGGAGGACTGGTGGGTTGCGTGTCCCATTTTACACTCTCCACTGACTATCACTTAGCTTTGGTGGAGGACGCAGCCGATGGCAAGAACATCAACACCTGCTCCAACTAAAGGATTTTTTACACAAGGGGGTCCATTTTCAACATATTTACCAACTGGATCTGTAACCCTGAATCTGACTGGCCAGAACCAAAGCAGTGAAAACTCAAGTGTTTCCTATTTTAATTTTTTTTATTTTTAAATGCATTAAAGGGTGTGTGTTGAAGCCACCCTAAAAAGAAGAACAGTGTTGTCACATTTATGTTTCTGTTATCTTTTTGACCTGCAAAGTAATAAATATATTGTAATTTGTAAAGAATTTCTGGTTTAAACAGGAAAAATTACTTCAGAGGCACAAGTGCTCTATCTGAAGACATGTTGTGTTCATGGGTAATTAAGTTTTTTAAAAATTAAATAAATGAGTAAATGAATAAAGGAAAAAAAAATACATTTTTATTGGACAATTCTAACATCTGTACTTTTTTTTAAACTATTAATCCTTCTTTGATTGCTGGACGAGTTAAGTAATGCAAGGGCACAAAATTCATCACGAACTTGAGTATCTAGCAGAGATAACCTTTCCAGAAAATTTTGGGTTTGGCCCTTCAGGAGATTTGTTGTCTTTGATGTGATATTGCTATTCTTGTTTGAAGTGTTTTGTCATTAGTTTGATACATCTTGTAATACGTATTTGATGACGTTAGTATTTTCACAGTGTTTAGCTTTATACAGTAAAGGGGTCAGCTGCCTATAACAGTTTTTTCCCTCACTCAGTTTACTTATCCTTCATTTGGATCTTTTAGGTTCGGTCACATGAAATTCTGATCTTGACACGTGAAAATGTGAGAGTATTGCTGTCACCTGACATAAACCACATTTAGTGTGTTCTAGCCTTTAAATTTCTTTGATTTATGTCCCATGTTTTTATATCAGTAAACAAATCTTTTTTGGCTGTTGCATCAGTATAAGATTCTGTTTTTTACCCTGTAAGTATATTTAGTTTTAAAATATAATTTAAGGCTCCTTTTACTCTAGATTGAGACCGCACCATGACATTAAAAATCAGCGAGAACATAGATGGTTCTGCAAGTTCAGGCATGCATCAAGAATGTATAATGGACTATGTATCTGACTATTTTTAGAATGCCCAAAACGTCTGTGGTGATATCATGGTGGCAGCATATGGATTCTGGGCACTGCATTGAGCAGCCTAAACGGGGCAGTGGAAGCTAGATGATGGGTCATCACAAAATTGGAAGACATGGCCATGTTGGCCACATGGCGAGGCTACAACCAAATGACGCTCATACCGAGCGAATCAATGTTTCCAAGTATTTTACATGCAACTGGTGGCACAGTTGTTTTGCACATTGCATCCGGTTACCAAAATAGGATTTGCCCAGTCAGCTAAACTGAACAATCCACAATCTCTTTCCCAATAAACACAGGTCTGTGATCAGGCCACTGTGGAGAAGTCCACACACCTCCAAATTGCAGATACGCAGGTTGCCTGAAGACACTTTTGAATTTTTCTGGTTGCAGTTCAAAGGCAAAGTGTACCAGTGACATGTTGTTAAAGAAAAAATAAGGAAGACGTTTAAGTAGGGATCATAGGGTTTAAAATAATTTTTTTTTCGAAATCATATGCAGGATTCCCTTGAGTTATATGGGCAATACTAAAGATTTTGCAAAGAATACACAGAATAAAACACATTTCATCAATTCTAATGTTTAGCTGATGAAAGCACTGATGATATTTACTCCTTCACAGCAATACTGAGACTGATGTTTGAGGTGCAGAAAACTTCCCATGTGTAAAGAGGCAATTTTGTAAACATTGCTCCATAACATCTTAGTGGTGACATGTGATTCCTGTGGTGGTAGTGCTGTCGTACGATGGCTGGGAAAGCAGAAGCAGCAAACCTCTTTGTTGGGTAGCAAGAGCGCAGTAGTGCCATGACTGGCTTCACAACGGAATTAGATTTTCATTATTTGGTGCAATTCAGCCACATTTGAATGGCCATTGTTCTTGTGGAGAATGTGGAGTGGTCTGTATACAGTGTAAAGGGGGCCTAAGACAATCAACTATTCTTAAACATGTTTCGTTAGCTATATAGTAGTTGCGTTAAATTATAATATTTATTCGATGTTCATTACCAATTTGTTTTACTTGCAGTTTGTCATGTTGCAAAATGAAGTTTGTGACACAGAATAATAAAATCAAGTGTTGACTCAAGATGAGTGATGTAAAATAGCAGTGCTCTAGGGCAGGAGTTAGATGTTACCCCAGTTCATGTATTAGATGTTACCCCAGTTCAGCACCTGAATCAATAATTCATTACTAGTTCTCTACAGAATTTGGTGACACGGTGAAGAAGTAATTAACATTTGGATTCAACTGGGTTGCAGCAGGGACACAACTAAACCATGCAGGACACCAGTCCTATGGATGGTAAGTTTACACCACTGCTCTGGAGTAACTTAATATCCCCTTTTTCTCTTTTTTTTCTCCAATGTACTGCAGTACTAGCTGTCATTACGTTTAACAAATTAGACCTTAGATTAAGTACAACTAATTTTTGAATGGATTTTCCAATCAGAGCTATTAACTAGTTTCACATTAAATTTTATTTTTTTAAATGTCACAGTCCTTTTGATTTGAAAAGTACTTCAACAAAAGCACTTCTGAAGATATATATCATGTTACTGTGGAATGTTAGTGCAACTCAAAATTATTACAGTATTTGCATAAAGCCTCATGAATGAAGTGGCATGTCCTGATAGACTTATAAATAAGTGACCTTAGATTGTAGCAAAATGTTGGTGAATGTGTACTGTCTCTGTAGGTGAAGCTTTAGCTTTGGATTTATCTTTGCTGCCAACATTTGAAAGCATTTTTGCATCATTTGTGTTCTGTTGAGTTTTGCGTTTTTTCTTAATTTGTTTTAAAAATAACTATGAATCTGACTAACCGTGCAAAATAAATTAATAGCCATGCCTTAACCCCCAACTCCACTCCAACCCACTGCCCCCACACCCAATAATTCACTGATTGTAGAACTGATTGTAGGCAAAAAGTGTATTCTTTCAGGATTTTGTTCAAGTTGATAGAACGCACAATTTGTAATGAATAATGTTACAATTGCTTTAAAAAAAACAATTGTAGTAAAGATTTTTATTTGGTGGACGTATTAACTGCACACTGCAAATTAAATACCTTATATACCATTTTTTTTCAGCTTGTCACAGATAGAGCTGTTGTGTGGACATTTTATTTTATGTTCTTATCAACGTTCCTCTACATCACCCACTATGTGTTTCTCCTTAATTTTGATTTTTTTGTGGATGAATCTATTATATAAAAACGTTTTTGTGTTTGTCATGCCTTTATTTACAGCATTATTATATTTTGATTTGAATAAGGGCCAAAGGTTTTCTGATTGGCAGAAATCTTGTTTTTCACCAACTTTTTTCCGTGAATCCGTGAATTTGGAGGTCATTAAAATGATAACATGGTAAATATTAATGTTATAAATTTTAAGGTTATCAAATTTAATGTTGCCCATTTTCATTAACTGCCTTGATTTTAGCAGCTCCATTTTCTACCACTTTAGTTTTATCATTCATCACGTTCACAGTGTAATTTTTGTTAATTCTGGTAGATCGAAATACGGCAGCAGCCCTGGCGGAGTTTTGTAGGGCGTGACCCACAATTTCCCATGATTCATTGCAGGTCAAAGCGGATTGGTCGAGCAAAAATTGTGAATAAACATGCACATAATACGTTTTGTGTGACCCCAAAATAAACTTTTAAGATGATTTTAGAATTAGGTTTGTTGAACTCAAATATCTACTCAGTTTATTAAGATTCCAGCTCGTTTCTGCAGCTGTCAGCCGACCGAGCAGTGTTCCCTCCCTCTTCCAGAGGTGCCTGATTCCCGTGTTTAACTATTGGGTGGAACAGTGTAACCCACATTTGTCAATGTCTTTTTCCTTGAAATAAACCTTTGAAAAGATATACTTTTGTTTGTATATTAGACTTTTGAATTTAGGCAACTGCCTAAACCACAAACCCATGGTGCGCATCAGTGATTATTTGAGTGAAGTCCTTAGTTTGGTTGATTTGTTTCCTTTGACAAATAGTCACCACACATAGCCTAAAAATAATCCTACAGCATCCCACTCATGTTGTCAATTTTTGAGAGCATGGCCATAGGTGAGGGTAGGAACGTAGACCGGCCGGTAAATCGAGAGCTTCGCTTTTCGGCTCAGCTCTCCATTCACCACAAGCCACCGGCACAGTGCCCCCATTACTGCAGCAGCCACTCCCACTCCATTCTTCCCTCACTCGTGAACAAGACCCAAAGATACTTAAACTTCTCCACCTGAGGCCGGAACTCCCCTCCAACCTGAAGAGGACAAGCCACCCTTTTCCGGCCGAGAACCATATTATTGTATATGGTTATTATATTATTTTAATGACTTCCAAATTCATGGATTCTAATCTTCACAGAGGCAATATTAATCACATGTTGGGTTTTACAGCACTCAATTTTTGATCCCTCATACTCCTGCCTAGACTGCACCCAAATCAACCTACTCTGCTATTAAGAGGGCCAGCAAAGAAACAATTTATTTCCGAGAAAAAAATCTAGGACAGACTGGCATTCTGCAGGAAATACCAGGATTGGACTGCAGAGGACTGGGGTAAAGGTATTTTCTTCAATAAAGCTTCTCAAGTCTAGTGTCATGCTGACAGTGAACCATCCTGATAGAATAGTTCACTTTTGCATCAAACACTGAGATGAATAAATGATGGGATCAAACATACTCCAAAAGTAACATTTTCCAAGAATCAAGCAATTCAGTGTCAATTTGTGGGTTTTAAAGCTTGACGGAACACTGTGTTACAATGCAAAACTGATAAGTAGACTGGTGATCAAACCATTAATTTCTCCAAGCATTTCTAACATGCCAGAGGACATTTCAAAAGGTCAACAATGTAAATATTGAAACTTTAAATAAACTCGGTATATTTCCCAACAACACTTTTTTTTAACCTATAAGATGTCTATTACTGGCCAACAGTACACTGTATACATATTTTACAAGAAGATTTCACAACACTTAAGTACTAAACAGGTTTGTGGAATACACAATTTCTTCTAACCTCTTTTAGGTCTTTGGCCATGACTGTATGTTGAATTTATGGCCTGATTTCCTTTGCCGAACAAAACAAGTGCGTTTGTGACTAATGCTGTTACGGGAAGCAAAACCTTCAAACTTATCTGTAAAGACAGCTGCTAAGATGCACATGACAAATACAAAACACATCTGATTTGTTGCAGTTCACAGACTGCTGCATATTTAAATTTAAGTGTTATAATGGGACTGATATGGGAAGATACTTGTGTCATCAGAAACTGAATTTGAATTTAATTATTTAAATTCAAACCAAGCGAAGAGCGGTAATCATCAATCAAGGAAGGGTCGCAGATAAACGACCGAGGAACCCAGGAACGGTCCTCAGGACCATAACAGTCCCAGTCAACTAGGTATTGCCAGCCCCTACCCCGCCGACGGGAGTCCACAATGCGGCGAACCAAATTAAATAATTATTTAATTTGAAATTAAATGCATTGATTTGAAAATGAATTTCACTTAATTGAAACTGAATTTAATGGTTTGAAACTGAATTATTTTGCTCTGAAAATGTATTCTGTTGAATTGAAAATTCATTTTCACCACTTTTACTTTCAGTTCTAAAATTCAATTTCAGTTCTAAAATTCAGTTTTTTGTGTCACACATCCAGGTCTTTGAAGCCACAGATTAATCAAACACAGATTCATCGATGTCATTCACTATTGCTGTGTCCAAATTGAGAGGCTGCATTCTTTGAAGGATGCATTTGTTGGTTGATTACGTCATTGTGAGGCAGTGAAGTCTACAACTTCGCAGGGTCCTCCAAATAGGGCCGACAAATGCGTCCTTCTTTTCTCCAGATATGAAGGATGGGATATAATTCAGTCAGATGATATCTAATGTTGATGTTTGGTTCTTTTATTTTTATGCTCTATAAGTAAACTGATTTAAACGTTGTTCCTAAAGTTAACATGTTAGTTTTTAAATTGTTACATTTTTACAAATAGATTTACAAATAGATTTTTATATACTTTTTTATCTATGAACACAAAACTTTCACAATTTAAATGGCTGAATAATGAACAAGATTATAAAACAAGAAAATAAGCCATCAGTGCTCCATTTGTTCGGCTTCACAGCTCTGTGCTTCACGCTATCACGGTTGCTAGGCAACATAAGTTACACTGAGGTAAAGGCTGGGGAAACGCAGATCTATGTAACACCGGCCGCACCATGCTGATCTGGCATGTTTAGCTAATAGCTACAGGTAGCAAAAGTGTTACTGTTTAACCATCATTTGTTTACAGATGGTCATTTGACTTGGTGATGGACATCCGCTAAGCTCATGTATGCTGCACTGCTTCAGCTCAACATGCCGTAAAGGAAGTTTAACCTGATGTGAAACGTAAATCGATTAATCTGTGTTTGATTAATCTAAGGTTATCCTCAAGGACCCGGATGTGTAACACAAAAAACTGAATTTTAGAACTGAAAGTGAAAGTAATCAAACTGAATTTTCAAAACAACAAAATACATTTTTTATGCAAATTAATTCAGTTTTCAAACCATTAAATTCAGTTTCAAACCATTAAATTCAGTTTCAAATCAATGCATTTAATTTCAAATTACACAAATTCAGATTCAGTCCGAGAAATTCAAATTCAGTTTCTGATGGCACAAGTTTCTTCCCATAGTACTGAGAGCGTCAATATAAACAAAGTGAAACACAAATTAAAGCCATATTTAAGAGTAACTTGTATGAAAGCAATATAAAAAATTATTTCTTTTTTCTCTTATAATAGATTTGAAATCATCTCAGGGGTCACAATAGAGTGAGATGTCAGAAACACATAAAATAACTTTAAAACAGCTGATCTGAATTTAAGAAGATGGATTTTGTTCCATAACTGTATTGTAAACCTCTTTATCAAAAGCGGTATACAGTTCCTGATGGTAAAGTTGTCTCCTAACAGAGGTTTTATTGTATTTTCAAACTATGTCAGTATTGCTCTTTCTGTGTGTCATTTTAATCACCAAAAAGCTATTAGTTTTGGCAATCCATTTCGGCCTTTTCTGATCTGTTGAAATGATTGTTCTGTGACATCCCTGTTACTGAAACAGTTTTTGTTGGGATCTGAAATTTGGATTTCTTGATGTACAGTGAAGTAAAGTAGTTAACCTACATTTTGCCTACACCTCTATTGCTGAAACTAATTAATTTTTTTTTAGCTTCTCTTCTTTTCAGATTGGCTGATTAGATGACATCTGAAAATAAAAATTTAAAGTAGTAGTTGTGAATAGTTTTTGTTATTTGAACAATATGGTCCTGCTTTTAGAGTAGCAGTTTGCATTTCATGTAATCGTTATTGGAAATTAGACTCCTAAAACTCCAGTAAGATTTTACACAAACAGCTGAACCAGGAGGAGAGTTTAGCACTTTCATTTAGATCGAGCTATTTAGTCATACTGAGGTCATCCACATATTATCACAGTTAAAGGTTAAAAGTCACCATTGCAGTATTTGTTCAGAACAGCCAAAACCAATAATAAAGAGTGAAAGGGGATGGGTTAGGATTTGATTTTATTAACTCATGTAATGTTGTGTGTTCCCATTTCATTAATGCAGTTATTAAAACTGTTATATAACCCAAAATCTATGTGATCACATGGACGTCAGTATTGACTCTAACACCAAAGCAACTCATTTTATCAGGAACATTAGGAGAATATGCTGGTCAAATAAAAACACGTTTGAACACAGTTGAAGTCAGATATTTACGTACACTGCATAAAGTGAGAAATACTTTTTTTTTCTTACTGTAGGTGACATTAAAACTTACTAAACTGCTCTTTTTGGTAGCTGGGTTGCCATAAATTATTTCTATTTGCCAAATGTGCCATTTTGGTTGCCAATCTGACCCACATGCAGAAAACACTCAGAGAGAAAATGAAGTTTAACGTGTTTATTTGTTCACAGGTCCGATGGAGGTGGGATCTGGGACTGGAACCTCTCAGCTGCATGGAAGAGTAACAGGTAAGTAGAGGATGATGAAAATGGGGATTTTGAGGTGTGAGGTATCTTACAATTTGGCCAGTTGAATGTACCACAGAGGCAAAACACTCAGGCGTCGAAGTGCTGGCAGCATGCTCCTTATAAACCTCCCAGCTTGATCAAGGAGATGGAGAACACCTGTCCATACCCAACAGCACACAAGCGACACCTAGAGGCAAAGCAAAGTAAATAGCAGGCACAAAAATACAAACAGGAACTCCCAGAGCACCCTCAACGGCCGCCGCCTGGCGGCCCAGAAGAACCAAGCAAAGAGTGGTAATCATCAATCAAGGAAGGGTCACAGATAAATGACCGAGGAACCCAGGAACGGTCCTCAGGACCATAACCCTCCCAGTCAACTAGGTATTGCCAGCACATACCCCGCCAACGGGAGTCCAGAATGCGGCGAACCAAATACACAGGATGCCCCTAAAAATCCCGGGCGGGTGGTGGGGGTTTGGCCGGAAGGCTGGCGGACACAGGTTTGAGCTGGGACACATGAAAGGTGGGGTGGTTCCGGAAACTGGGTGGGAGACGGAGGCAAACAGTGGCGGGGCTTATAACAGATATTATCTCGTAAGGACCAATAAACCTAGGAGAGAGTTTCCTGGAGAGAGACTTAAGTGGGATGCCCTGGGAGGACAACCAGACTTTTTGACCAGGCTGATACAGAGGAACCGGCCGGCGCCGCCTATCAGCAAATCTTTGATTTTGAAATGCAGTTCCTTGAAGGGCTTGGACAGTTAAATCCCACACCCGCTTACAGCGGCAAATGTGTTGCTTAACAGAAGGAACAGCTATTTCCTTCTGATCAGCGGGGAATAATGGTGGTTGGTAGCCTAAAGAGACCTCAAACGATGAACGACCAGTACCAGCTGTAATGTGGGCGTTATGGGAGTACTCCACCCAAGGCAAATAATCACTCCAATCTATGGGGTTAGTGGAGGTCAGACGCCTGAGGACGCTTTCAAGCTCCTGATTCATATGTTCAGTCTGACCGTTGGACTGGGGTGATACCCTGAGGTTAGTGAAAATGGGCTTCTAAAGCCAAACAAAAGTGTCTCCATACTTGGGAGGTAAACTGGGGACCACGGTCTGAAATAATTTCTTGTGGAATTCCATGAAGCTGAAAAACGTTTTTTTACCAGCAAATGGGCTGTTTGGTAGGCGGAAGGCAGCTTCTTAAGGGGAATGAGGTGACAGGCCTTGGAAAAACGGTCAATGATTGTGAGGATAGTGGTCATGCCGCGAGAATTAGGCAGTTCGGTAACAAAATCAAGGGCGATGTGAGACCAAGGGCGTGCTGTGATACTAAGTGGCTGGAGCAAGCCTGCCGAAGGCTGATTAGAGGACTTGTTTCGGGCACATGTTGCACAAGCTTTGACATACTTGGTAACATCCTTATGCAACAATGGCCACCAGAATCTCCTGGAGATTAACCCCACACTGACTGGCACCAGGATGAGCTGTTATGATTTGGGTGTGTTTGGTTTTTTGGTTTCGGGTTTTGAATCGTTCTTCTGTTTATTATTATTATTATTATTATTATTGTTAGATTTTGAATCATGCTTCTGGTCATGCTTTCGTTTTGTTGTCTTGTTCATGTTTTGTCAAGTTTGGTTTTCGAATCTGTTTATGCTTTAGTTTCATGTTTTTCTAGTTATGTTTCTATTAGTTTGCATCCTTGGATTTTCATTCTGCTCAAGCCATGTTTTGTCCTGTCAATTAAGTTTATTCGGATCACCTGCACCTAGTTAATCTGTCTCCTTGCTTCACCTGGTTCACACTCCATATATACACACCTGTCCTGTTTATTCCTCGCAGAAACATTTTTCTAATCATGCTCAAGTCTTGTTTTTCAAATCATGCTCATGTCTTGTTTTTTTCCTGCCTGTCCATGCCTGCTTCTGCCTCCACCTGTGAGTGAGTTTTTGTGTTTTTCAAAGGATTAAATAATTTTTCACTTACCATCACGCTGCCTGCTCGTCTGCATTCTGGGGTCCTATTTTGCAAGCCCTAACATGAGCAGATAGTTTGGTCGAATGAAACCAGTGAATTAGTCATGCCCTGACGGAGGAGGGAACATAAGTACGATTAGGAGGACCAGTCTTAGGATCAGGTTTATGAAGTAGGGCTTGCTGCACTACATTCTCAATCTCCAATGTTAACGAGCCAACTATGCAGCTGGGGGGTAAGATGGGAGCCAGTTGCTCTTCAGTGTCGTCGGGACAAAACTGACGGGAAAGGGCATCTGGTTTCTGGTTTTTAGAGCCTGGTCTGTAAGAGATGCAGAGGTTAAACTGGGAAAAGAAAAGGTACCAACGGGACTGGGGAGAATTGAGCCGTTTAGCTGATTGCAGGTAGGATACATTTTTGTGATCAGTCCATACCAGAATAGGATGCTCAGCACACTCCAGCCAATGTCGCCACTCCTCCAGCGCTAGTTTGATGGCTAACAGCTCTCTGTCCCCCACATCATAGTTTCGCTCTGCATTAGTTAGTCTGCGGGAAAACAAAGCACAAGGATGAAGCCGGTCATCAAGGTCAGAGTTTTGTGAGAGTACAGCTCCAACCCCCATATCTGAGGCATCAACCTCCAACATAAACTGTTTGTCTGGGTTAGGGTGGACCAGGATGGGTGCTTGAGAGAATCTTCGTTTCAACTGATGAAAGGCTCAATCAGCTTCCGGATTCCACTTAAACTGGACCTTAGAAGAAGTTAGTGCAGTCAGGGGAGCAGCTGTTTGGCTGTAGTTGCGGATAAACCTCCGATAGAAATTTGCAAATCCTAGAAATCTCTGGAGCTGTTTGCGAGAATCAGGAAGTGGCCAATCCAAGACGGCCTTGATCTTGTCTGGGTCGGAGCGAACCTGTCCATCCTCTAGAATAAATCCCAGGAAGGTGACTGAATCCTTATGAAACTCACATTTCTCCGCTTTAATGAATAGTCGGTTCTCCAAAAGACGTTGTAGAACTAAGCGGACATGATGGCGATGTTCAGTGATGTCCTTAGAGTAGATAAGGATGTCATCTAAATACACAAACACAAAAATGTTCAAAAAATCTATCAAAATGTCATTGACTAGCACCTGGAATACTGCTGGAGCATTGCTGAGTCCAAAAGGCATAACAAGGTACTCAAAGTGCCCTAAAGGCATCTTAAATGCAGTTTTCCACTCGTCCCCCTTGCTAATACGGACGAGGTGATAAGCATTGCGTAAATCCAATTTGGTGAAAACAGTGGAACCATGTACTGGTTCAAAGGCAGAAGAGAGTAAAGGTAATGGACGTTTATCTTTAACAGTTATTTGGTTAAGTCTGCGGTAATCTATACAAGGACGTAATGATCCATTCTTTTTCCCAACAATGAAAAAACCAGTACCTAGTGGAGAGGATGATGGACGGATGATACCAGCTGCCAGAGATTCAGAGATATATTTTTCCATGGTGGCTCATTCAGGTTTGAAATGTTGTATAGGCGACTTGAAGGTAAAGGTGTTCCAGGAAGAAGATCTGTTGCACAGTCATAGGGCCGGTGAGGAGGCAGAGACAAGGCCCTAGACTTACTTAACACCATCTTCAAGTCATGATACTCAATGGGGACTTGAGTGAGATCTGAAGGTTCCTCCTCCTTGCGTTTTGAAACAAAGATGTTAGGTGAGACAGCCAACTGTAAAAAAAAAGATAAGCATTTAGATGACCAGGATTCAACGCGGACTTCAGTCCAGTTAAGATGCAGATTATGAATCTGTAACCAGGGAAGGCCTAGAACCACAGAGCTTTGAGATATGGGAAACACAAGGAGCGTGATAAATTCTCTGTGATTACCTGATATGATTAGTTCGAGTGGCTTGGTCTGGTGAGTTATGGAGTGAAGGGAACTACCATCCAAAGCCTGGACTTGACGTGACACAGGAAGCGGTTTGGTCTCAATCTGGTATTTGCTGACCAGGGCTTGATCAATTAAATTCTGATCGCTACCAGAATCAATCAGGGCCGAAAAACTGATAAGTTCGTTGTTATACAACAAAGCAGCAGGCAAGGTGAATCTAGGGGTCTTAGAGTCACAATGCTGGTCTGCCGGCTCCCCTTTACAGTCGACGGACTCCCTCTTTTGGCCAAAGAGGGCAGGAAAAGACAAAATGATCTGGTGATCCACAATAAAAACATTGATTTACTTCTTTTCGATGCTGTCACTCATCAGGTGTAAGTCTGGTCCTACCTAATTGCATGGGTTCTGGTTCAGGCGAACTGAACGGCTGGGGCACTGCGGAAGTGAATCTAGATCCAGAGAGTAATGGTAAATTATTCACTGCGCACCCAGAGCGGGCCCTTCTCCTTTCTCTCATGTGTGAATTGATACGTATAGATAAGGCAATAAAGTCATTTAATTTCTTAGGTTCGTCTATCAGAGCTAACTCGTCTTTAACAGCCTCATCCAGTGATTGAAAAAATGCGGCTTTAGGTACCTGCTGATCCCACCCTGAATCTGTTGCTAATGTGCGGAAATCTACTGAAAACTCAGTTAGAGGTTTGTTTTGTTGTTGTAGCGCCCACAAATGGCGGGCAATATGTGTCTGATCTGTCTCCTGAGCGAATGTGTGTTTGAACTCTTGAATAAGTTCTTCATAGGTGCATCCGAACTGATTACTGTCTGTAAACCTGGATTCAGCCCATCGAAGAGCTCTTCCTGTTAATAATCCTAATATGTAAGAAATCTTGACGTCATCATGAGGGAATGATTGAGGTGATTGATTGAAAACCAGCTTACAATGTAGTAAGAAACCTCCACAGTCTCTGATCTCCCCAGAAAATGTCTCCGGGCTTGGGGAAGATACGTCATGTGAAGAATTTGGGTATCAGTTGCAGAACAAAAGCAAAAGACAGTGTGAAGATGTTGGCTGAAGCTGGTAAGACAGTGTCTTTATCCGCAGTGAAAAGAGTCCTGTACCAGAATGAGTTAATAGGCCACTCAGAGAGGAAGAAGCCATCACTGCAAAAACAACATAAAAATCATGTTTCCAATCTGCCAATATGTAAAGCAACAGCAACAAAACATTTTAATTTTGAGACATATCTTGTGGTCTGATGAAACCTTGGCCATGACAACCATTGTGGAAAAAGGGTCAAGCTTTTAAGCCGAGGACCACCATCCCAACTGTGAAGTGCATGGGTGACACAATCATGTTGTTGTGGATGTTTTGCTGCATTTGAGACAATTTCACTTTGTAAAATATATTGAATTATCAGCAAGGATCATTATGTGAAAAAACACTGAAGCCACACTTCAAGAAATGGGTCATCCAAATGGACAATGACCCTAACCATATTGCCACATTGGCTACAAAGTGGCTTAAGGACAATAAAGTAAATATTTTGATAAGTGTTTTGTAGACAAAGCTGAAAATATGTGTGTGAACAAGGAAAAGGAATAGACTGAAATCCCTGCAAACTATGGATATCCACAAATTGTGGCACAAGTCACACAATTTAAAATGCCATTGTAATAAGGATACATGTATGTGAACGTCTGACTTTGAAGAAAGTAACAAACAATTTTTTTTCCCTTAGCGTCTTGGTTTAGTGATTAGCAAGCTGCACATTTTTCTTGTATTGTTCTCTTCAGTTTTAGTACATTCATAAATACGGGGTAATTTCTTGTGTTTTCAGAATAACTTCTTCCTTTATTCTGTACTCTTACTTCTTCTGAACTTTGAAAATTTAAGCTTAAACAGGCAAGGCATTTTTTAAAAGTTGTGAAACAATCTGAAAAACAGAGGGCTCTAACACATAATCACGGGACTATGTACGTGGAAAATAAATTAGTGAGTGTGAGCCCCAGCAATGATTCTGTAATAAATTGGAACAAGATGTAATCTCTTAACATAAGAATGAGAAAGCAAAAAATAAACAAATAAATAATTCTCTTGATATTAAAGTTTTGAAAACAAATTATTTGTAGTACATTTTTAAACAGAAGAGAGCATCCATCCATCCATCCATCCATCCATCCATCCATCCATCCATCCATCCATCCATCCATCCATCCATCCATCCATCCATCCATCCATCCATCCATCCATCCATGAGGTAGGGTACACCCTGGACCATCACAGGACAACAGGGGAACTGTAACATAACTAACTTTTGATTCTGGCATAATCTAAAATACTGAAATAAATGTGTAAGAAGTATATTAAAGTTTCCTTTATTCTAAAAACCTGGTCAGCCACCCATTCATGTGAAGTTTATAAACAGAGTTTGTCTTTTATTAGTTCTTGGAAAATAGATGAATGGGTTTTGGTACAACAGCCTAATACCATGTTTTCATGTGACAGCCCACAGTAGCATGGGTATTTATATAGATGTGTGTGACTGAAATTGATTTTATGCCATCTAAATGATCTCGTCACAAAACTGAGCAGTCAGCTGACAAGTAAAAATGTAGTTATAAGAGATTAATTAAAGATTAATAAAGAGGTTAATTATTAATTATACAAGTTGTGTTTATGTCTATTAAGGCATTAGCTTGAAAACTGCTTATATAAGCTAACTCACATTTAATACCTAACAGCAAATCTTCCTTCTAAATTTCTAAGAGTTAGACTATTACCCAAAGTTACAGCTAACAATATAATTTTATACAATACTGTATTATTCATCCATTTCTGTTCTCCATCTTCATGGTGCTTATGGTAATAAAGTGCTGAAGTCCAGCCCAGCAAGCTAAAAGTCTAGACACTGTAAATTAACTGTGTTCTCTACCAAATGAAAGTGGTATGCAAAAAAGGCAGCAATGATGTAATTAGTAATCCAGTCACTGACCGAAATGCAACACAGTTAAAAAATTTAATCTAAAAGAAATTATAGTTTTAAAACAAGTGTTGTAGTTATTAGAATATTTCAGTCAGGCATTTGCATGCACACATGTTTTACATTAATTATGTAATTAACAAATTACATCATTAAGAATTGTACGTGTTACTATATCCATTCACCCCTGGTTTAAAATGCATCAAACCTTGGCTAAAATAAATCTAGAAGTTTTATTTTCCTATGAGCTATGTGTATCTGGTACCAAAAATATTCAAAGGAACTCAGCACCTACTAAAAATGTTCATTTTGGTCTTACAGAGTTAATGTTTATCTGCTGTTGATGTGCTGCAACTTTGATGAATAGATGAATCTTACTGTAACAAACTTTTGACAAGTAGAATGAAACAGTCAATTAAACAAAGTGCGGTCAAAAGAGCTCTTGCAAAAGTCTTGCTTTAGTGACATAGATGTTGAGAAAATCTTCTCAACACAGTTACAGATTTAAATCAGCACTGTCAAGGCCAAAAATAAAAGAGAAATAATCTGTGCTATGTCCTCTTCCTTAACGTCTTTTGTTTTGAATATCTCATTCTAGAAGATTATTTTACATTTCCGTTTTTGGATGAATATTTTGCAGATTTCCTTTGTGGTATCATTGGGGTTCTGTGTGCTCAGGATGGGAAAAAGAGACCTTTGTTTGGTGATCAAAAGAATTTATATCACATTGCTCTCATCAGGAAATCCTAAAAGCATCCAAAAATCACATTTCACAGTTACGTCATGCCCAGATAATGTTTTGGCTGCATGACTCAGCAAATAGAGTTTATAAAGTTCCTCTAGTGAAAAAATTATCCTCAGACATACTAAAGAAATGTTACTGCTTGGTTTGTTAACCCTACAAGTACTCGGTTTTGTGGACTGCTACCCCAGTGGTGCTCCCACTGGTGCCTGTAAGGATATGATGCCTCGACATGCAGGAGTTGTCCCTCAGCCATCACCAGCTCCCTACAGCATTCTAACCAACACCAAGAGGTTTCAGCCTGGAATGCCTGTTACAGGTAAGATTACTAATGTGTCATTCTTATTCACAGAGTCACTGCAAGGAAGCCATTCGTAAAACTATAAACAACCTATGTTTGGTCTGTGTAACTTCTTATGTTATCTCTTATTATGTTCCCCTGCAGTCACAATTATTGGACCACCATACAGAGGGGTGCTTCTTGAAGCCCGATCACAAGGTCACAATGATGCTTATGGTACCTGGAAACTCCCTCCTCCTGACACCAAATTCCTCGAGGTGCCCACAACTTTCAAATCAAAGCTAAATAAAAGAAAATGTCATCTGCAAAAAAAAACTGCTACAGATTTTTTTGTTTACATTGTAAATATGTTCAGATGGTATTCACAAATCCTTTAAATTAACTGTAGAAAATATTTGCCAAGATGAAGATTGGTAGCTATTTTTCTTCAACTTTTAAATATGTCATGCTCACAGTGCTCAGGGAATCCACAAGGTGCTATAACTCATGCCAACATCAACCTGAAGGATAACGCCACGATCTACACCTGGATACCACACGACACTGTGAACCCCGTGTATTTTATGTAAAGCCATTTTTTTGTGTTTTATAATTTTTCTGGCCTTTTGGTTGTGTACACCTTGTATTTTTTCTTGGATTTGTCTTAGTGTTGTTAAAGTGTTATTTATTTTCTTCTTCAGGGCTACAGTGGCTCAGCAGCGCACCATCTACTGGCTAAATGTGAGGTCCAATATTCTGACCATTGGTATGTACAGTACATAATTGACAAATCCGAATAATTGTAGTAAATAGTTTTTTTCTCACACCATATTGTCTGAATTTTAGAGAACCCAGGTGGACTTAAGCTGGCTACAGATGCAAGTGCAGGAATTGCTGAAGAAAAACCTCTCCTTCTCCTTGTGCTATGCTTCTTAGTGTTAGAGATTCTTGGGTGAACATAAAATATTTCCTCCCTTGACATTTCCTGGCTGTTTTTGTGCATTAAAATGAGTAGAAACAGAGTTTTGACCATTGATTATTTGACCACCAATAGCTACTTGCAGCCCTATGTCACATACATCAAATCTATTTTGTTTCTTGTTTTGTTTTATGAGATTTGGTCTAAATACAAAGTATTATGAATGTCAATTATTATATCAATAATTAATAGCAAACATAGATCTATAAATGTATTTTAAAAAGAGAAGGCAGGAAAAAAAGACAGAAATATGGATTTGGTAGGCTAAATTTTGGTTTTTATGTGTGACATGCAAAGTCCAACTGTGGTGGTTTGTTATTGACTTAATTTCATTTCAAGTATTGAAGAACTTGTAATGACCTGCTTTTTCCACATGGTTTGATCTCTAACCTAGATTTCCTACATGATGGTGGACAGAAACACTAAAGAGGCTTAAACTTGCATCACATGTGTCTTTTGAAGCTCAACATCCCACATTCTCTGCATCATGTCACTGTATTTCAGTATTTTCTATATTTAGCTCTACTTAGTTTGTGTTAATTGTTCTTTTAGATTTTCCATGCTTCTGTGATTCCTTTAGTCAAATGTCCTTAGTTCTTTAGCCTCGATTGCCACTCAGCTGCCTTTCATTCTGTTGATAGTTCTCACCTGGTTTCATGACACAATCACATCTCCACAGTATTTAAGCTCCTTGGTTTCTTTCTCTCACTGCTGGATCCTTTGATGTCACCCTGAATCCTGTGTGTTTTCCCTCATGTTCTGTAAGTCCACCAGTTCCCAATTAAATATGATCACCACCATGCGTCTGCCTCTGTCTTGTTACCGCATGGATCCTTATCAACACACACCAACCATGATAGCATGTTTTAGCCATATCAGCCATAATAGAAGTTCACAAAGAATAATCAAAGTATCTTGTTACAGGTTGTAAGTTGTAAGTCTCATAACTGCAGTAGTAATAGGGCTTAGAATGATTTTAGTTTGAAAAATGTATTGGGGCATTTGAAGGGTGTCATGTAGTGTCAGGCTGAAGCAGGAACAACTTGCAGAGTTCTAAAGTCACATAGTGAGTTGAAACCAATAAGTTTAATATGCTAAACAGCTAAAGGACAGTACTGGGCAGGTGAACTGAGGGAAAGAGACTAATAAACAGAGAACTCAGAAAGAGCTGAACATGGACACGAAAGGATCTACAAATCAAAAGGGAAAAAGACTAACAATAAAATAAGACTAATATAATTCTGTTGTTTTTCAAAGCAGATAAGAAATTGTAAAATGAACTTATTCACCAAAAACGCCATTTTGAATCACATGGTCTAAAATGGGAAGTGCTACCAAATTTGGATGATGGCTTTGTGTCCATGACTGCATTGTCTTGGCTGTAGAAAGATAGCCGATTGAGTTCTTGACAAAAAATACAATTTTAATGGGAATATATCCCAATAATTGATACAGAAAAAGCATAGAGAGAGTACTTGTGCTCTATGCAGGTAATGTGGGTAAGCTTCTTGAAAGTAAATGCAAATAAGTTAAGTATCAAAAACAATCACCATTGGAAAAACATTTTGCCCAAGGATTTTAAAACAATGACCCAAGGCTGAGGAGGGTGGACAAAACACTGCTCAAACCATATCAATTACAGATAGCTCAAGCTGTCACCATGCCACAAGGTCAGCACAGCTGCTTTTTGTCAGAATTGACTTTATCTGGTAAGAAAATGTTTCCTTTTACCAATAATTATCTTTAGCAGCATTGTTTTTTCCTCTGTCTGAGCCAAATGAAGGAGAAAATGTTTGACAGGAATTTTGTTCAGAGTATTTTTCCCTTCTTTCCAGCATGTGTTGTGTCAGCTTGAATCGACTTTCTAGTTTTTCTATGTTGTTTTGTGAAACTGTAGACAGCATAATAGATTTAGTTATGACAGTTAAAATATTGTAGTGCAGCCAAACAGACTGAAATGAGAGTTGCACAACAGCCCTGAGTATAAAGTATGCTGTTTGTTTAGTTGAATATAATGTAATCATTGGAAACTCAAACTCTCTTTATTTTTTGGTTAAAGTGACTAAATATTCCTTTTTATTAATTGGATTTGTTAACCTTGTAAAGTGCTTGGAGATGACACCTATTGTGAATTGTCCTGGTATAAATAAACAAAATAATTAAACTGATTGAATCCAGTTGGAGAAATAGGAAGGCTGACACCCTTAGACATAACAATAGTGATCAGAACCAGAGCAGAAATTAAAACATCTAATCTGAATGCTGCAAGAATGCTATTTTTTAAGATCAGATGTTTTGTCACAAGCAGTTTTTACCACTGTGTTGAACTACAGGCTCTTCTCAGAGTGATGCCTAGTCTTTTAAGTCCCCACCAGGGTTCCGGTTTGTTAAGCCTCCGAGATACTGCTCTTAGTCAACAGTTTGTGTGACGTTTTCTTTCTCATCAGATAAATCACCATAAAAATCCATATGCTCTAGTTCTCAAACCCGGAAGATATAAAGTCAACAATCAACAAACTTTTGGCTGCATTTCGTCTGCATGTTTTGTTTTGTTTGTTTGTTTTATTGATGTCTTGCATTCAGTCCTGGCAATGAATATAACTTGCATTATCTACAAGCCTGAACACAACTGAAAATTAAAAGATTTAAAATTAAAATAATTTAATCAAAACTTATTTCTGCCATGTCAATCAGTTCAAAGTCAAAACAAAGATGAATGAAGTATTTTTTCACCTCCTTAAAACATTTAAACAATAATAAATAATAATGAATACATTTTAAAATAAACACAAAACTAAATATAGTCTCAGAGACATATCTCAGGGATCATCAAGTAAGTATCTTTCTTAAAATTTCCAATAATTATCAACATATTTGGGTTTATATTGCTCAAATAAATTGAAGGTTACAACAGCAGATTAAAATCTGACTAAAAGGTAATTTAGGAGTTTTGAAATATGAATTCAGTGTATTTTTATACATTACAAATTCAAGTTATTCAATTATAAAAGGGTCACATGCATTGCACACAGGTTCTGCAAGTGCCCATTTCTTAAGATTGATAAAAAGTAAACTGACATTAAAAAAAGCCACCTCCAGGAAACAGACACCAAAGACCCCCCTTTGATGATGCTCACTTTGACAGTCAATGCTGCTTTTATATCTCTGTCTAGGGAAACATTGATTTTCATGAAGCTCATGTGCCTGAGGTTCCACCTCCGTCCGAGAGCACCCAACAGTCAATTATAATTAGTCTCTTTCCTATGCGTGCTAGCTATTTATTTAACAGGGATTCAAGCCCAGGCAGAGCACCATTGTCACCAGCTAGTTCAATAGTACTCATTGACTAATGGAACACTGAACCAGTGTCGATGTCATGTTCTTCATTTACCAAAACACTGATGCCTTTATCCATAATGATAAAGTATATGGTGCACTAAAACAAGAAAAAGCTACATAGTACAATCAGAAGGAAGAAGACAGTCATGAACGATGTATGTTAGCACAACAAATCGCAGGAAAAGTGAATACTTTTATTCACTTCATTAATGAATTTGTAAAAAAAAAATTTTGAAAGCCAAATTGTACATTGTTCATCAGACTCGTCATAATGTAATTTACATGTAAAGTAATTTCTTCAGTTTAATTCAATCTTTTGTCATTTTGTTACATGTTTGTCACCGTCACTGGTTACTTGAAAGTAGATAAGTTAGATAACTCAGTTTCAGTCTATTTCCAAGACTTAAAAGATTTAATCTCTTAGTCAGAAGAAAATATTTTGCCTAATAGTTTCTAAATAAAATCTAGTAAAGTCACGAATTATGTTCTCCCAGCCCTAGATATTCGCCAGCTGCATATAATACAATTGATTGTGATATCTTTTTAGAGGCTTGGACTTGTCATAGGGAGTAAAAAGGGAACAGCACTGGGGTGGTTTAAATCATATTATTCAAGAGATTCCAGTTTGTTAATTTTATTGATGAATCTTGATAACACCCGATGGTTAGGTATGGAGATCCACAGGGTTCAGTGCTTGGCCTGATATTCTTTACTTTATACTTTTATGCTAGGCAGTTACAGGACAAACTGTAGTTATATGCCGATGATACTCATTTATATTTATCCCTAAAGTCTGATTAATCAAATCTATTACAGGATGACTTGAAAATGATAAGGTCTGAACTACGTTTAATTTCCACTTTTAATTATCATGAACTCCAAACAGAATAGCCTTTTCAGTAGTAGTGTGGGGAACATCGTAATTTTTTTTTTTTTTTACCAAGACATTTCAATAAACTCTCACACATCCACTTTTATTTATTTAAATTAAAATAGTAATGTTTGAAAGATCCTGTGTTTTTTTTTTTCTTGGCAGGCCATTACATGAGTGTTTCTTAGTGTCTCATACTGTTTTCTCAATACTCTACTGGCAATTTAGATGGCCACTCAACACGCGCCTGGTTCCACTTGAAGTTTCTTGCTGTTTAAAGGGAGTTGTCCATCCCCGCTGTCATCCTTTAATTGCCCACGATGAGACATCAGAAGGAAGCTAAGATTTCATGCAATTCTTTTTCCTCCTTAGACAGTCTTTTTACTAATTAGTCAGAATTAGATTTTTTAAATAGACTTTGAATCTGATTGAATTTGACTTAATTTGAACATGTGTTATTGAAATAAACTCACTCAAATCCAACTCAGGCAGGATTTGAATTAGGCTTGTGCATCTGTGTGTGTGTTTCATGTTAAGTGCCATGATATTACTTTTTTTTAATCATTTGGGACCATAAATGGAATAAAACTAAGCTGAATAGTGAGTCCTAAATCATGTGCAGCCGCAACAGGTTTATTGATGCATAATTCCCAGCCGACATACAAACATAAACACAGCAGCTGTTACAGGCTCAGTTAAAGTGGCAACATTAATCCCTAAACATACATCCGTGGATCTACTTTGTGATAAGTATTTCAAATGCACATACAGGTGCACAAACAACATTTTATGGTGTGTAGCCAAACACAAGCAAAAACACACATATCAGATTTACAAGCAGAGTGTAATGTAAGTTATTTTTCAAGACAGATCAAACACTCATCCACATGCATGAACACTGTTCAGATTAAGGCTTCTACTTGCCTAAGGGGCTTAGTTGACATCTCTGTCTGAGCTACGCATTCTTTGTCTCCCTCCATTCCCTTCATCTCTGTTTAGTAAAGATGTCCAGCACCATAAAAAGCAATGACCGGCCGATGGGTTCTAATGACCCTTGTCCAGCTGACATTTGTACAACCAATATATCAGAACAGTGGTCTCAGAGAAATTCCAGATATTGTCTTAGAAATAAAAATGTTCACTGTGCAATTAAATAGGATTAATGTAAAATATAGATGTGTATGGAATAAGTTTAGAAAAATATTTTTTTCATGCAAACAATGGATGGGCAACATGTGCTTAAGTTGTATTTTAATTATTTTTTTTATAGCTTCTCAGATTCAGGTGCTTCATCAGTAAATCAACCAGCTTTACTAAAATGTGAAAAAAGCTGTGCCTCTGCACCAACGAGATCATTATTTGCTAAATGACTGATTCTGAGTAGAATGATTCTGAGCACAATCATGTCCTACCATGCCACGGATAAAAGTTAGCCAATGTGTAATACAAATAATATCATGCCTCAATAACAATATGTCTAATGGATTTCTGAGTTTAAGCGGCTGTAAGCAACATGTCAGTTATGTAAGAATGTGGTAGTTAAAGGGTTAGAGCTCAGCACTGGGCCATATTACATGGCAGCGGGGGTAGGAGACAGAGTGATGTGAGAAAGACAGAGCAAACTGCATCCCAGAGCAACATGGGACAGTGAAGGAGATGGACAGATAGAAAAAGATGAGAGATTTGAGCTTGGTATACAACTAGTGTGATGGCTGAAGAGATTGCAGGCAAACACTCAGTGGACTGGACATTGTGGAGCGAGGGTCGGATTTATTGTGCTGGAACGAAATAATTTCATTTCACCAAGTATCAACAGGAAATACTTGAGAACTACAGTTGGAAGACCAGCTTTTGAACTGCAGAACAAAAAGAGAATACCAGAGTGGATGGTGCAGATTTGGAGTGCATATGGATATCGTTTTACATCCAGCATAAAATAGCTTTAACAGACTGGTAAAATAGTGCATAAAAACCTTTTCACTTCTCTAGCTTAGACTTACATTTGCTTTTTTTTTTTTTACATGTGGTGCACAGGTGGATTATAATAGGAAAAATATGTGATTGAAAATAATTATTGAAGCTAAACTCAAAATATCGGGACATCAAGATCTATATCACCACAAATGCTAAAGCTATGGAGGCTCAACACTGGCAGAAAGAATGGGATTACCAACTGGTACAACTAACATATACCGCCAGATTGGAAATCCTGCCAAGGTGTTTGAATCATGTGGTCCACTGAGAGCATGGAGCCCGAAGAAGCACATAGCAAGAGAAGCTTGTTTAGCAAGGTGGATGTGCCTGACCATGCTCACTATGTCATTGCTTTATTTGTCTTTGTTATTGGGGCACTTGGCATCACTGGGAATGCTCTGGTTATGTTTGCTTTCTACAGGTGAGTCTGAAAGACTTTTTTACTTTAGTTTTATTCCCCTTTTATAGCCCTCACAAATTTGCAATGCGAGCTATCTTTCTAAAACGTCCAACAGAAGTCTGAGAGCTCACTTCTGAGTGGTACACACACACACACACACACACACACACACACACATATATTAAACTGTGGCGGTATATATATATATAAAAATATAAATATGTATATATATATATATATATATATATATATATATATATTGCTTTAAAGTGGTACAGTCTCAGAACTATTTTTTGCAAAGAGATATATGTTCACAAAAAAACAACAAAAAACTGAAAACAATGTTACAAAACTGGAGACATTTGAACTGAATGTTTCATTGTACAAAGTAACTGCAGAAGAAATAAGTTACACTTTCATCTGGTTTATGTTATGCTTATAGGCTTTATATAATTTTCCTGAAGGCACCTGGTTATATAAGTGTAAGGCCTTATTAAGAATGTTGTGCCATATGCCAAATAAAAGAGAAATAAACCTTTCTACCCATTACCTTCTTAGACATTTAAATGTTGTTAAGCATGAGGAATCCTGCTCATCCATCCACAGCTGCACTTTACACAACCATGTATTATACGTTACAGTGTATTTCATCAATGAATACACAGTTTAAAAGTGTGCATTTTACCATAAAACCACTGCAGCAAACATCTGTAACTGGCCATTGAATTTACCCAATCATCCAGCTGAGGTCAGATTCAGGTGACCTTTTTTTAAATCTAATGCATCATTCTGGGAGATGAGTCATTCTTGACGTTAAAGTTAAGTTTCTGTTAAAAGTCCTGGAGGGAGTGCAAGCATTACGTGCCATATAATCTGCAGAAACTGTGACTTCTCAATTGTGCAACTGATGTGAAATATTCCACAGAAACTAGGTCAGTATGTGTGTCCGTGTGAGTGTGTGTATGTGTGTGTGTGTGTGTCCTAGGGATTGTCAGGAGCTCTCATTTTCCATCTGTCTATCAACAGAAAAGGATTAGATGGTTCATTTTGTTGTGCAGACAATTTGAGTTTTGACTATTAGAAATGTGCATTGTGTGATCACTTCTCAAAACAATATTTTACAATATATAATATCATCACCATCTTTTTAACAATTTAAAAACCTACCGAACAGAGTTTCTGCAATTTATACTTAAAGAGGAACATGAGCCAGAAGTAAAAATATTTCTAGTATAATAAAAAAAAAAAAAACAGCATCTTGAAAAGATAATAGCCTCGCCAGTTTTCCTTTTCTTAACCGATTTTTATTTAAAGAAAGAAACTATTAGTTTCAGCAATCTGAATTTTTAACATTGTGAAATCATGTGGAAAAAATTTATAACTTTTCAGTTACCTTATAATATGAATTTTGTATTTGGTTAGTATGCTAGGCAGACACTGCGAACAGGCTAGAGATCAAGCAGTTTAAATTAAGAACCTCTGCAAACTATACCACTTGTTTGCATGGTGTCGAATCAATTTGACATTACCTGCTCAGTTTTAATTTTGTTCAGGGACATAGATAAGAGACATAATCTTATTTGACAATGTCTTATTATGGAATGAGTCTTTGCTCATATAGTGAGCAGCCCATATGTGATTCAGACTAATTTGAGGTTTGTTTGACATCTTTTGTAAATTAATGTTGCGGTTGCTAGACTGTATTAGTTATTGAGGAAAATGTTTACATATAGGAAGGGTGAACACTTCTCATGGGTAATGTTTGTGGGTCACGTTATGACGCAGCAAGCATCCCTGAAGAGTTGATCCAAAAACTACTCTTCAAGGAGGAGGAATAATGCCAACAATGCCTAAAGAATGCCTGTGGAAATTCAGTCAGACAAGTGATATAATTCTTTAATTCAACTGAGGCTGTTTATAAAAACTGTTCACCCTGAAAAGTTATGAGTGACTGTTGGTGGAAGACTCACTTCATAACCTCCACCTAACTCAACATTTATTGTATTTGGAGCAAGCATTTAAAGTTCAATTTACAGTCATTTAGTTTGCCTTCAATAAGAATAAGATAATAGTTTGGGCCACCTAAAATAAACACATGTAAGACAGCAGAACCTTTAACATTTTTTTCATGTGAAAAAAGACGATGTAGAATCTCCATAAGCAGTTACTACTGTGTGAGATGGAACTTGTCACACTTTTCCCTATAACAGTGGAGAAAAAGGTTGGAGCCTTCCTTCCTTCCTTCCTTCCTTCCTCCCTCCCCCACTCCATCCCTCCCTCCCTCCATTCATCCATCCATTGTGAGCATAGTCTTTAGGAAAACCTCATTAAAAAAAGAATAAAAACTTGATGATTGCTGTGATAGTTGTTTTCTTGTTGAAAACGCTCAACACCAGCGCTGATTACTGGAGGAAGATAATGCAATTAAAACAGAAAGAGATAAACCTCATAGTTTTTATTGAGATCAACTTGTATATATTTATTTGGCTCTAGAGTGAATAAACATATTAAAAGACAAGATTTTATTCCCATTCAAACAAATTTGGTATGTTTTAATGTTTTTCAAAACTGATGTTTAAACATATGATACCCTAGGACTAAATAATTGCTACAGCTTCAGTAAATACACAGACGTCCATCAAATGGCCTTTTTTTCCCAGTCTTGTAGCCTTTAAGATGTACTTTGTTGTTGCATTTATAATTTAATTTTGTTTGCGATTTAGGACATAGTCATCGCACAGTATCTGATATGTTCATAAAATTCTAACAAATAACCAGAGCCCTTTTTAAATTTTATTTTGTAAAAATTACTGTTCTTAAACGTTTCAGCTTCCTCCTGTTTCTGTGTTTGTGTAGCAACAAGAAGCTCCGTAAACTACCTAACTACTTCATCATGAACTTGGCGGTGAGTGACTTCCTCATGGCTTTTACACAGTCTCCCATCTTCTTCATCAACTGCCTCTACAAAGAATGGATGTTTGGAGACATGGGTGAGTCTAATTTCTATTTAGTAAAAAACACATTCTTTCTGAATCAGAGTGTTGGATGGTTTATTTATCTTTTTTTCTTGTCTGTTCTTTTATTCTAGGCTGCAAAATGTACGCTTTCTGTGGTGCCCTTTTTGGCATTTCTTCCATGATAAACCTTCTGGCCATCTCGATTGAACGGTATCTGGTCATCACCAAACCACTGCAGACCATGCATTGGGGTTCTAAACGGAGAACAATTTTTGCCATCTTTCTCACCTGGTTTTATTCTTTGGCCTGGAGTCTAGCTCCTCTTGTTGGCTGGAGTAAGTTTCTTAACACTAGTATCACAGTATTGTGTGTCTCTCTCAATAGAGTAAGAAAATGCACAGCAATAAGAAAATATCACCGTTCTACACATTTGACACTTAATTTGATTACCAGTTAAACCAGGCTGACACAAATTACTTGGATGTTCACAATTATGAGATTTACATAACTGTTACACAAATGTCAAAGACAGGACCCAATAATAATAATACTACTTCTCTGTTCTGATAAACATTCCTCAACTAACTAAAACCTTGAACTGACAGCAGTCCATCTTATGTTTTAATTAATGAATAAAAATTGTTAATCAATAATAATATTTATGTTAAAAAATATAATAAATATATAATAATATATAATATATTAAATATATATTTATATTTAGGTGTTGTGCTACTTATGTGAAATGTTCCAAAAAAAGAAACAGTGAGATAGAAGCTTTGGGAAAAAGTAATCTTCAAAAATCCCATCAAACTCGCACAACTGGGGAAAAGTAATAAAATAAGATGCTGTGTTATTTCAATTATTAAAAACGTAAG
Organism: Girardinichthys multiradiatus; assembly: GCF_021462225.1. Taxonomy (NCBI): domain Eukaryota; kingdom Metazoa; phylum Chordata; class Actinopteri; order Cyprinodontiformes; family Goodeidae; genus Girardinichthys; species Girardinichthys multiradiatus. The sequence continues at coordinate 29,140,255 of NC_061805.1, forward strand.
ACAATCTGTACATGTTATCATGTATGCTTAGAAAAAAAACCTTAGAAAATGGTTACATGTAGCAGATGGTAATTCATCCACCTACAACACAATCAGATTGATGATGCTGTCTCTAAGTGTTCATATATCTGATGTTTTTTTCCCCTCTAGGCTCCTATATCCCAGAAGGCCTGATGACATCTTGCACATGGGATTATGTTACATATACAGCAGCTAACCGAAGCTACACCATGATGCTCTGCTGTTTTGTCTTTTTTATTCCACTTGGAATCATCCTTTACTGTTATCTTCGAATGTTTCTATCTATACGAAAGACCAGCAGGTACTATAGCATAAATATGTTCACATACATGTGCATATGCCTTAAATGTGCTGTTAAAGTGTTGGTAAAAGTGCAGTTTCACATGAATTACCTAAAATCTGTCACTGCCTCTCAGTTTTCTTTAAACTGCTTTCTTCGTCCTGTTTCACCGACAGGGAGGTCGAACGTTTGGGTACTCAGGTCAGAAAAACCACTCTTATCCAACAGAAGTCCATCAGGAGTGAGTGGAAATTGGCAAAGATTGCCTTTGTTGTCATTGTGGTGTATGTCCTCTCCTGGTCACCGTACGCCTGTGTCACACTGATTTCCTGGGCTGGGTAAGATCAGTTTGTTTGGTGTTGTAGTGAATTATTTTTTTTTTTGCAACTTTCAGACATTTTAAATTTAAGTTATTTAGGATCACACATATCAAAGGAAAATACATGATAAATGTGAGGACTAAGGTGGCAATTAAGAATGCTAATCCTCTATTATGAATCAATGTAGAAAATTATGTTTCATTGTAATCTCTGTAATTACTTCTGTATACCACAAAAATAAGTGTAAAAATAGTCAGCATTTTTCTTTAGTTTTTTTATTTTATACTTTAAATTACAATGCAACAAATTTTCCAGTAATTCCTGTTTGCATTAGAGGAGCAGAACTACAGTGTAATATATACAATCCACAACATTATATGTTATCTAGTGCCATGTATTAAACATATTGAACATGTTGGCATTGCATGCAGAGATTGTTCTTTTAATTTAGATGAGTCAGTATTCTGTGATTATGCAGGCAAATATTACATGTTTTCACTATTGGAATAAGAACATGTTAGACAGCCAACTGTTCAGCCTTCAACATGAAGACATGCAAAGCACTGAACTTTTTTAAACCAGCTAATGTGGCTAAAGTACTGTGGTACAAGAATGCATTTAAAAAAAATCATTCACAGAGATTACAAAACATTTATTGTTAGAGCCATTTTTGTAAGAGCTGTTTCACTGGGAATGAAGGTGTTTTCTGAAATTGTTCTTTGATGAGCCATTATATGCTATTATGTCACCAGGAAGCAAAGTACCTCTTGATAAGACGTGACATATGTTGAAGATGTGGAATCTGCTCATTTGTCCTCTCCTTGTAAATCTAATTGCAACCTTCAGTAAGCCTCTTGTGCCTTTGGCCATATACTGGATTAAAATGAAGTTGCTTCAGTTTGAATTTAAATCTTTTTTTCTTTTGGCCTATGCATGCAAGCACACAAACAAACACATCTAAACATTTGAGAAAACATGATCAGATGGATTTAACCAACCGTCCCTTGCAGATGGCACAAGTTAATCTCCAACCAAACATGACCCCTCATTATGTCACAAAACACGGAAATAAGAGGGAACTTTGAGTTTTGATGTGATATTGTATTTCCATGAAACAAGCAAAGCAAACAACTGCAGATACAGTAGCTAAATGAACAACACTGAGGGAAAGCTTTAACACTGTCTTTTTTGTCTCATTCAGCCATGCCAACATTTTATCTCCATACTCGAAGGCTGTCCCCGCAGTAATTGCAAAGGCCTCCACAATCTATAACCCAATTATCTACGCCATCATACACAACAAATACAGGTAACAAATAATCAAGAAGCTTTGTTTTTGACTACGCATTTTATCCTAGTTCATAAACAATTGTTAAAACGTTTCCAGTGTCACTCTTGAATGGTTAGAACCCAGATATTAGCATATACTATATGAAATGACAGACATTATATCAGACTAAAATGTTCTGATTTTAGGTCAGTTGGGATTACCAAAATAATATTTTTTTTGCAAAATGTTACAAAAATAAATAAGATAATTTTTGGTATCCTTCTGAAAGCTTCTCGCTATAGTTTCCTAGACTTTTGACCCAAACCTCTGGCAGAACTGGTGTAGCTAAGTAAGGTTTATAGGCCGCTTTGCTCCCAGACACATATTCAGCTCTGCTTACACATTTTCTTGGGACTGACTTTTGTGGTGACCTCTGCAAAACTTTACCATGTGATTTTGTGGTCCACTTTTTAACTAATCTGGCAGAGTGATACAGATCATTTTGAAAACCTTTAAAACTTTATTTGATTTCAAGCTTTGTCCTCTTGGTTGATACTTGCTTCAGTATTTCAACATCATAATCTTTCCCACTGATGCCATATCTTTTGTGAAATACACCATCCCTCATGCAGCAACAGCTCCACAACATGATCCTCTAGTTCACAGTTGGGACGGTGACTTTAGGCCTCCGGGCTTTCTTCTTTTTCATCAAAATGTAACAATGGTCATTGCAGCCAAACACTTTTTTAGTTTCGCCAGACCACAGGACATGCCTCCAAAAAATGATATTTGCCACTGTGGGTATTGTGGCTTTAATACCGTATGTTACTTTTGGAATTATGGCTTCTTTCTACCTAAGAGGCCTTTCACCCCATGTCAGTACAGGGCTTGTTTCACTGTAGAAAGTTCCACTCTCTTACCAACTTCAGCCAGCACCTTCACAAGGTCTTTTGCTTTGTTTTTGACCAAAACATGTTCAGCTCTTGGAGACAGAACCTATCTCTTTCTTGAATGTAATGATGACTAAACGTTCCTGTGGTGTTGGTGTTTGCATATACAGGTCCTTCTCAAAAAATTTGCATATTGTGATAAAGTTCATTATTTTCTATAATGTAATGATGAAAATTTAACATTCATATATTTTAGATTCATTGCACACTAACTGAAATATTTCAGGTCTTTTATTGTCTTAATACGGATGATTTTGGCATACAGCTCATGAAAACCCAAAATTCCTATCTCACAAAATTAGCATATTTCATCCAACCAATAAAAGAAAAGTGTTTTTAATAAAAAAAACGTTAACCTTCAAATAATCATGTACAGTTATGCACTCAATACTTGGTCGGGAATCCTTTGGCAGAAATGACTGCTTCAATGCGGCGTGGCATGGAGGCAATCAGCCTGTGGCACTGCTGAGGTCTTATGGAGGCCCAGGATGCTTCGATAGCGGCCTTTAGCTCATCCAGAGTGTTGGGTCTTGAATCTCTCAACGTTCTCTTCACAATATCCCACAGATTCTCTATGGGGTTCAGGTCAGGAGAGTTGGCAGGCCAATTGAGCACAGTGATACCATGGTCAGTAAACCATTTACCAGTGGTTTTGGCACTGTGAGCAGGTGCCAGGTCGTGCTGAAAAATGAAATCTTCATCTCCATAAAGCTTTTCAGCAGATGGAAGCATGAAGTGCTCCAAAATCTCCTGATAGCTAGCTGCATTGACCCTGCCCTTGATAAAACACAGTGGACCAACACCAGCAGCTGACACGGCACCCCAGACCATCACTGACTGTGGGTACTTGACACTGGACTTCTGGCATTTTGGCATTTCCTTCTCCCCAGTCTTCCTCCAGACTCTGGCACCTAGATTTCCGAATGACATGCAGAATTTGCTTTCATCCGAAAAAAGTACTTTGGACCACTGAGCAACAGTCCAGTGCTGCTTCTCTGTAGCCCAGGTCTGGGGAATGCGGCACCTGTAGCCCATTTCCTGCACACGCCTGTGCACGGTGGCTCTGGATGTTTCTACTCCAGACTCAGTCCACTGCTTCCGCAGGTCCCCCAAGGTCTGGAATCGGCCCTTCTCCACAATCTTCCTCAGGGTCCGGTCACCTCTTCTCGTTGTGCAGCGTTTTCTGACACACTTTTTCCTTCCCACAGACTTCCCACTGAGGTGCCTTGATACAGCACTCTGGGAACAGCCTATTCGTTCAGAAATTTATTTCTGTGTCTTACCCTCTTGCTTGAGGGTGTCAATAGTGGCCTTCTGGACAGCAGTCAGGTAGGCAGTCTTACCCATGATTGGGGTTTTGAGTGATGAACCAGGCTGGGAGTTTTAAAGGCCGCAGGAATCTTTTGCAGGTGTTTAGAGTTAACTCGTTGATTCAGGTGATTAGGTTCATAGCTCGTTTAGAGACCCTTTTAATGATATGCTAATTTTGTGAGATAGGAATTTTGGGTTTTCATGAGCTGTATGCCAAAATCATCCGTATTAAGACAATAAAAGACCTGAAATATTTCAGTTAGTGTGCAATGAATCTAAAATATATGAATGTTAAATTTTCATCATGACATTATAGAAAATAATGAACTTTATCACAATATGCTAATTTTTTGAGAAGGACCTGTACATTTTTGAACAGATGAACGAAGAACCCTTAGAAATTTGGAAAATATACCCCAGGATGAACCAGACTTGTGGAGGTCCACAACTCTCATGCTGACATCTTGCCTGATTTCTTTTGAGTTTGCCATGAGGTCACACAAACAAGTATCTATTTAACTCAAATGGTGTAAATTAGAAGCCTACCAAACCATTATATCAACATCTGGGCTTTCCCAAAATGTTTAAAGGCATAGTAGTTTTATCTTATTGTATGTAAACTTCTGACTTTGAAAAAGTAATGAAAAATACTGTACCACTTAGTAAATATAAGTCATTTTGGTAGTTATAACTGACCTAAAATAGATTTTCTCACTTACATGTTTTGAGAGAGAGAAATAAAAGGTTCACTGTATTTTCAAACACTGTATGTAATATCTATTTTCAGTTGTTTTTACCTACAGTGATATCTATTCTTAAACTCAACAGGATGACTCTGGCAGAAAAAGTGCCCTGTCTGTGGTTTTTGTCTCCGGCTTCCAGGAAGGAGTGCCTGTCCTACTCCATCAGTGAGTCCTCTGTCAGGGACTCCATCATCAGTAGACAGTCCAACGCTTCCAGGACTCATTTTATTAATGCAACACCCAGCCGCATTAATATGGTAATGATGCACAGCCAAGCCTGAACTTTGCAGTTTGGTTTCCATATTCGCCCATAATTGAAAGAACTATAAAGGTTATAATATGCCCGTGCTTTTCAGCAGTTTGTCTTGCTTTTTCCACTTGAACAAAATTTACATTACTGGTTAATAAAAATACTTATTGAAGTTTTTTTCTGTATTTTGTCACTTTTGGTATCTTCTTACAGCCGCCTTTACTATACACATGCCATGTTTTTCCAAAGTTTAAGTACAAGCAAACCTTTTGACAAATTTCTAACAGGTGTTGAAGGATGTGGAGGTGGAACATCTTGGAAGGAAATCAGGAGACTCCTTGAGAAGCATGTCATCATGCAGGCAGCCATATAGAGGTAGGTCCTGTAAGAGGCCATCTGAGCAGAAGATAAGTAACAAGTACACACCACAGAAGGTAAGATAACACAATTCAATAAATTATTGCTTTGATTAGGACAATATTGCCTGAGCAAATTAAAAAACAAAACATTTACGTTTTGTTATTTTTTCCATGTGTATAGCAACCACCTGCAATGAGTGACCCACTAAGCACCCGTGACCATGAATTGGTTTCCAGCTCTCTGACCATTGCCACTCTACCTTTACTTGTTCTTACCAGAAGGCACAGCGAGAGTCTAACCAATGAGATTTTACACTCAAACAATGAGAAAAGCAACATCAGAGACAGGCTACATAGCCAGAAGAGCAGCTCTTTTGATTCCTTGAATCTTGGGAAAAAACCCTTTGCTGATTCCAAGTCACCTCAGAGCATTCCTCACATAATTGTCATCAGTCCCACCTCTGAAAGCGGCATCATCCACCATGATAGTGTCCAATTAGAGGACAGTATTGAGGCAATGGAAAACAATGTTTTTGTTAGTCTAAACTTCTCAGCAGAAGTATTTGAGGCAGTAAAACTACTCTCCTGACCACATGGAAATATGTATGTTCAATTCTGGACTAAAAGACAATCAAATGGACAGAGTTTTTTCTCAGCATGTTGTTGTGAACTGTCTTGACTGTCTCCTTTGCCACAGAAACCACAGAGCAGAAGAAACTGGGAAATTAAACAGCATAAACTATACTTTTTTCAAAGCTTGACATGCCACAGTAAAAGTGTGTCTGATAAATCTAAGAGTCCATGATGATGTGGATTGAGAAATCCTTGAAATTATCTCCTACTGCTATTCGTAAATTCTCATAATGCATAGAAATGCTAACTAGCAGACAACAGAAAATAGCTATAAAGATGGAAAATTCCCCTTTATTCCTTTAAATCAAGAAGAAATTGAAGAAAAGCAAAGCAATAACATGATGTAACCATGTGCTTAAAGCTAAGATATTCTTTTTTTTTATCTCGTTATACTAGTTCCTTTAGGCCACATGGACCAAATTTGTCCTGGCAACATTTCAGCAGTGTAATGAAAAGTGAATCAGTTCAAACCCTCGGGAAAGTTAGGATATCTCCCATAAAACTATGAAATATCTCTCTGTGCTTACTGTTATGATACTATTCTGCAGTAGATGGTCCTTTTAAACTAGAGGCAACAATTCAAATCCTATGAAGTGTAATAGTAATAGTGCATCTCAGCAAATTAGAATCTCATCAAAAAGTTATATTATTTCAGGAATTCAGTTCAAAACAGATTTGACATGCACAAAGTTAGCCAGGATCTGCTCGGGGTTTCTTCCTGTTAAAGGGGACATCTTCTTTCCCCTGTCACCACATTTATACTCAGTACAAGGGATTGCTGCAAAGTTAAAAACATGATATGGCTGTATTAAAGCAACCTGGGTTTTCTCAGCAGAATCATGGGCTAATCACCTCCAAAAGTAGCAAATTACTCCCTCAAATTCAATTATAACATTGTCGATTTGGAGCAGGTATCAGGGTTAAAACTATGAGAACAATAGTAGAAAGAACTTACAGTTGGTTTTGGTTACTTATTTTCCATTTAAAATGCTCCAGTTGTGCAAATGGTTGACATGTTTATTGCTGTCCTGTAAAAAGTCAACAAATTACATGGCAAATGCTTTTTTAATAACAATATAACCATGTTCATGGATACTGTTTAAACCATTCACATGTAATTTCCTATAATGCTTGTTTTTTTTTTTTTTTACATATTATTTAAGCATGAGTACTGTGTTGGTTATATCATTTACATGCAACGCCCTTTGTGATCATTTTTTGTATTTACTTTTGTTTTTTTAATATTCAATATCATCTGGATCTCATTTGGAAAATTTTGTTGCCAAATTGAAATGTTAAGTTTCCTTAAGGTCAACTATTCACATCCATATAGGTCAATTAATTATACATTTCTATATGTCATATTCTTGGGATGTAATAAATGATTATTTTACTCTAAATTTAAATATTAATGTCTGTCAGTTGTGTTTATTTAATCAAACGAAAATAACAAGCTGCCTAAGGTGGGAATTACTGTTTATGTTTTTACCAATAACATAGTAAATTAATGATTATTTTCTTCCCTCAACATGTCTAAAATATTTTAAAATGCATCTCACCAAAAGATCAAGGCAGCCAGTCTGAAATTGCCTGGCTTTTAAGAGATTTCCTACACTTCAAATTGATTTTCTTTTTCTTCTTGCATGTCCATCTGTCACTGTCTTCAAATCATTTTGACAACTGAAACAGAAGAGGGATTACAATCCAACTTTTAGTATAAAACAATATCCAACACTATTGAGTGGAACATAGATACCCCTGAGCCTTTTTGAAACAATTGAACAATAAAGTAAATAAATACGAAATCAGAGGTTTCCACAAAGCTTTGGTTTGGATAAGGATAATGTATATTTTTATATAAGTCAGTTATATTTAACAAACTACTTTAGCCAGTATTTCATCTTGCTGATACCAGTATCAGTGTTCACCATACCTTCTTTTCTTCCCAAAGTCTATACATATAAAGGAAGGAGCTTACAGTATTGTACATTATGTAAAAAGTAGATAAATCTATGAAAATCCTGTTTTTTTCATATCAATGTCACTGTTGCTCTTCCCACATAGGCTCAAATTTCACCTTGTTACTGTTTGGTCTTTAAATACACTTTTCCTACATTCTTTCTGTAATTTGCTGTAGACAGGTTGTGTAATGGTTCAAATGTCAGTGTTTCTACTGTGTGCTCTGCTAATTCCTCCTATTTTTGGTACAAACATGATATCTATGTTGTCTACATATGGCCAACCGAATGAACCCAATGAAATGATTTTTGAAATAAAAACTGTATAATTACAAGTAATAAAATTGTTTTGAACTCCATTTTGACCTTCAATTTTTGCCATAATGTTGATGTGAATACTCTGAAATATTCTCAATGACTTTGATGTGTCCAAGGGCAAATAAAGTATATAGCTGAAAAAAACTGTCAGCATAAAATACAGTGAAGTTTCAAACTATACTGACTTGGTCATCCAAGGAGTCAGTGAACAATAAAAAGCTTGTCTCAACCAATGATTGTTGTATTTTCAAGCTGAACAGAACATGCAAAGTAATAATGCTCGCAATGAACCGTGCGTTTCCAGTTAGTCAGGTTTACTCCTGACTTTCTCTTAACTGAGTCATGTACAAACCAAAAGAACAAAAAGTTTTTTGCATGTTTGAAATTAATAAAGAGTCACAGTTTTTGCTGGTAAAGCTTTTGATTAAATTACATCTTAACCTACAGCCATTTTGTGTATTCTCAATTGCTCCAAGAGTAAAAGGTAGGAAAATTATAATATTTTATGAACAGAGATTTTTTTGCTGCTAAAGAATAACTAGAATAAACTTCATGTTTATTTGAGGATGGCTAAAGCTATCCCTGAGTGAAAGGGATGATTCGTGTTGAACAGGTCTGCAAGCCATTTCAAGGCCAAGACAGAAACACGGGACTACCAGTGCACTTACATTCACATCCTCAAATTAATTTGACTTTAAATGCATATTTTTGGACTGTGGGTAGGAGCAGTTGTGAGTGCAGATGGATAAATGTGACTGAATGACTGAACAATTTCAATCAGAATCATCTCTATTGGCCGTATTTGTGTGGACAAACAGGGAATTTGACTTGGGTTTCCAGCATTCACACCGAATATTGACATTAACCATAAATATATAAACTAAAATAAAAATAAGGATAAAGGAGCAGTTTGTACATGAATGTATATGCACAGCCACTTTTTATGTATATAAAAAAAGAAAGGCAGGTTGCAATAGTGTAAATATGCTTATTATTGTCATTTTGTTTCCAATAGATCTGACCCACATACAGAGAACACTCTGGAGAACAGAATACGTAAAGGATGTTTATTGTGACAAAGATGGTCATTGGAGACCACTGTCTTTATCTGAGATGCGTGGAATGTAGGATGAATGCGAAGACTAACAGGTAACCTAAGACGAACAGCAGAGGGACTAATCACAGTCTCAATCTCATAGGGACCGATGAAATGAGGCGAACGTTTCCTAGACATGGATTTGAGGGGTATATCACGTGCTGACAACCATACCTTCTGTCCAGGTTGGTATTCAGGTGCAGGCCTGCGTTTCTGGTCAGCAAAACATTTGTTTTGGTCAGCAGTGCGGTGCAAGGTTTGGATAGTTGATTTCCAGATGGATCTGCGGACATGTTGGTGGACTGATGAAACCGTGATATCCTTTTCGTCGGCAGCAAACAGGGGTGGCTGATAACCAAGGGAAGCTTCAAAAGGCGACTGTGGCTCAGTCGGAAGAGTAGTCGTCTTGCAATCAGAAGGTTGTGGGTTCGATTCCAGCTTCCTCCTGCCAAATGTTGATGTGCCCCTGGGCAAGGCACTTAACCTCAAGTTGCCTACCAATCTGTGTATCGGTGTATGAATGTGTGAGCGTTAATGAGTGCGGTTGGGTAAATGTGGCTCTAATGTAAAGTGCTTTGAGCGGTCTGTATGACTGGAAAAGCGCTATATAAGTTCAGTCCATTCAGTCCATTTAAGGTGAACGTCCAGTAGCTGAAGAAACATGTGAATTCAATGCATACTCAATCCAAGGTAGGTACGAGCACCAATCTGAGGGGTTTGTGGATGTGAGACATCGCAAGATGGATTCCAGCTGCTGATTTAATCTTTTGGTTTGACCATTAGACTGAGGGTGATAACCTGAGGTCAATGAAACCTTAGCTGCTAGAGCTAAATAAAATTGTTTCCAAACCTGCAAGATGAACTGTGGGCCTCGGTCGGATAGAATGTCCTGAGGGGTACACATGTTTAGTGAGTAGTTTGGCTGTCTGTAGGGCTGACGGAAGCTTCCTGAGGGGAATGAGACAACATGCCTTAGAAAAACGATCCTCAATTGTGAGAACTGTTGTCATACCTGAGGAAAGGGGAAGTCCAGTAACAAAATCCAATGCTATGTGAGACCAAGGTCGATTTGGGATGCTGAGGGGTTGGAGAAGACCTGCAGGTGACTGGTTACTGGACTTATTTCTGGCACAAATTGCACAAGCGTGCACAAACTCTTTCACATCTTTATGCAGCGAGGGCCACCAAAACCTTCTTTGAACTAGGGCAATAGTTCTACTAACACCAGGATGGACAGAAAATTTTGCTGTGTGCAACCAATCGATTAGTTGGGAACGTACTTTAGATGGAACATAGATGCGGTTTGGCGGTCCATTGCCAGGGTCAGGTTCTTGTTGTTGGGCCCTAAGAACAGTGTCCTCCATCTCCCACCTGAGTGCTCCAATCGTCCAACTGGGTGGCAGGATGGGAGCTGGTTCCTTCACGGAATCATCAGTGGCAAACTGTCTGGAAAGGGCATCCGGCTTAGGGTTCTTAGGTCCGGGTCTGAAAGAAATGCATAAGTCAAAACGAGAGAAAAATAAAGACCACCGAGACTGGCGTGGGTTAAGTCTTTTAGCTGACTGGTGGTAGGCCAAGTTCTTATGATCAGTCCAGATTTGGATGAGATGCTCAGCCCCCTCAAGCCAGTGGCGCCACTCTTCAAGGGCCAGTTTAATTCCTTGCAGTTCTCTGTCACCCACATCATAGTTTCTCTCTGTATTACTGAACCTGCAGGACAAAAATCCACAAGGATGAAGTCTCCCATCTTCTGAGTTCTGTGATAACACCGCCTTGACTCCAATGTCAGAGGCGTCGACCTCCAGGATGAACTGTCTTGAGGAATCCGGATGGACTAAGATGGGGGCTTGGGAGAACCTTTATTTGAGAGCTTGGAAAGCTGCTTCGGCTTCAGATGACCAGGAAAATGAGGACTTAGAGGAAGTTAGTGCAGTCAGAGGTGCAGCAATGAGACTATAATCCTTGCTGAAACGTCTGTAAAAATTTGCAAACCCAATAAACGCTGTAATGATTTGCAAGAGTCAGGCACCGGCCATTCCAGTACTGCCTTTATTTTCTCTGGATAAGAAAATACCTGTCCACCCTCAAGGATGTAGCCCAGAAATGTGATGGAGGACTGATGAAACACACTTCTCAGCTGTAACAAACAAGCGGTTCTCCAAAAGGCGCTGCAGTACTTGGCGAACGTGCCTACGGTGCTCCTGAACGTCCTTCAAGTAGATCAATATGTCATCCAAGTATACAAAAACAAAAATGTTCAAAAGTCTGAGCACGTCATTGACTAAAGCCTGGAACACAGCAGGAGCATTACATACTCCAAAGTGCATGACCAAGTCTTCAAAATGGCCTAACAGCGTCTTGAAAGCCATCTTCCACTCATCCCCCTGGCGGATCCTGACCAAATGGTAAGCATTATGGAGATCTAACTTAGAGAATATAGTGGCACCATACACCGGTTCGAAAGCTGAGGTGAGGAGAGGAAGTGGGTACTTATTCTTAACGGTGATTTGGTTTAAACCCCTATAATCAACGCAAGGACGTAAAGAACCGTCCTTCTTCCCTACAAAGAAAAAACTTGCCCCAAGTGGTGAGAGGCGGGCAGTGGTGAGAGGTGGGCAGAGGCGCACTGGGAAGAAGGTTGATCACGCAATCATAGGGTCTGTGAGGTGGTAGGGACAGGGCCTTATTTTTACAAAAGACTCCCTTAAGATCATGGTATTCAAGGGGGCACATGAGTAAGATCAATTACCTCATCCTCTTTCTTGGCCTGTTGAGGTTGACTAGGGGAAAAGGTGGATTGGAGACAAGATGAGTGACAATTAGAGGACCAGGACTCAATACAACATGTAGACCAATCTAAATGCGGATTATGTTCTTGCAACCAGGGGAAACCTAAGCTAAGACTAATGAGCCTTGAGATACAGGAAACACACACAAAAAAATATGTCTTCTCTCTATGATTGCCTGACAACAAAAGTTCTACTGGTTTGTTGAGTTATTTGCTGCAACTTCTTAGCGTCTAGAGCTAGAACAGAACGTGGGGAGTCAAATAATTCAACTTCTATACCTGCCTGATTCACCAACTCTGAATCTGTTAAATTCTGTTCGCGGCCAGAATCTATCAATGCCAATAAGGTCATGGCATGCTGGTTCACCTTGATAGTAGCAGGTAAGCTAAATCTGGGGGCTTTACAAATCTGAGCATGGTCCACCAACCCCCCCTTCAAAGCCGGTGGACCCTGTCTTTTAAAGGCCCGGGGCAGACAGGACAAGTTGCTTCAAAATGATCTGAAGAACCACAGTAAAAACACTGCTTGGATAATCTGCGTCTCTGTCCCTCTTCTAAAGAAAGATGAGTACGTCCCACCAACATGGGTTCAGGTTCAGGTACTGGTTGCCGAGGTGAACACGGAACATAGGGTGGGAAATTACTCTTTAGCTGAGGTTTGTAGTTGGACCTTTCTGCTCTGGCTCTCCTCTCTCTGATTCTGTTGTCAACTCTGGTAGCTAAGGAAATAACTTCATCCAAGGTAAGGGGTTTGTCAATCATGGCTAACTCATCCTTTAGTGAATCATCTAATGCGTGCAAAAAGGTAGCTTTCAAAGCCTCATTATTCCAGCCCGAGGTAGCTGCTAATGTATGAAATTCGATAGAAAACTCAATAATGGGTCTGTGATGTTGTTTTAAGGCCCTCAACTGTAGGCCAGCACTAGACTTGTCTAACACAGGTGAAAAAGTCCTTTTAAACTCCTCAACAAAATCTTCAAAAGTACAACCAAATCTTCTACAAACAGGAAACTGGGCCTCAGGCCACTGCAAAGCCTTGTCTGTCAATAATCCAATAACATAAGAAATCTTTACATCATCATGGGGAAAAGAATGGGGGGGATCGGTTGAAAACCAGGGAGCACAGGAGCAAAAACCCCCCACAATTGCCCACCTCACCAGAAAACGTTTCAGGAGTAGGGGAAGTGACGTCACGAGAAAGGTTTGCTGCAACATGGAGGTAATCTGCTCTAGCTGTTAGTTAGTCTGGCGTGGTTGCTCTGAAAGGGAATGGTGAGAAGAGTCATGAAAGTGGATTTGATTTGCATGTTCAGAGAGAGTTCTACATAGTGCTTCTGCTGGGTCTTGTTGGCCAGAGTGTTCTGTCATTTTGTTTGCAATAGAGCTGACCCACATACAGAGAACACTCCGGAGAACAGAATATACAATGAATATTTATTGTGACAAAGATAATCAGGAATGTAACGGATGATTCTCCAACTGTATGGGAAGAAGGGAAGAGAACTGGTGAAAATAGGGAACTGAATGTTGTCGAACTAAGAAAAATGAATTAATGCAATCAAGAGAACAGCTTACACAGGTGTGGTCAGGTCGCCAGGGGAAGAGGCATTCAGGATCCAGGTTTGTAGAAGGTTCTTTAGGTGCTGTTCAGTGTGAGCTCAGAGCAAACAGGAATGAATTTGGTGTGCAGATGCTTACGTTGGAGGGTGGACAGGGTACACTTATGGCTTGGTCCAGGAGGCAAAGGTAGCAGGAAACTGCCAGCTAGATGCGAATCCAAACGAAGACAGTAGATAGGATATGAAATCCTCAGAACGTAGATAGCCTTGATCATCCAGGAAGACATAGTCTGTATTCAGTGACATAAATCCAGGGTTCAGGTTACTTAACCTGCGAAGGAGCATAAACAAAGTTACACGAGGTCAAAGAACAAAGCATAGACTTGGTGTTTGGCTTGAGCTTGTTACCACTGTGGGCAAAACACTCTGGCATCGAAGTGCTAGCAGCCTCCTGCTGAAGTACTCCTCAAGGTAATCAGTAGAATAAGTCGCACCTGTCACACAGCACACCTGAGAACTCCAGCACCATCTGAAAACACTGAACACATGTAGCAAGCACAAAACACAAACACAACCCAGATCCTGACATCATCTCCTCCTCAACGGCCGCCTCCTGGCGGCCCAGAAGCAGTAGAAGGTAGGGAGGCACGGTAGTCATCAATGAGGGAAGAGTCACAAATGAAAGACCGGGGCACCCAGGTGTAATCCTCGGGACCGTAACCCTAGCAAGCACAAAACACAAACACAACCCAGATCCTGACAATTATGTTTCCAGTAGAATCCTTAGATAGAAAACGTTTTAACCAATTTGAATAATAAAGTTAATCTGACTGCACTGTTTAATAGTTAGGAGTAAATAGAATGTATGTAGCCAAATTGAAATCTGTATGATTCAATTGAACTGACTTTGTAAAGTGCCTTGAGATGAATTTAATTGAATTGAATTAGAGTACCTGACTACTTAAACTGTAAGGTGTTTATTGTGTTCTTTAGGGGAACAGTCTGGGGGAAGAAATAGTCTCTGTGGCGGAAGGATTTTGTGAATAGCATTTTGGAGCACAGACCTAAAGTTAAAGGTCTAAATGTATTGTGACCAGGATGTTTGGGGTCTGCAGAGATGTCAGCTGCCTTTTTCCTGACCCTAGACCTGTACAGATCCCTGATATAGGAAAGGTCAGTCCTGATGATCCTCTAAGCAGACCTAACTGTTTGTTGCAGACTAGACCTGTCCTGTTTTGTGGATGAGCCAAACCACACAGCAATGAACGAACATAGGACAGACTGAAAAAGGGCAGTGTAGAAGATGACCAGCAGCTTCTCTAGAAGGTTGTACTTCTTGAATTGCTGCAGGAGATGCAGTCTATGCTGTGCCTTCTTCCGAACCATGTCTATGTGTGAAGACCACTTTACGTCCTGAGTGGTTCGTAGGAACCAGAAGTGATTTACAGCAGACACAGTGTTGTTGAGGGTGGTGAGGGGAGAAGGTGTGGAGGGAGTTCTCAGGAAGTCCATCATTATCTCCACAGTCTTGAGCAGGTTAAGCTCCAGGTGGTTCTGACTTTACCAGTGGACCAGCCAATCTACCTCATGTCTATATAGAGACTCATCACTGCCCTGGATCAGAACAATGACACTGGTGTCTTCTGCAAACTTTAAGAGTTGCACAGATGCATCTGCTGAGGTGCAGTCATTTGTGTACAGGGAGAAGAGGAGTGGGTAGAGAACACACCCTTATAGGGTGCCAGCGCTGGTGGTTCTTGTGTGGGAGAAAATGCTCCCCAGCCTCACCTGCTGCTGATGCTTTAACACCAGATGCTGAAGGAATTTCTTGACCACTGATGTCAGGGAGACATATCTATAGTCATTTAATCTCATAATGGTGTGCTTTGAGTATGACTAGAAAAAGCCTGCCCACATACCATTTTATTAGAGAAAAACATCTTATATAAAGAGAAAGCTACATCAAATAAAAGTTACGGACGAAACCCAAATAACTTGATTAGGTAATGAATATTCTTTGAGAGTTGATACAAATGTAGTTGACCAGATACAATAGTCTCACTTGCATGAAACTGAAAGCCTAAATATACTATGAAAGTAATGCCACAAAACTTTTTTTGTATATTGTACCATTTGATCATATTGATACTGCAAACCTTAACTGAAATACAATTCCAGCAAAGAGCCAGCAGAGGGAAGTAAAGAACAACATTCAGAATGTAGTTTTATTACGTGCTTCGCTATATTTTTCCTAATATTATTAACAAATTAAAGAAAGTGTTGCAGTAAAGTCATAGAATACAATCTATAAAATATTTATTTTTAAACATTAATCTGCACGTATAACAGTATAAAATGCAATATTGTTTTATTTATCCTGATATCTATTATTTCCTTTTACTCACTATACTTAAGCTTCTTCCGTTTTTAGTCTACCTACTGTACTAATTTAACAAGATGTTCGTAACAATTTTTTGTGTTAAATGTAGCTGTTGAAGAAGGCAGAGTAACTGTGGTAAATTAGGACTGAAGAGGACAAAGAAATATGGGGCAAGAAACAGGTCATTTCCTTTTCAATTATCTATAAAGACAATGAGTAAGTCTCTTATTATGTTCAAAAAGTGTAATTTAATAGATAAAAAGTACATCAGTTGGTCGGCACATGGTATAGAGGTATACGTGGCTATTAGTCCTCGTCTCTGGGACCTTTGCTGCAGGTCCCCTACTCTCTCTACCCACTTTCTGTGGGTAGTCCACTACCGCCACAAAACCCCAAAAAATGATATCAGCTTCAGGTCAGAAGAGGATGCTCCGACCAATTCTAATGTGAATGCTTACGAAACGCAAGTGAAGATGGAGGTAATTGAAACATGCATCACAGGCTAAAAAAAATTTAAGTAAACACGTGTGTGCAGCCTTCAAAGAAAAGGCTAATTTATAATAGTTTAGTGACTACTTTTAAAAGGCAAATGAGATTTTACAGCCCACTGAGATTCCAATGTACATTGGATTTTCAGATGTATGACCTTTTGTTTGATCCACTGCAGCTGTCTTCATGTTGTTTCTCTATGAATAATGCAGAGCTTTCCCAACAAGTTGAAATGTTTTGGTACCATCTTGTAATTAGTGTTAAAAGCATTTTACTAATACATTTTTAGTCAGCCAGTTAATAGAATAATTCTTCATGAGGTGTTAATGGCAACTTGCTATTAAATAATACACAAACTTCAAAGCATAACTTACTGTTAATCCACTGAATCACCATGTTAGGAAAAAAAAAAAGCCCAAACTTGTAGAATAAGATATAGAAGAAAGAAATGAACATTTTCTTTGGCTTTATTTGAATCACCTTTTATTTTATTACGCAAATGTTACAATTCAGAAATTAATAGTCAACTTGGAAGGTCATATATTTAAGAATTTTGAAAATAATTAGAAGTGATGAGAACTCATGCCTAGCTTTTCATCTAAATGTTTTCAGTTCAGCCCTGTGATGCTTCTTCTAATAAAAGACTGGACTGATAGAAATATTCGTAGACTTACTTTTTTATGTAGGTTTTTGTAAATTATTTAAATGTAATTACAGTAACTCAACATTAATGGGACCCTGCAGCAATTTAAAAATAAATGAATATTTTATTGCAGTGGCATAATCCTAAACTGAAAAAATTAGAAAACTGCAATTTAGTCAAATTTATTCAGTGGGAAATATTTTACTTTATTTACATAATTACAGCCACCTCACTTATTGGACCTCCTATCAATTCCTGTAAATAAATGTAACTAACACATTTTTGTATTTATGCTTTATTATTTTGTGTACTCTTATGGACTGCTTATGACTTTTTGTTTCACTAGGAATAAATATGACACATAGGCTCATTTCATCTATCCACCTGCTGTCATAATCAAACGGTATTTGTTTTTGTTGCCATTAAGGTTTCTTACTTATTTCTTGTTTCCCAGTTCTCTGAGCATTTTGGTTTAGATTCTTATGTTAGTGTTGGGCTTATTCCATTTGAGTGTTCTCATTGTTAATTAGTCTCCTTCCCTCAGTCCCCTGCTAAGAACCTTCCCCAGCTGTTCTGTACCCTTTTGATTTGACTCATCTGGTTTCATCGTCACTGATCCTCAATATTTAAGCGTTCTGATTTTATTGTTCCTTGCAAGTTTCTTCTGTAATACAAGCCCTGGTTCCATGCACTGTTGTTCTCATGCTAAACCTTCTTTATTTCAATTAAATGCTGCTTTCCATCATGGTCATCCTCAATTTGTGTCAGTATTTTGGTCCAGTTTCAACATCCTTCATGACTTTGGCCACTAGGCTAGAGAAGGACCCATGTTTATTTTACTACTAAACTAAGTCAGGAAGATGAAAAAAAATCATGAAAGGTCACTGTCAGAGCACTGCAGCAAAGGCAAAATAAATTTGAGTCACCAAGTCGCCACAGTCAGATGCCAGGAAAAATTATTATCTATCCTACCATCACAAATGTAAACATGAAGAATTTGCAAAATGGTACTGAGACTTTAACTAAAACTGTGAGCGTTGTGAAATGAGACAAAGATTGAGTTTTTTTCTGCAACAAATATCTAAAAGGGCTGAAATATTGCACTTAATGCCTGCTATTAACTATGGTGGAGAATTTAAGATACTATTGTCCTGTTTCTCTTCCAAAGGCTGTGGGAACCATATTTAAGTGCCATGACATTTTAAATTGAAATCTGGTTACCTCTGCTAGGAAACCCAAAATGAGTTTACTTTCAGTAAGATAATGATTCAAATTAAATTCTTTGGGACTTCATTACCACAGTTTATAATGAGCATGTCTTGTCAGTGATAAATATATTATGTCAATGTGCACTAACTCAGAAATACTTTAATAAATGACTTGTAACTGTATTACTTCAACATGATATTGGCATACGTTTCGGTATACCAGTTTAGGCAGTTTGTGTTTATGAAGAATGTAGGCCTCTCTGTGTTTTTGTAGTTTATTTTCTCTTACATTATTAGAACCTTGGGTGCTTTCAAAATTCAATCTCTTTGTTATAAATTTTCTCCCCCAGAACACTCATGGTTGAAACTGGTAAAAAGGCTGTTCAGTTACGATTTTTTTATAGCCTAAGAATTGGTTTGAAGGTTTTTTTGCCCAGATTTGCATAGATTATGCTATTTCTTTTGAAAATAGCCCTATATATATATTAAAAGGTTATAACTCCAGCAACCGAATCATTTTCCAATTAAAAAGGGCCATAACTGCATTTATGCCTCATGCATTTGTTAAAATTGTAATGGCAATTGCATTAGTGTTGTGTAATCAATATGAGACTCCTCTATAGCGCATAGTCCAAGCAACAGCTACTTGCACTGAGAGCAAGTAACTGTAAATGGGGTGGGGGGTTGTTGTAGAGAGACTGCTTGCCAGTGTTAGGAAAGTGAGTACAGTATTGATGTGATGTTTAGTCATACTTTGGCCTGTGCAGGACAGATGCTTTTACCTTCCCTAGAGACTTGTTGCCTCTAAGCTCTCACAGATATATGAGTGATGATTGAAACTATATGCAAAAAGGACAAACATTTATAGATCTGTGTCTTAGGGATCTGCTGTATAGTAATGTACTCTAACAGTCATTACTTACAACCAAAAAATCTAATTTGCATGTTAATATGAAATCCAAACATCCAAAAGATACCCAACATTCCTCTCTACCCAAACTGTTAATCACACATGTAAACACAGAACTGCACATGTAACCTTTCATCTTACTTAGATAGTAGTTTTGTTCACTTCATAATTTTTCAGCTTCTTTTCTCTCCTTCTTGGATTTTTGTTTTCACTCTTCTGCTTCATACAGCACAGAATAGTAGCTGCTGAGCCTGCTGACATTTCTTGTTTTAAGAGAACACATTCTCCTGAAATTGGTAGGGAGTGCTCTGAACATGGATAACTTATTATCCATCGAAGCCTGTGACATGACAATGGGTGAGCTTACAACATAACTACAGTTTCACTTCATTACTACAACAAAATCCAAATGATTAAGGCTTTGTAGGAAGAAAATGACTGTTTGAAAGTATAATCAGCACACATTACAGCATAATTTGCCATCAATTACAAGCTGTAATAGTGAGAAAATATACTTTGGTAAGTTCCCATAGTCAGAAAGATCTCACCTCCAATAACTCTAAGCAAAACTAACATGTTCTCACAGTTGGATCCCCCTATTATTTGTAATATTCTAACATTGTTAGACACTTCTTTTGCAGCTTTGCACCTAGTGTATTACACACTAAAAAGTGTTCACTGGTTTAATCAAAGAGGAGAGAAAATGAGGGAATGAATATGGATGGATCTAAAGTTTGTCTGGTTCTGTCTCTGCAGGTAAATAACATGGAGCCAAATAATTCAGAAATTACATTTTCTAATACATTTTTCTATATGTCATCTAATAACAAGAATTAATTAAGCATTTAATGAATAGATAAAAATACTTTAACAATTTATGAAATGCATAGGTAAATAATTAAATGTAGAAATCATCACTTAAAATTGGGAATTGTTATGTTAAAAGCACATACAATTTTAGTACTTCCCATCAAAGTAAGTTGGCATGGCTAACACTGCTATCAACAAGGGTACTGGTCTGGGGCAAAAGTAATGTAAAGATTACATAAAATGTTTGAGTCTTTTTGAAGACTCAAGACAAAAGATGGGGTACACCCTTGACAGGTTCTTAGTCTATCACAGAGCATACAATCAGACATGCACAACCCACTTGGACGGGCAAATTAACCTAACAAGCATATTTTGGACTGTTGGAAGAAGCTGTAGCTCCTGGAGAGAACCCATTCATGCTCAGGGAGATTGTGCAAACTCCATACAAAAGGTCCCTGGCTGAGATTCAAACCTAGAATCTTCCCACCGCAAAGAAACTATGCTAACAAAAATGCCCCTGTGCAGGTATCTCTCTTCATGAGGCACAGTAGCACAAAAAATATGAAATATTTCAGTAAATACAAAATATGTATGTAGTATATTTTAACACAATAGAAAATTCAAATTGATTTGATTTACACAAATGGAGTTTAAACGAAAATTCAACATGGAAGACTCACCACCCCTTCTCGTCCAATCACTCCTCACTGGCTGCTCCAATCAACGGCAGGTCCGCACTCCTCCTCAGCCAATCATCTCTCACGGCATCCCTTTTAAAGGCCTTCTGCATAGAAAACACCGCTCTTCTGCTGAGCTTCGACCCTCCTCCAACCCTTCTCCACCATAGGCTGCCAACTCCTTCCATACCAAGGCCTACGCCACCACCAGGATTGGATCCTAGGGGGGGGGAAGACGTACCTAATCATAATCCTAAGATGTTTATTCAAACTCATTTTCATTCTCAGCGTTCACGTCTCCCTCAAGGGTCCGAGCGCCAAAGAAATAATCTTTCATTAATAAACTCTTGGCGTATGCCTTACCAGGGAGATTGAGGAGTGTGATCCCCCTGTAGTTGGAACACACCCTCCGGTCACCCTTCTTATGTAGGGGGACCACCACCCCAGTCTGCCAGTCCAGAGGCACTGTTCCCGACCGCCACGCAATGTTGAAGAGGCGTGTCAACCATGACAGCCTACAACATCCAGAGACTTGAGGTACTCAGGGCGGATCTCATCCACCCCCGAAGCCTTGCCACCACGGAGCTTTTTAACCACCTTGGTGACTTCAGCCTGGGTGATGAAAGAGTCCAACCCCGAGTCCCCAGCCTCTGTTTCCACCACGGCATGCATGATGGCAGGATTGAGGAGATCCTCGAAGTACTCCTTCCACCGCCCGATAATGTCCTCAGTCGAGGTCAGCAGTCTCCCACCCCCACTATAAACAGTGTTGGCGAAGCACTGCTTCCCCCTCCTGAGGCGCCGGACGGTTTGCCAGAATCGCTTCGAGGCCAACCGGTAGTCCTTCTCCATGGCCTCACCGAACTCCTCCCAGGCCCGGGTTTTTGCCACTGCCACAACTCGGGCCGCAGCCCGGGCTGGTAAGGCCTACGCCAGAGTATTGGAGAGGACAGTCCGACCGATAGTCAAACCTCGGCTTCAGGAGGAGCAGTGTGGTTTTCGTCCTGGCCGTGGAACACTGGACCAGCTCTATACCCTCTACAGGGTGCTTGAGGGTTCATGGGAGTTTGCCCAACCGGTTCACATGTGTTTTGTGGACCTGGAGAAGGCATTCGACTGTGTCCCTTGTGATGCCTGTGGGGGGTGCTCCAGGAGTATGGAATCGGGGGCCCTTTATTAGGGGCCATCTGGTCCCTGTACGAGCGGAGCAGGAGTTTGGTCCGCATTACCGGCACTAAGTCGGACCTGTTCCCGGTGCATGTTGGACTCTGGCAGGGCTGCCCTTTGTCACCGGTCCTGTTCATAACTTTTATGGACAGGATTTCTAGACGCAGCCAAGGGCCGGAGGGGGTCTGGTTTGGGGACCAGTGGATTTCGTCTCTTCTTTTTGCGGATGACGTGGTCCTGCTGGCCCCCTCTAGCCAAGACCTACAGCATGCGCTGTGGCGGTTCGCAGCCGAGTGTGTAGTGGCTTGGATGAGGATCAGCTCCTCCAAGTCCGAGGCCATGGTACTCGACCGGAAAAGGGTGGCTTGTCCTCTTCAGGTTGGAGGGGAGTTCCTGCCTCAAGTGGAGGAGTTTAAGTATCTCGGGGTCTTGTTCACGAGTGAGGGAAGAATGGAGCGGGAGATCGACAGACGGATCGGTGCGGCTGCCACAGTAATGGGAGCACTGTGCCGGTCCGTTGTGGTGAAGAGAGAGCTGAGCCGAAAAGCAAAGCTCTCAATTTACCGGTCGGTCTACGTTCCCACCCTCACCTATGGCCATGAACTTTGGGTCATGACCGAAAGAACGAGATCCCGGATACAAGCGGCTGAAATGAGCTTCCTCCGTAGGGTGGCCGGGCACTCCCTTAGAGATAGGGTGAGGAGCTCGGCCATCCGGGAGGGGCTCGGAGTAGAGCTCCACATTGAGAGGAGCCAGTTGAGGTGGCTCGGGCATCTATACCGGATGCCTCCTGGACGCCTTCCTCGGGAGGTGTTCCAGGCACGTCCCACCGGGAGGAGGCCCAGGGGACGGCCCAGGACACGCTGGAGGGACTATGTCTCTCGGCTGGCCTGGGAACGCCTTGGGCTCCCCCTGGAGGAGCTGGAGGAGGTGTCTGGGGAGAGGGGGACGTCTGGGTGTCTCTGCTAAGTCTGCTGCCCCCGTGACCCATCTCGGATAAGCTGAAGACGATGAGTACGAGTATGAGTAATAAACTATTTAACTGTCTTCTTGTTGTTTCTCCATGAGTCTTTCCACGTTTAATTAATTATTTATTCTAGTATTTAATGAGTTTTTGACATGTTTAAAAATACTGATAAAATGTTCATTTATTTGACATATTCGACACAATTTTATACAAACTGTCACAAACATATATATATTTAAATTACAATTTATGAATTATTTGGATTTTAGAAATTCTAGTACCTTGGTTAGGCATATATAATTCACTTAAAATAATTAAATAAAGCTAAATCACTACAAACATGAGGAGGATATGTCATGATACTTGGGTTTGGGTTTTGGTTTTCATTTGTCTGTATGTTGGATCACTTCTGAGTTCTTTACTATTGTTTCTATGGTCTTGACGTACTGAGTTCCTTCCTTTGTGTTAGGTTTCTTAGTTTATTTCTTGTGTTCTGTCCTCTTTATATTCTAGTTTATTTTGCTTCGATCAGTGGTAGTCTTTTTCCTTTGTTTTTCAGGGTTTTTTTGTGTCTAGTTTAGTTCCCTCTGTGTTAATTTTTCAACTTCCCTCAGCCTGCCTGTGTGTTTCTCTCCTAGCTGTTCCTAATCTCACCTGTATTCAGTGTCATTCTTCACTCTTCCCTCAGTATAGGAAAGTTCACTGGTTCTCCTTGTTCATAGCTGAATTCTTCTGTTTCACTCACATTGTGTGTCTTGTTCCCTACGTGACAGCATGTAGGGAATAGGACACAATTATTAAAACCTCTTCACTTAACCTCTCTGCCTCTGGTTCTGCCTACATTTGGGTCCAACTAAAAACCAAATACGACAGGATGAGTACAATTGAAAGGGATCATAAAGTGCAATTATGAGTATGAATAAGATACAAATGTCCATGAAGAGGAATAAAAAGGTTGAGTGACAATTTGTTAAAAATGAGGAGGATGGGTGAATGAAGAGAGAAGACGAGTTAGGGACTGCATTGTGCCCTGCATGGGTGAGCCAGCTATAAATAGGCTTGTCATGTGATTACAGAAAGGGTTGAGGCATGAGACATTGAATCTATATTAATAAATTAACTAAAAGTGTTGCTATGGTTTTATATGCAGAAAACATACTTTTTGTTGACTTGTTATTGTCAACGTTTCTAATGTTGTCTTCCTGCCTAATGCAGTTTGTTTTAATTGTTTCAAATAAAAACTTTTTGCACAAAGATACCAACAATAATAATTTATTCCAAACAGACTACAAATTTAAAATAGGTAGAACATTTTAAACACAAAGAAAATATTCCCTTAATTCAAGCTAGATACAACATTTCCTTAATATAATGGCTCATATGTTATGTTTGTGTTCATATTTGTTCATATTGTCCAAATAAACAGAACAAGTTGTTTTACTTCTAATAACAATTTTCTAGGATAAAATTAAACTCTTCAAAGAATTTCAGTTCGAAATTACCTTGGTGACAAAGGGAAGATTTGCAGTCGGTTCAGTTTTCTTTTCTAAATATAGGCTAACGTCTGATATAATCCATTGTTATATTGAAGTTGAAAAAATAGACTGAAATAAGTAATAATAATATCCTTAAAGTTGATATCTCTATAACCCCCACCTAAAAATTCAGTATAGCTCCCATACAAAACTAGCGTATAGTCACAGTAATAACTTGTTTATTCACATTTCTGGTGGCTTATATGTCATTTGGTGAGTCACACCTTGCACTGTACATCATCTGTCAAGCAGCTGGTAGCTAATTGCATAAAGTATTGGCTGGTCACTGAGCACACTGAGATTCCACTATGAATTAGAACACATTAAATTTGGTTGTACCCATTTCAAGATCTGAACTTTTTAAGGCACAGTTGACCCGAAAATTATTCATATCCCTGGCAGAATTGGGTTTTGGATTGGTTCAGTCACTCAAAAATCTCAGTTGATGTCTAAAAGTCTTTAGAGGAAAGACCGTCCAAACACAAATCAGGTTGTAGAGGTGTTGAAGCTTCACTACACCCCTAGACACATGGTCAGGACTATCTGTGAGACCTTAAATTTGCAAATAAAAGAATGAGTAGAAGTTACTAAATAGGTACTGTGACACTTCTGAGCAGATGCTTTTAACATCAGCACTGGTGTGTAACCTAAACAATTCTTTGGTGATGGTACATTTGAACCCTTCACTCGCTTGCTGTACTACTGTTAGTTTGCCTCCAAATAGGAGGCTGGCCGAATGATTTCGAGCAGCTGATGCCTACAGTCTTAAGTGCTGGATGGTCTCTTTGACATTTGTGCTCCTTATATCCTAAAGGAAACATTATACTTGGGTTTTAAATGTCTCTTAGAATGACCTAGCTTTGACCCAAGCATTAGTCAGTTGTGTGCACTTATGAGATCCAAGTGCTGTTTGTGTGTCTTCGTGTCTGCTCCACCTGCCTGTTAAAGGTTTAAACACAGATTTCTTTACCCCTTTTCTCCGTTTTAAACTAGACTGCTACTGAGAAGAGATAAATGTCTCTTGGTGTGGTTGTCTGTGCGTCCCTGACTGCTTGGCAGATGTGAAGGGGGGACTATTTTCCCATGTGACAGTGAGCAGTTATGAGAAGTGATTGTGTCTAAAAAGCAGAAATTAATAATAGGATGAACTCTGAATTCTGCACATGCTTTTATGCTTTGTTATTCACAATGATATCTTGGGATTCTGCAACATATGTCCTAAACATTTTTACAAAAGTGATCATGATAAAAATTTAAAGTAAAATGGGGCAAATCTTTAACAAATTTGTGAGAAAATATTGGTTTTTCATGATGCAAAGCAACAGATTAAAAGTTATATGTTCCACACTATACTGTGAAAACCATAGAGAAAAAAACAAAGTGTGTGATTCACTGTACTAAGATTGTTGAAGGGATTAGCTATAGGCTTATTTTAGTCTGAAAGGGTCAGACTGATTAGATGGGGGCCAGACAAAGTACGCTTTGTGAAATAAACAGCTACACTTGTGTTTGTCTTTCTATTTGTAGAAACTTTAAGTATGGACATGTCTGGAAAATAGTTATTGCACAAATAACAAAAAGTTTGCTTTTAATAATCTTTTTGCAGATCAAACTTTTTTAAACCTTTACATGCAAGAAAGGTAGGATGAAGTAATATCAAGAGATATGTTTATACTTTCTTAAGGTCAATGCTCTGTATAGGTGTAATGTGCGGTGAAAAGACTGATTTGCAATGATATTATTGAGACCGCTGTTTTTGTCCTGCGTTTAACCTGGAAAAAATTATTTATATACAACAAATATTGTATTTCCCATCAGGTTGTGAGCATGTGTGTGTGTGTGTGTGGGTTAGGCTAGCTTGGTTGTTACACAGTGAGAATGATGGGTAGGGTTACTTCTCCCCTTATCATTCAGAGGTGCAGATTATCATCCTATTAGTCTCAGTGTGACCATGTGTGTGTCTGGCAGCAGGCAGCTAAGCTGTGATCTTTAAGCATGCGGAGAAGTGAGCATATGGGGACTGGAATAGACCATTGGACAGGACAAAAGACTGTAGGGTGTCTGAGGTTTCTGGGCTCCTGCACCCTCTCTATTGTTGTGGTTTGGTATAATTATCTCATGCTCCCCAAATCTCCCTTTGTTCTCTTTGCAGCAGATTTTAGCCACTGGCCATATTTGACAGTACATGCTAGTGATCAAAACAATTCACTGAAAAAGATCACTGGGAAAAGAATTTCCACAGAACCAGTAGATTTATCACAGCCGCAATGAGCATTAATTAATTAATTAATTAATTAGCTAACTTGTGAAAATCTGTGAAGGTATTACCAGTTTTGCTTCCTTTAACAATAAAACAGATGCTTCACTTTACAAACTCACAGTGATATCTACCTACGACACGTTATACAGTGGAACCTCTCAAACCTCCAAATATAAATGTGTAGGACATCACTGGCAGACACGAGGTTTAGTGTGCAAGCCAGACCAAAGCTTAGCTCTCATGACCCGGTCCTTTGTTTTTAGAGTATATGCCTTTCTGTGCTATATGTGCAGTCTTTCTCTTGTGTTATTCTTCTGCTTCTCCTCGGTCTGCCATGGAAAGCAGCTGATGGTAGAGGTGTTCACTTTCAAAACAATAAAAAGTGTGTGCAATGTTTGAAAAAGTGAAATGCTTCAGTGCGCAACACTATCCCAACAAACGTTTCACGTGACTGAACTCTCTACAAAAACATTGTTATGGGACTTTTCCTAACATTTGAAGTGCAGGTAGAAGCAAATATGAATTAACTGTTGTATTGTTTTATTTTTGAATTATGAGCCCAAAGACTGTCATGCAAGTTTTGCCATCTCTTCAAGACAGTGTTTGGTTTTGGACTAAGAGGAAAAGGCTCTAGGATGAATAGGACACACTTGACATATTTTTTTTAAGCATAATGAAAAATAAAAACCTTCCACCCAAGGGTTTATGTCTTCATGATGTCAAACAGGTTGAAGCACCAGAGAAATTGTGTTTAGTGTCTTTAGAATGCATTTTCTTAACATTATTTCACCGTACAATGCAATGTTATGATATTAATTACTGTGTCTATCTAGCTATCTAAATGACTGTGATGTATAAGCATTATACTGTATGTATTATCCATCTTGGTGGGTCCCCGCTTTCACTTGATCAGGATACTTTTGTCCCATGGCATAAGCTAAAGCTATTTAAAATGATCTAGACTTAACCTGCACATTGAGAAAATGCTTAATTCCCAGCATTTTTTAGCTTTCGTCCCTTTGTCCTCTCCTCATTCTCCTCCATACCTTCAGAGGAACTTTCACCTTTCCTTTTTATATGTACACCTCTCTGATACAAAGAGAGGCAAAATGCATACAGGATTACCTTAATCTGCTTATGGTATAGCATAAAATAAAAACCTACAGTTCAAACAGCAACAGATAACTGCTTGTAAACTAAATATTGCGACTATCTAGTTGAGGTCACCTTATATTTGTCAGGCTTCAGCTCAGGCCAATGTCTCCTCTTGTATTTGTCCTATGTGAAATCCTCCTTTAAATGAGTTTTTATTAGGATTTTCTAAGGCATACAACATTCAGAGCCAAGACTTAGACTCTCTGTGTATGTGTACTGCAGACAGGATCAAGTCAGGAATGACTCAAGTGTTTAATTAAGCCAGTGCTATATGGGTATAACTATAAAGTTAATAGTCATCAGTCTGGACTAAAAAAATAAAGTGAAGAGAATCAAGCCCCGCAGGAGGAGAAGAAAAATAATGAAGGAACTGAAACATAAATAGAGTGAAAATGTGCGTGTCGCATTTGGCTCCACGTTGTGAATGCATATAAGCCAAAATGCACAAGGGATCATGCTAGAGATTGTGTAATTTAATTTCTTGATTGTATAATTTTGTTTCTCCAGCTTTTAAAGACAGGGAAGCTGAGAAAACACTCTGGATTCCCATGCATGATGTATGCCTTAATTAAAATAGACCCTGTTTAAATAAAGAGCACCGATTACCAACCTGCTACCCTTTGTGTTATTGTTGGAACGTCTGTGCTGGAGCTGTGAAACAAATTTCTAACAGGAATGAGACAATCGTCTGTTTATGTGACTTCATCAACCTTAGGAAGACCTTTTTAATGAAACCTCTGAGATCTGTTCTTTGGTCTTGATCTTAATACAGCTCGTTTCACCTTAAAGGAAGCTGCCCACAGCAGTGACTCTATGTTCCCAAAATATCCAGATGAAAGATAAACCAACCTCTCTCTCCTTTGCTACCCACTTCCCCCCACCCATTCCTACCCTCCTCTTGTCATTTCTCTGCTTTTTAACGCTCCCAGACTCTATTCCATAATCCAGGTTTTCCCCATCTGTGTCGCCCCCTCGGTGTTGTCTTCTTCTACGCCTTAATTTCATCCTTCATATTATCGCCTTTATTTCCCCTCCCCTTGCTGAATCTCCTCCTCTTTTCTGCCCTACCACCCTAACCTCGGCCCATTCTTCATTTCCCCTCCCTTACTCCTTTCTCTCCCCTCCTCCACCTTTCCCCTCCCACTGTCATTATCTATAGTATATAAGAGCATTGCATCCCTCTGTGGCTCTCTCACACATGGTGGGATTGCTAGAAAGGGGAGAGTGCAGGGGAAACTGGGAATTACACTGCCACTAGTACCTGATTGGAATTGTTGTCCTCCTTGGAATTCCCATTGAAGAGGTACGTTCTTTAAGTTTGTGTTATAATGCCACCAAATATTTACTTTATAAAGGTCCTTTTGTATGAGGGCTGCATATTTCTTATAAAAGATTTTGCAATATACTGAAGAAAAAGTGACTAATTTAATTTGTCACTTAAAGTGTGTGGATTGTTGTATACAAAATAAACGTTATCTCTAATTGTAGATAAATAACTGAAATTAAAAGCTGAATAATAATATTGTAATGTAAATGTTCATTTTCTCATTTTATTTTCACATCTTCCTCTTGTCTCTTTCCTTTCTATTGTTTCCTTGACCCTTTACATCCACAGAATTTCCCCTCTTACTTCCTTTGTTTTACTGTACCGAAAACTCATTTTTCTGTCATATCTCACATAAAATCTTGGAGCAACATAACAGACCTTTTAAACTCAAGTTGTAATATTTTGATCTGTTGTGTATTTTCTCTTGCTACCAGCATCTTTTCTTGTGATCAATACTGAACAGCATAATTAGAGAGACCATGAGCGGGAACTACAGCGTCACTCTGTTGGGGCCAGCCCCTTGGGGCTTCAGGCTTCAAGGAGGGAAAGACTTCAATATGCCCCTTACCATCTCCAGGGTAAGTAACAAAAACAGACAAAATTGCATTCAAAATACAGACGTTCAAACAGACATGAACAGGTGACAAACAATCTGCTCTGTAATCTTATTTCATGCATCACGATGGTGTTAATCATAATAAAAGCATTGCACTCCTAATGTTTAGTCTCTACTCATGCATGTATGGCTATTCACCTCGGAGATGTTGTGAAGTGGCTTGCCAGCAATCTTGTGTGGTTGGTGGAACCTGATTTCTGTCCTTTAACTTTTACATCTTAACTATACCTTTACATTCCTCTTGCAGCACAATTTGTTAACTCCTCCAAACCACACCAGTGATAGTTTAGCTGAATCATCTGCCATCTGTCAAGTGTCGACCACACAAGAAATCTATTCTTGCTTTCTTTGCATTCCACTTCAATTTGAGTGTCTGTATTGAAATTCCAGCAATCAAAGTTCTGGCACAAAAATCTTGGCTTAGCTTTTGCTGCTTGAACAAGTAATTTGATGGTCCCTTGGTTTTATGTCCTAGTAGAGTAGCCTGTCTTTGCCTTGCCCGGATGATCTTTCACTTTAGCCATATTGAGATTCAGGAAGAAGATAATCCTTTTTTTGATGTAAGTAAAGCTTCTGTTTCATTATGCTTGGAACTCTCTTACACCCAAATCAGTTCTGGCACAAATACACACAGTCATAAAGAAAGTCACTAACGCTGGCAGAGCACACATTTCTGGTCCCATGAACTTCATGATGAATGGCTTGGCAAATCCTGTGCCAATCTCTCTTGGGCCATTTTAGGTTGCCATGTTTGTCTTGCGGATGCAATACTTTCCCCACTAAGCAAAGCCATGTGAATTCTTATCCCTGTTGCATGTTCCTCTGCCTGCATGTGTGCACTTGAAGACTGGAGTGCAAACATGGAGACAGGATTATGAAAGACACTTTCTGGAAAACACAGGTCAAAATCCAAGACAGAAGAAATAGAAAGAAAACAAAAATGTTACTTAACGATAAACCCAACATTCTGTTACATCTAATAAACAAGAATCTGTTCAGCTTGGAATTATATTGCAAACATGTTCCAAAAAAAAAAGACTATCCTTTCTTTTTAAAAACATAAAAGAAACAATAGAATTCAGATTACTGTGCAAAACTGGCAGTATGTAAACTGTAACTATGTCAGCAGCTGACTCTGAACTGAGACTGCAATATCACACTGTTTATTGATGTGGTTTGACTAAAGGACTTCTTGTTCTATAAGGTTAGGTTCGTTGGCTTACCACAAATATATTGATGGTATTATTTGTTCAGAAATCAATTTCTTCAAAAAATAAGAAAAACCAATCAGTCAGTGTGTTAAAAACTGTAGTGGCAATTCAATTTCCATTATATTTATGTGCTTCAATGAACTGGCTTGTTTTAATCAGACCTTCTTTTGCTTATTTCATTAAAAAGACTGAGTGGTACATGGGTTAGTTTGTACATGTTTGTCATAAGACTTTCAGATTTATTTGATAATAACTGCTAAATAGAAAGAGAGAGAACTTAACTGAGAAAGCACATTATTTAAATTTAAATTGCCAAATAGGGACAATGTACAGGACACTCCACATGTACTGGTACCTGTGATAGAGATATGTCAAAGGTCGTCATTTCAGCAACATAATCTTGTCCTGAAGACTTAAATTTAAGTAAATTTTTCTACAACTTTTACTCTGATCATTAACTTGATCAAAGGGGTAAGAAACTTGAATCAGTAATCCACAACCCTCTGTTTGAATGTATTTAATAAATAGAATAGAATGATAATCTTTTATTTGTCTCTCAAGGGTATCCAGTATGTCAGCAGCAAAGTGATTGGCAAATGTAAAGCATACAGATACAAATATGTATCAATAATTGCACATTATAATACGATAGAGACTGTAAAGTAGCCAATCTCTTCAAAATGAGAAAGAAAAGAGAACATGCCAATCAAATAAGGCAGATGTGTATTGAGCTTCAAAAGTCAGGAAAAGGCTACAACAGGTACTCATCTAAACTTGACCAAATCTATAGAGGGAGTAGTAATTAATGGTTTAAAGCAACTGCCACCATCCTGGATGATAAGAGAAGGGGAAATAAAAGTTCTCCAAAGCTCACTGAACAGCAGCAATGTTTTTCAATGTGCGTGCTACTGTAATAAAAGGATTGACTTATATGAATGCTTTTTGCACATTTTATTGACATGCTCAGACATTTGGAGGGAATGGAGACCTTTTTGTCTGTAAACGCATACAAATAAAATGCAGTTCAAACAATTAAATTACCTCTTGGAGTCAACATAAATGATCCAAAACCCTAAAAGATTAGCCAGGAAGTGTGTGTAGAGTATTCTATCCATTATGAGTCAAAGTAACATTCTCATTAATGCCATTATCCATTTCCTACAATTACTCTGGTTTATAGTGATGTGTTCCATTTAAATGACTGCACCTGGCACTGTTTTTGTTGCATGCAGCTGTAGACTTTTAGACTGAGAAGCTGATGATCATTAGCTTATCTGATGCAAGATTTCACCCTGAAAATATCTATACTGATCTGTCTTTCTTTCTTCACCATAACATCTTATTTTGTCTTTGTTTGTGTCTGTGGTGTAGGTTGACTGTACTACTCAGACTTTATGCAACACATGAGTCCTTCCTCACAAACATAACCTTTTCAGTCAAATACCAAGAGTCAAACCAACTCTAATCATCTCCACCCTATTAAGTCAAGCTAATGATGGTGTAAATCCAGTGCCTATGGGCACATACACCTATGCAAACTTGCACACCCAAATTAAACACACATTAGAACACTGCCAGTCTAACCATAGTGTTGGTTCTAAGCAGAGAATGCAGAGTAGGGGTTATTAGAGAATGGAGCACTACTGCCAAACCACAGTTACACCAACAGCTGCTGTTGCTAAGGTCGACACATGTTAACAAAGTATGCATTTTGTTTCTGGTGCATGATTGTGCATGCATCATTGGGTATAATAGCTGAAACCAAAAGTGACATTAGTTTTTGAGCAAATTGGCCTCACTTCCACATTCGTCCCTTTATTTTTATTTTTAACAACTTAACTGGGTAAAATTGCTGGTGCTTCATGCTCAAGTCCCAGTAAAACATGTTAACAGTTTCTACTGTTGAAGTTGTTCAGAAGCAGAAATGAAGAGGAGAAAGAGCACAAACAGAGTTATAGAATAGGTTCAAATGTGTTCCTCAAATATATATAAGTATACGTATATACACGTAAATATATAACCAGACCTGTGCTCTAATTCAAAGATGATTTCAGTAAGAACTAAGGGTTTTGGGCCAAGATAAACAGTTGTTTAAGTGCTAAGTTGTAATGATTTTCTTTATTTTCTCTTTCAATAAATTGCATTATGTATTTTTTTCAGAACCAAAGCAATACTGATCACCCAGAGATATCTCACAGAAAAAACCTTAGATTAAGACTGTCTGGCAAGCCCACTTGGAACAAATTATTGGAAATCCATTTGTGTCAAACAATTTCTTTTAAAAGGAATAGCTTTTTTCATGTGCAGAAACCTGTGTAGCATTATTTAAAATTAAAAGGATGACAAAGTGAATCAATACATAAACCTTTTTAAGGGGGCCCATTTGCACTTTCCACTGCAAAAATAGTTTAAAAGGAAAGCAACCCATGGGAGAACATGCATTAGACTTCTAAGAATAGTCGGCCTTTTATAATCACTGTCTAAGGAGACTGGTTTTCACATCTACATTGGTCACCTGTATTTGTTAAGGTATAGTCTCTGGTATATTAAAAATACTCAAATTGTATATATTACAAGCTATTTGAGATAAAACACAAAGGTTCCCTGTTCATTTTTAGCACTAGAGTATTTTTCCCCCTTAACTTTATGTGTTGCTTTCTGAATGGATTTTTATTTTCCTAAATGTTTAAGTTTAGAATGTTTTAATTATTTGAGGCACATGTTTGGATGTCTATATGCAAAGAATGTTTTATGTGCATAAAACATAAAAAATGTGTTTAGAGACTGTTGTGTAATAAGAATAGCAAAGTGAGTGGTTACCTTATCTATTAAACGTTTCCACGGAAAAAAGCCGGTCCCTGAACCAGTGATAGGTGCTCCCTGCTTTCCCATAGATGTGATGGTTCTATATCAGACAGTGTTCTTCTATGTAAAGTCTTTCTTCTATCCTCCGTGTCCTTGCTTTTAATACATTTTCTGACCGTAACTGCACCACAACTACTTTGATAGCTGACTCTGTATTTTAGCTGTTTTTTATATGATGTGGTTTGTTTCTAAATCTCACATGAATAGCCACCAGAGGTGCCATTTACAATCCACAGTTTCTTCCCTTTTGTTTAATTCTCTTTGTGAAAAATCGCAGAGCCCAAATGAAACACTTGCTTTATCATTTTCTTTCTTGCAAATCAACCTATGAAGAGTCTGTGTTTGCATGTGTTGATTAGAGTTTGTATTTTGAAACAGACTTGCTTACCTCAAAACTTAATCATGTCTTTTTGTTGGTGTCACTATTGTTATGAATTTGCCAGTTTCTTAAATTAATCTATCAAGTTTTTTTGTACAGGATGGATAATGCTATAATTCTAATACTATTTTTGAAGAGACTAAAAGATCACCATTATTTTAAAGGTCTGTAGCTCTATTACACCATGCGGGTTGGGCAATGGAAGGACCAAATAAATCAGCATTCAATATGAAAGGTTGTATTATTGTCACACTGGAGTAGTAATTAACGAACAAACAAGAGAATAATTTAAATGCTGGTGATAGTATGGTGGCGGTAGAGGATCATCATATTTTATTTGAAGTATGAATGTCTCAAGCTGATATCAGGTATTGCTTCCCCACCCAACATGTGTAAGTGACCCCCATCTGAATTTTGCTAAATTGGCACTTAGAGGGCCAGCACTCACAATTGGCTTCTTTAATGGGATCCACAAGAGTTGACTAAATATGACCAAATCATCAAAATGATTTGTCCACCTTATAGGTTTAATAGGATCTCTAATGGGCATTGAAAACTTCAGTTTTTAAATTTGACAATATACCTGGGATCCTTGTGTATGCCATTTTTATCTCAAGATGTTCTGCATGAAATCTTTTTAGGCAACTAACTTTGAGCCATAAATCGTGGCTAATTAAATGTCTTTTTCATGTATGTTGGGTCTATATCATGTACATACGGTGCCTAAACAGTAATGCTGGCTGGGATCGGGTCCCAATCACGGCATTTATTTATGATGGGTATTAAGGTCCCTGACAAAAGTCAACTTCTAGTTTTTGTTTTCAATCTACTGTCTTTGACTTTTTAGGTTAAAGTTTATAGCCTAAAGTTATGAAGGAAGAGAACAATATTTTCTGTAGGTTTTTTGTGTATGTAATTGACGTTTAGTGCAGATAAATGCATTACTAGCTAAATTATCAAATGTTTGAGTCATATCAAAGCAGATAGTAAACATGCTAACTTAGTCTTGCACTTGAGTAAGTTGCTCCTCATGAAGACATTGCCAGAAGGAAAAATAGTGTTTCTGAGACTGCAGCTTTATGTGTGTGAAACAAATGATAAAGTTCTGCGCTTTTTAATGTAATGTGTTCTAGAAAATCATTGGAGGTTTCTTTAACCCAGAGTTGGAACTGAATATAGTGTAGAGTGGCCAGCAGAAATCCAGTTGGAACAATATAAATGTTTCTGTCAAAGAAAATTGGATATTGCAGCACTTTTAAAGCTATTAGTTAGGTGGAAAACAATCCCAATACTAATGTATGCTAACAATGATTAAACGTAGTGTGTAATTGTACTACACTTTAAAGCTACTTAGTCTTCAAGAATATACAATAATTTGTGTAAAGGGTTAGCCAGTATCAGCAAATGACTATTCTTAAAATTAATTGCTATCAGGAACAAAAAAAAGTGGGATGTCTCTAATTTTAAGGTTAGGGTAATGTTTTTATTTTGTCACAATTTCAGCTTACTTACTGTTCATTTGTAGATGTTAATGCTTTTTATCTAATTATATTGGCATCACAACTACCTTTAGAAAGGTATTTTGGTTTCATTGGTTTCCTTGAAGATGCTCAAATATATAGTAATATTACACTGGATCATTTCAAAATAGGGTCATAAACCAACTATGAAAAGTCTACTTGACCTCTAACATAATTTGTTCAGCTGGTCAATATTGTAATCTGTGCAGACGGTGGGTGTCTATATTTTCAGTGTAATGGTGCTTGTATTTCCTTATATAGAATATCATCATCTCTC
Organism: Girardinichthys multiradiatus; assembly: GCF_021462225.1. Taxonomy (NCBI): domain Eukaryota; kingdom Metazoa; phylum Chordata; class Actinopteri; order Cyprinodontiformes; family Goodeidae; genus Girardinichthys; species Girardinichthys multiradiatus. The sequence goes on from NC_061805.1 coordinate 29,176,507, forward strand.
TGATCAGCATTTAATCCTAACCTTTTACTGACTTCTTTATCACTTGGGTCTCTAAGAGCATTGAGAACCTTGGATCAAAGTTGGCAATGCACATGGGCTTCTTGTGGGTCCTGCATCAATATGCAGAACCCAAATGATGCAGGATATCAAGATATCCTGCATCAAACCTTAATTGGCAACTAACTAGGAACCAATACAGAAACCATGGACAACTAAATCTGGGTTCACTTTTGAGCCTCTTTCCTGTCTGAATCTATCTTATAACGATGAAATAATGTTAAGATAATGAATGTTTATCATAGTGGTCACCTTTTATGTTTTTTGATGACAAATATTTTTCTCTTTTACCCCTATATGGAAAATGTCTTAGGGTGTTATGCTATCAGGTTACCAACAGATGAAAGTAAACATTAAATATATGTTGCATCCAGCATAGCACATGTAATAATTTTTTCCCTCTAGTGACACATGTTTCTAAGGACTGCTGTTTCAATTTAATGAACAGAGTCCTCTCAGGCCAGAGAACCTGGCAGAACAATGCAACAGCATAACACACTGCAGTAAATGGACTATATAGAGGACAGAATAACCTATTGTTAAATGCTGCTGTAATGGATTTTCCACAGCTGTTAATTCCATTTTGTCTCCTCGGCCTTCCTCCCAGGATGGCTGCCTGGCTTCATCATGTTTGTTCATAACAGTAATGGAGTCCAAGGACACGAATGGAAGCAAAAGAAAATGGTTTGATTTTACAATAGTAATTTATCTTCTTAATTTACTAAACATATACTTCAACAAAATAATTAAAGTTACTGAAAAGATTTAGGATCAAACTAAAAAATTTATATTTTGTGAGAAAAAAAGCTTTCCTTGTGAATAGTCAATTAGGTGTAATATCATGTCTTTCAGGTACCTTCATAAATGTGCAGCCAAGTGATTATCAGAAAGATTTTTCTTGTTGCTATTTGTATCTATACAAACCTATAAATGTTTTTGCCAGAAAGAAATGTAGATATCTACACCTCATTTCCTTCAATGAAGAATGGTCCAGCATATTTTAAAGTTCTGAAGATAATTGTCCATGTTTCCTTTAGAGAAAATAAACCTATTATTCGAAAGACTGTAACCTTGATAACAAAATGGCATCAGTAGATAGGGAGGTCGCGATCTGGATATTTTGTGCCCGATAATAGTGATTCAAGATCAAATATTTGACAATACCAAGACCCAGTTGGAAACATTATTAAAGTTAATAAAACAGTGGCATGTAGATGCTTAGGAAGTTGGTGACTCTAAAGTGCATTAAAAAAAAGTTACGCTTTATCAATATTGTATGGCCTGCTAAATATTTAGCTAATTTACAGATTTGTCCAGATTTAGCAGATGAAAGTAACACATATTTTAACCTAAAGCATCATTAAGCATTTGTAGGAAAGGCTGTACATGAGCAATGAGCCAAGATGCTCTCTGCATATCACCAGTTTGTTTTAATGAAAGAAAATCACATAATTTAGATTTCTAGTAAACATCTAAAAACTGCATTTAGGTGTGAAAAAAAAAAACATACTTTTAAACACACATAAACCAATTTTAACATAGATATTGATGGGCCATTTAGATATTGTTTAGATATTTTATCACCTGAAAAAATGCTCTTTCTTAAATAATCACACTGATTGTGTTTCACTTCACTCACTGACAAAATACCTTCTGGACTCTGCAGTCTCACCTATTCATGTTTCTTTCCAGCGACACATATTTTGTCCCAACCAGAGTTTCTGCAGGTCAGCCTAAAAATATTGGTCCAACTCTGGGTAAACCTGGTTAAGAGCACTATTACATTATTTTTAAATGTGTTTCTTGGCACACATAGGTTTACTATTTGTTTTAACGATAAATCTCACACTGTTAAAGTAATCAGTAAAGAGGTGTCTTGCTCCTAATAACAATAGTTTTATGCTAAGCAGTTTGCTAAATTGCTGGGCCACACATGTCTAATCTCTGATTTATTGGCTCGTAATGTATTTCATTGCTGTTCCAGTTAAGGAACGAGTTATTCTCCTCTGTTATAAATGCAGAAGTTTTCTGTGTGCATCATAAAATTTCCCCTATACAGACAACTTAGATGAGCATATCATACAGAGCAGGCTGAGTGACACTGAAAGACAGGAAGATGCAGCAGCCAGTACATTCTCTCTTCCACAGTGAATGTTATTGTAAATGGTAAAAGAAAATACTTACATTGTTAGGAAAACCCACAATTAGTTAGATAAACAAAAAAAAACATGCATAACATAAAATACATTTTTGCAACAATGCACAAAGAACTGCTGACTATCTATGGTTGCGGCTGGGATAAGACAAAGACAGCACACTAACAACAGGTTTTGGGAGTTAAAATGAGCCAGTGACTATACATCATTTAAAAGGGGCTTGATTTGGACATAACAACAGAAGAATATTTACTGCTACTGTTGAATTGTTTTCAAAATTGTTAGTAAGCATTGAAGATTGAAAATCCATACCAGAAGGAACATTTGATTCATTTCTTCTTTTATAACAAATAAATATGAATTAATTCTTATAATACTAACCACCCTGATTCAAATCTCTGGAATTATGTTGGTATGGGGATGCTTGTAAACATTGTTCTAAACTTTACGTTGCTGTGTTCATGAGGTTTAGCAGCTGTGGCTGCTTTTAGTTCCCATAACTCAGCTGCTACAGTCCTCTTTCCGTGAGCCCCAGGCAGCTATTTTGATCTCACAATGATGTTCACTTCAACAGTAAGGAGCACACCAAACTAAATGTCTGAAGTTAAAAAAAAAACGTAAACAAACAAGAAAACTTCTTTCCGAATGCAGAATAACAACAAAGTAATTACAGTTACCTGATGTGACATCCCTGTGTGTGATTTTAGCCATTTTAAATTAGAATAAACGTGGTGGTCCTAATTTATTCCTCACCAGTAATTCAGTTCTTTGAATTACATTTTACATAAAGTAAAACATGTTTTTTTTGTTTTATTTATTTGAATATCCCTTTATAGGATATCCTGTTATTTATTTCGCATTAGTGTATCTTTTAACATTTCTATAATGTGTACACATATGAACATACTGTTTTCCTATTGTTTACAGTTGCAGAAATCACTCTCTCAGCTGCTGCTCAGCATCAAATTGATTCTCAATAGCATTTGAAGAATTGCCTTCATTTGCACTATACAACCTCTGCACAGTGTTTTGTACTCTCGTATAAAATAGTTTCCTTGCATTGTTTGATCCTATGTGCTCTAGTTTGAGGATTTTGTGTTTGTTCATTAATCATGGCCAGTGTGTAACAGAGACGGATACAACATCTTCTACATCAAAATGTTTCTTTACTAAAGCAGTTAATTGGACTTGATTGTCCAATTATCATTTCCAGAACGTGGAAGTTTAATCAAAATGTTTGCCAGCTTCAGGGTTCAGCCAAACAATGAAAGCTGAAAATTAACATTCTGTTATTTGGGATGATAAATCAGGAATGAAATGTTGCCACACTGTTTATATGGTATTGATGGATACATACATGTGGGATGACATATTGTCTGCTCTGCTTTGGTCTTCTGCACCACTTTAATCTTTCACTTCATTTCTTTCTGCTGTGTCTCTTTTCCTCTTTCATTCATCCCACTCACCTCTTTTTTCCCTAGTCTGTGTAATCTGTCTGGGTCTCTTCATCTAATTTACAAAAAACTTAGTTGTTTTTTTTCTGTTTTAAGAAGCCAGCTGATGAATAATAAGAAGTTAAATGTTACAGATAAAACAAAGTGTTCCCCTTTGAAATTCAAACTTACACAACAATAGTATGTAGAGAAGATCTCTCGAAAACTTAACCCTGTGTACTTTTGAAGCCGGCACATACAGTAAGTACATTTGTCTGAAAGGTTATATATGTCTGGGGGAAAAGGTATGTACGTCTCCAGCCGAACAGCTGCCAGTCATCTGTGTCACTCAGTCTACTGAAAGCAGTTGTTGTTCAAAGCACTCAGACCTGTCAGTGTGCCTACAAACCAAACAATGTTGAAGCTCTCTAGAAAAGCTTTATTGGTCTGTGTAGAAAATATTTTTGAAGTACTTAAAGCAGACAGCATGTGTGTTAAAATCTGACATCGCTGGAAGCATATTGGCAAGTTCATCTGCTTTTAAACTCTAAAACTCCACATTTGTGTTTGATTTTCTTTCTTTACGTAACAGTTCTTC